>NC_036246.1:555287-629538 GCF_002742605.1 Olea europaea var. sylvestris
ATTGAGAATGGAGTCCTCTATAAATTATTATAATTTCCTGTCATTCCCCCCTCCTTTGCACTCCCAATATGTGAAACATGCTTTCCTTCATTTTCTTTTTCGAATAATACCTCCATCGTACCAGTGATGGAGGGGATTTCCCTCCTGTGGAACTAGGGTCTTTGACCATCGGCTTTTGATGGAACATAACAATGCTTCAAAATTCTGTTGTTTGCTTGCCCACCCGATCATGGAACTGATATTTTTGGGAGGAGAAATGCAGCAGGATGTAAAGAGAGAACACTTTAGGACATTGACAGATTAGTAATAATTATGCTACTTAATATTGAGTTTCCTTTTTCCAATTGTTTTATTTTCATTCATTCATTCTTGCAGCAGATCATTCTTTTCTAACTCCAAGTGAAAAATTGCCTGTTGCTGCCGATCAAAGAGAAATAGGATGCCTACCACTAATGAATGTTCGAGTTCAACTTCAATAAGCAATCAACAGGATGCTGAGAATGATAGGATGATTGCCGTCTTACTTTCTGAAGAGTGTGCTAAATTTGATAGTGCAATTACTCAACGGCTTTCCAAGTTTGCACCTGTTCCTGTAAGATGATTATATATAAAATTTAAATGATAAAGTTACAATGGATGGATAATGCATTCTCATATGACATGTCATGGGTTTCTCTCAGATGTCTGAATAGAACTAAAATATTGTGCAACTTTTATAGAGACTATCACCAAAGAAAATGAGTTAATGTTTCATGCACATTGTACATATGAAATCCGTTACTATCTACATGCTATGATTTAGATTGTGCTGATTCTTTTCGGTCCATATTAATGGGCTTTAAGATGATAAGTGATGTAACTCAGTTCATACTTTCATCTTTCAGTACATATCCGTAAGCTTGATTTAGCTTATACTTGGTAGAAGTGAGTTGGACTTTGTTGCTCTTGAATGTGAAACTATTATATCTCAACATTTAGATCTAATGTGAAACTATTATATCTCAACATTTAGATCTTGCTGAGGATGTTACATTGATATGTTATGTAGAAGTTTTTCATTTTGTTAAACATTTTGTTCTGTATAATTGTACTTGTACTTTCTTGGAGACAATTTCATCCACTTGTAGAGGTACCCAAGCACCCATTTGTCTGACACTCTGATTACTGTTATAGAATTGGGACATGTATATATTTTTAACTATAATATTTTTGGATTTTTTATTAGGTTTAAAGTGTTGCATCTTTTTCATCTTTCAGTAACAACATGAAACTGCACTCTTCTAGTTAGGATCAAACTATTGATGGGAACTATAACATAGTTAGTACTCTGCTTGTGCCTGGAGTTTTTAAATCACATTAGTTAAAGACTTGAATTTGGCAGACAGCCTTGTTGTTTGTGCTATTCTGTATCTAAACTACAAGCCTTTGTAGAGCTTATATGACATTAGGATATTTCCCAGATTACATTGAATTCCTTTACTCGGCACAAAAAAATTAGTATAATGGTGTTTATGGCTGTGCCCTTGCTTCAAAAAGAGAGTATATGCTTCTGACAATTGTATTGTGAAACTCTTATACCTCATCTTCTTCTGGAGAATCTACGCCCTTGTTTGATAGGAATTAAAATTAGATTTTTAGTAGATTTAGATAAAAGTTGATGAAATGTGTAGTTGAAAAGTTGTGAGTCCTATGAAATATGTGATTAAAATTCATTGGTGACTTTAACTTAGATTAAAATCTATACCAAACAGGGGCCATATATATTACTGGTTTCTCCAAAAGTTGGTTGACTTTGATATGTTTCCTTCACATTTTAAAGCTGACAAGTGCTATGATATGTTTATTTGCACATGATTGTAATAAGAAATTGTTCTCCTAAAAGAGTGACCAATGGGCTTATCTTGTCGGATGAGCAATATCCTTTCTGGAGTAAGGTTTTACGTGGCCATGTTGGATTTAGATAATCTTTCTAAAGAGATTGTATAAACTGCAAATTTTCACTCATTTTCTCAGAAGTTGGTAGCCCAAATGTTGTCCTTTTCTTTCTGAATTTTGCATTAGTTTAGTTCATTGAGAAACAGAAGATTGGCGAACATGTGTTTACAAAATCAAAACAGGTTGGGTTAGAAAGGACATAATGTTTGACAATAAATAGAAGACTTCCTTATATGAATCTAGCTTTATCAGATGTCTAATGTTTGGTGAGACAAGAAGAAACTGAATGGAAATAAATGTTAATGAGAAACGCAAAGTGGAAGCAGTTATAACTAATTGTAAGCATTGACTCGTTAACAAGATTAAAGTATGCTTACCTCTATTATAGTAAAAGAGTTTAAAAACCACATTAAGTGATAAGTAACTGATAGTTCGGAAGCTAAAAGCATAATAAAAATGGATTGGACTTCTTATGGCGCCATTTCGAGACAATATTTTGTTTCATTTCCCACTTTTTTGAATGTGAAAAGTTGCTTTTAGCCTTGGAACTTCATATATCATTCCTTGTTGTCTGTCGACTCTTTTCCAAGTCCAAGATCAAATTATTATCAAATTTCTTTCTTGTTTCTCCAATTTTTCTTGAATGATTTCAATTCTTCAAAGAAGGAAAAATATGCAGTAGTTAAAGTATATTGGGTACTACAGTGTGTCTTGAGCAACATTTAATGCTTATCCTAGACTCACATTTACTAAACATAAAGAAGGCATGCTTTCTAACTCTAAAAGAGCCATTGCCACTTGCCAATGTGTATGGTCTTCAAGTTAAAATAGGTCAGAATCTTTAGTGTAAATATCATTATGGATCTTCACCGGGAATTTAATTTCAATGTATTTTTATCACCTGTTGTGGTTCTTATATACTATCCTTTCATTCTTACATAAACACCTGTCTTCTTTTTTCCTAACTGAATGATGGTACAATCTTGTTAACATTCTCTTAAATGCTATTTGCATGGATAGCTACATAACTTGGACTAGCTCAACACAGAGATTAATAACATAAAAGCTTCAGTTCACGGCTCATAGCAACATAAATATGTACAAGCGATTGCAAAGTTCATTTAACTATGGAAAACATTTAATTAATATTTGAGAGATGGCATAACATTGTCATAAAAGAATATTGTCTTAATGCTGTTTGCCTAGTATTTGAGCATGAGTTGTACTGGCCTATTCTTTACTGGAGAATTTTCCTTGAGTAAAGACCAGATAAAGCTCCAGCTATTATGGATTCCATTCATGATATTATTTATGAAACCGATACTAAAGAGGAACTTTTACTGCTTAAGATTCTCTTTAAAGGATAGGGATTTTTCTTTTGTTATTACTACACAAACCATTATCATTTATTCTCTCTTTATGGGTTACCTATGTCTTACTATTGGATTAATAAACTCTTGGTACATCATTTCTTTATAACAGTATTTATATATTTTCAGCACATTCCACGGATCAATTCACACATTCCCACCTTAAGCGACACAACTTTGGATTACCAACGGCTCCTCCAGAGGTACGTCTCATTTAGTTCATCCGTGGAAGACCTCCAAGAGCCATCTACTATTTATCAAAATATATCCTCTTTTTCTTCCAAAAGTTAGGAGATGGGAATATATAAAGATGGTTTTTGGTCTAGCTGAAATGCAAAAGGATAGAAAACACCCCAAATTCAAATGGCAGAGTCTGTCAGTTTCACAATCTTTTATACAGAAATCATGTGCATCGGTCATATACATTAAAGAGGAAAGAAAGACGAAGAGGTAAAAATAAACTTCATTATGTGCACTACCTTTTATTTCTGGAAAGGGAACATAAGCAATGGTCAGTCCTTATAAGTTACTAGTGGGTAAACGTTTGTTGCACGTTAATTGGTTAATATTTAATATAAGTGTATGTAAATTTTAGAAAAATTCATTTATAAATTTGAAACGTATTCATAAATATGTTGAAATTGACTTATTTTTTGTCAATCTTCTCTATTTGTTTTTTATTTTTCATATAAATATTTGAGAATTTGCATATATTTTATAAAAGGCACTTCCCTTTATAAAAGTTTGTGAAAAACTCTTTTATGTGGAATATATTTCACCATATATATTAGCTCAATCTAAAATATGATTTAGCCCACTCAAGCTTTGCCCCTAATTCATATTATGATTATAATAATTAAATATCACCAAGATATACAACATAACAATATCTATATTACTGCATTAAAAATGGTTTTTCATGTTAACGGGCACAATGCAGAATCCTAAATTATAGCTTAAAATGTTAAAAGCAATTTCATGTATCAATCTTCTTCCAATGACCTGATTTTATTGTCATTGGACCTAATTAAATCCTAATATTATTTAATTAAAATTGAAAAAATTACATTCTATCATAAAACCAAAAGAATTAAAAAGAATTTTAAATCGAATAAAAAATTATTTATAATATGAAGAAAAAAGAAATTTTAAAATAATTTTAGAAAAAAAAGACAAATTAAACAAAAGAAAGTTAGAAAATTAAATAAAGAATATTTAAATATTATTTAATTAAAATTGAAAAAATTAAGTTTTATCATAAAGAGAAAAGAATTAAAAAAAATTAATCGTGAGAGCAAAAATGACATCGTGTTGTTTTCAATCATTTTTCCATTTTCACATGCAACTTCACTGCAACAATCACCTCAACTGCAATATTTCTCCATTTTCACATGCTCTTCACTTCATCTAATTCAATACTAATAAAAAATTTAAATAATTTAACAAATTAAAGAACAAAAAAAAAATAATAATAAAGAAGTGCAAACAAAAAAAAAAGAAAAAAAAAGATTATTATAAAGTTTTTTTAATTAAATTGAAATAATTAAAATAAAAAATAAATATTATTTTTTAATTAAAATTGAAAAAATTACGTTTTATCATAAAACGAAAAGAATGAACAAGAATTTTGAATTGAAAAAAAAATATTTATAATATGAAGAAATAAGAAATTTTACAATTTTCAAAAAATAATGATAAAAAAAAGAAATTAAACAAAAGAAAGTTACGAAAATTAAATAAAGAATATATAAATATTATTTAATTAAAATTGAGAAAATTAAGTTTTATCATAAAGAGAATAATTAAAAAGAATTTTAAATCGAAAAAATAAAATTATTTATAACATGAACAAAACAAATCAAAAAAAGAAAAAATAAATGAGAAAAAGCAAAATACATTTTTCTCTCCTATTTTCAACCACATAATTTTTCATAAAATAATATTACACGTAAATAAAAAAATTTCTTTGTTTTTCAACCACTTATTTTTTAAAAAAATATTATTCTACTCATTTTCAACTCTGCAAAATGGGGGCAAACAGGGGCTTGATGGAGAGTTTTCTCCATGCAAGATGGAGAGTTAACTCTCCTGGACTCTCCATTCTGGAGTAAACTCTCCATCCTGGATCTGGATGGAGTCCCACGAAGAGATTTTCTCCATGGGATGAACAGAAATCGGTGATTTTATTTTTCTTTTTTTTCCCCATTTATTTTTTCTTTTTTTAATTTGTTTTGTTCATGTTATAAATATTTTTTTTTTCAATTTAAAATTCTTTTTAATTCTTCTCTTCATGATAAAACTTAATTTCTTCAATTATAATTAAATAATAATTATGTATTCTTTATTTAACATTCGTAATTTTCTTTTGTTTAATTTGTTTTGAATGCAAAGTTTTTCTCTAAATCCAAGTTGGAGAAAATGGATTTAATTTTTTTTTTTTTTTGTGAATTGATGGATTTTTGGAGAATTTAATAATTTAGTTTGATTTGAATTGGCAGACAAATATAGATATAGCTGGCTGATTTTAGATAAATATATACAAAACCACCAAAGATATTGAAAGATATTAAAATGATGAACTTAACTCATATTTTGAAAATGCAAGTTGCACAGAGCAAAGCTTTACCCAGAACAGTGGGCGGAGTAGGAGCTGCATGCGACAAGGAGCTATTAGCTCTGTGCTGGCTCCGAGATGGAGAGATCTCTCTCCAACCTGGATGGACCATCTAGAACGGAGAAAATGGAGAAGTCCTAGATGGAGAGAATTTTCTCATGGAGCTAATGTCTCCGTTCTGCATGGAGAAATAGCTCCGTGCTGGCTCCGAAATGGAGAGATCTCTCTCCATCGTGGATGGACCATCTAGAACAGAGAAGATGGAGAAGTTGTAGATGGAGAGAATTTTTTCACAAAGCTAATGTCTCCGCTCTGCACAAAGAGAGTCTCCGTGCATACGTGTAGCACGGAGAGTAAGTTTCTGTGCAGTCTCCAACATTTGTAATATCTAACCATTTTGGTCTTTATAGTTAGTTAGGTAATCCTACTTATCATTAACACAATAAATGAGTAAACAATGAAACAAAATGAACTCTAATGTGAGAAACAAATCATAAGTAAAGAAATTTTCTCTTACAAGGAGCACAGATGAACCCCATCCAATGTACTGCAACTCGAATATAAGTGATCCAGAAATGACTAAATTTTTCAAAATAATTGTAATTATAAAATAACTAACCTTGGTAATATCTGACCATTTAAGTCTTTAAAGTTAGCTAGGCTATCCTGCTTATCATTAACACTATGAATGAGCAAACAATGAAATAAAATGAACTCTAAATGCAAGAGACAAATCACAAGTAAAGAAATTTTTCACTTACAAGGAGCACAGATGAACCCCGCCCAATGTACTGCAACTCGAATTCGAGATTTCAATTTTTTGGATTTTTGAAAAGAAGAAAGGAAGAGAAAGAAGATGAAGAAGAAGAGTAATAGAGAAATGGTAGATTGAATTGAAAAAATGGAGAAATCTGATTGCCCCATGCTTCCTTCCAATGGCCCAACATAATATTAAAAAAAAAAAAGTACAAGATGATACAAATTTGCGACGCGTATCGCGCCAATGCCTTCTCTCTTTTATATACGTCGGATAACCAAGTTTTATGAGTAATATCTTCTCATTGGTTGTTAGTTAGTAGAACTGGCCGTTTTTACCTAGAACTTAGATTGGGTCTTTTGATCCAGTAGGATGATTTCAAAGGCAAACTGAGGTTTAGTAACATACAGTTGGTGTAGCATTTTCCTGTAGTATACAATATCATGTTATGTTAACATTTGCTCGGGTCCTTTTCCTCTACACTGGACTAATCAAATGTACGGGAGATGTCAAGAGAGGTATAGTAGGTTCGAAGATGGAGAAGGGATTTTGTTGTTCGGATCCTTTTCCTCTATTCAGGACTAATCAAAAGTGTAAGGGGACACAAGAGGGCTTTAGTAGGTTCCGAATATAAATAAGGTATTTGGTCGTAAAATTAGTAAAAGATTTATCATTATAGAGAACACTTGCCTTTCTTTTTCCAAGACAATGATTTCGTGAACAATCACAGGATTCACCAAGTTTTTCCTCAATTTTCCAAATAAAGCTCAGAAGTAGTTATGAAATACGATCAGTATTTTTTATCCTCTCGGTCTCCTGAGGAGAATTTCAAGGAAGGAGGGTCGTGTAAGATATTTTGACCAACCAGGCTCTTACTATGTATCACAAAATTTTTTGCTTCAAACTCTTCTAACTTTTGTGGTATTAATAGTTACATAAAAACTTCTACTTTTTGGTCATCGACTGATGAAGTAATTAGCCATTCAATGACGTCTCAGGCTAAATGTCTATGATTTGTATGAAGTAAAGGTGTCTGGGGATGGAAATTGTCAGGTGTGTTTTTTTTTTTTTAGTCATTTGAGGTTTTAGATATTATCTATTAACTTCTTTTCAGTTCCGTGCACTATCAGACCAGATCTACAGATCGCCTGACCATCACAAGCATGTGCGTAAGGAGGTTGTAAAACAGGTTAGTATTATATTTGGTGTTCAAAATTTTTATTAAAATTTTATTTTTTCTATTTTGTTCTATTATAGATTTTGTAAGATGATTTATTGTTTATTATGAAAATGTTTCAATTTTTATATTCATTTGAAATTTTGAATTGTGTTATTGGTTTGTTGCTTATGCCTCCAAGTACCTCAATTTTCCCTCATGGAAAGAACTAAGGTTTCCTTAAGCTTCACCGCATTATAGCATATTCAAACGAAAATTCATTTACTTACAAAACCAATTAATAAAAACTCCTTGGTTTCTAAGGAAGTAGAACTGAAATGTAAGGGTATGTTTGGTTTGCGTTTCTATTTTCTATTTTCAGTTTTGAAATCATTTCTATTTTCTGTTTTTAGGGATTATTTTAAAATTGCAAAAAAGCGTTTGGTTTGTCATTCTGTAAAACTGTTTTTCAAAACAAAAAACTAGAAAACATGTTTGATTTCATAATTTTAGAAATAGTTTTATGATATTTTTTCAATTAATTTGATAATGTAGTAAAACATATCAATTTTATGCTAATATATGATCAAAAAATATAAATTTTAAAGTTGGTAAAGAAAGGAATCATTGTATATCTCCAACAATCGCATCGAAATCTTTGGTACATAATAAATCATTGTCACTTATATCTTTTATGCACTTATCATAATCATTTATAATAATACTCCAACAAATATAAATATCAAAATCTAATACATTGATTAAAATAAAACTAGTAGTAAATTTTGAGAATTACATAGTTCATAATTAATATATGAAAAGAACACAATCCTACCTTAGAAGTTCAAAATACTTAAACCGACCAATTAGGCAAATAAAAAAAATTTCAAGATAGGTCCTCTCCTAAATTCTAATTTCCGGCATCATTGCAAATGTCATCCTGAAATCTGGATCCTTAAGGCCCTTATTACTTTCATATAAACCTCATTAGACACTCATTCCTTGGTGTTTAAGATGTTCAAACACTCCATATTTGAATAAGGGTCTGGACTAATGACTTCACAAGTGCCTCCATGATTAGATGATTTTTCTTGGATGCATGCAAGTTTTTCCTTAAGTACGTCATCCTAAGCCCTTGGTTGAGCCCCATTCTTTGGAAAAAATATATTTTTAAACAATATTTTGACATCATTTCAATCACACATTTTTCAATAAAATAATATTACACGCAAATCCAAAATTTTTCTTTATTTTTTAACCACACATTTTTCCATCAACACACTATTCTACAATGAATTTTTCCCCCCAAAATGGGGCTCAAACAAGGGATAATTTATATTTCCTCATTCCTCAGACTAACAATAGATGACCATTGCGCCATACATTCCTCCAGTTTTTCACCTTTACCGATTTTGAGTTCCTTACTTCGATGTCTGTTAGGTGTAGTTTTATCACGTCGACGATTATTTGAAACTTCATTATTATCATTTTCCACATGCACATGCACTCCCCTCCTCAAAATCTCATCTTCTATCTGTCTTTCTTCCTCTAACGTTGGAGGAAGTTGAGTAAAAGTATTGCTTAGACCTCCAATAGCTGTAGTCCCGCTAAAAATCTCTCCAATCAATTCGTAATGCTTACATTCTTCTCTCCTAAATGTCTTATAGTCACTCTTGTTTAAAAAAAAAAAAAAAAACCATATTAATAAACTGTATAGCAAAATGTAAAACAAAAATGATATCATAAATAAATAATGCTAAAAATTTTCTTTTACAACACATACCGTAAAAAATGTTGCCGAACTTCTTTTGTAGCATTCACTTGGTTGGTATTTGGATCCCATGTAACACTGTATGCCCTAAAAGGTCAGAGAACAAGTGATCCACCATACGTAAAGAGTTTCACTTACCCTTCAATCTTTCTCTATCCCCGTAATCAAATTTTGTGGTAACAATCATCTCTTGATTGATCTTGCCCCAATCATTTTTTGTGAACGTAGAACATTGCAACTTTCCTGCTTTCACATTATCATAAAGTATTTCGATAAAAACGTGTTTGTTTTGATCGGACCATCGACATTGTTTCCATATTCTTACCTCTATGACCACTCATGTTCTCTAATAAAGATAATGAATAAATGTTAACCACTTAACCAAAATATAACCACGGATTCCACATTCTTAAAAAATGTTCTGTTCTTTGGAATTATACGCATAAGAACATAACCAAAAATACCACAATACACTTACGAAAAATATGAATAACAAGATGGCAGGAAAAGAAGAAAGGGAACAAGAAATTTGGAGCTGGGGCACTGGAAGAGCAATTGGGTTACTTGACAACTACTTCATTCAGTGACATATTGCCCTTGGTTTTAAAAACCAAGAACTAAAATGCAATGGACAGCTCAGTTTTGTGTGAAGTTCCCATCACTAAAAACATTATACAAAATCTAGTAGGCATGTAAAATATAGATTTCAAGAACGTCTCACATGCCTTGAAAGACATTATGAGGGATACTGGCATATGCAGAAAAATAAAGGAAGATATTAAAAACATATTTATTTTATTTGAATTAAGTTAGAAATGCAGCAATAACATCATTGGAACACCACTTAGAAATGAAAATCATACTACAAAAGGAATATCTCAAAGAGAAATATGTTTTGAGTGTTTTAAAAAATTGAAATCTGAAAACAACCTGAAAACGGCTTACCAAACGCGCTCTAATCTACTAACGTTAATTTAAACAATATTAAAGGGGTAGAAGTCATATTATGTATGACCATGTGATCATTTTTTCCATGTACAATATGAGTGAATCTCATAATTGTTTCATTCTGTTGGTAAAAGTACCGAAGTTACAATTGAAAGGGAGAAAAGAAAATAGTGAATAAAAGAGACCTGGTTTGGTTTTATTATCGGCTGCTGACACCATAGTAACTTGCATTTATTGAAAAAACCACAAATTTATTTTAAAAAACACATTGACAGGCTTGTATATTGTTACCTTGGCCTCTATATTCTTCAGCTTTAGGTAGCTGTATTCACCTTGTTGCCCCCAGTTATAACCTTTAACTTCTTATTTTATCTAGAACTAATTGAACAAAATTCTCATTAATATTCAGAAATAGGAATACACGGATATTTATTGTACATGGAAAATTAGTTGACTATACAGCATTGCAATAGCATTAAAACTAGGAATAAGAACTAAAATCAGAAAATATTTGAAATGCAAATCATTGACCATATTGATTCTAACCCTTATTAGGTGCACTAAATCAGGTTATACATAATCATTACTCATTAGAACACATTTCTCCACACTTAAGTCTAGCTTGTTCAAAGATGTCCAATGTCTTCACCTTGCATGTTGAAACGGTTGTTTTTGAACACCTTATTGAATATGCCCACTAGCTACTTCTCTGTTTAAAGAAATGGCATGCAGATGATTCCTCATATAAGCTTCTCTCTGAGCTGCCACTGTTTGCTTTTGCTTCTCCATGTCACTAAGTTTCCTCAACAGGGAGTGTATGATAGATAAAGCAATTTTGCTACCAGCTTGTCAATAGAATCCTTCAACCAATACCTGCAAACTTTAATTCCCTAATCCCAGTGTATGGTTAGGATCAGTAGGGGTACCCAATAGGTTTGCATCCAAAAATCCTCTCTTCTTGTGTCAGTCCAAGGTACCGCAGGACCTTGAAATCCATGCCTAGAAAGTGTCTATATTGACTGAGGTCTTCTCTGGCAATTAAAGCTAGAGAAAAGGTTTTTCTATTGATTCCAGTAAGGAAATCCAGCTCTTATATCATGAAGATAGATTAGATATTTGTAGTAATTCATATAATATTCAAAATTAGGAGTACAGGGCTATATATAGATATTTGCTACTCCTTTCCACTTCCATTCAGTTGAAGCCCACATAAACTCTCTTTTCATCATTGATGTCCTAAAAGTTTGGTGTTTGTCCTAAACAAGAAACTAACACACAAATTAATGAAGTATTGATCCGAAACCACTAACAATCACCGAGTATCGGGACGGAAGTAAGTATGCTAATACTTGTATTTTTCGACAATGATTTGCAGGAAATGAACCCTTTGGGGTCATTTGTATAATACGACTCTTTTGCTTGGAAATACGTTTTAGCTTGCATTTGTTCACATGAACTGAAACCCAGTATAGTTTTTGTACTCATTGTTTCTTGTGTTCCTGGTCCAGCTTAAAGATAACCGTGCTTTATATGAAGGTTATGTTCCAATGAAGTACAAGCACTATTACAAGAAAATGGCAAAGTAGGGTTCTCTGAATGAAGCATTTTGTTTTCATTTGATATGTAATGATTGCTTTTGCTGCTGAATTATCTTCTTCTACATGGAATTTCAGGTCAGGCGAATGGGGAGACCATGTCACATTACAAGCAGCAGCCGACAAGGTAATTATTATAACAGTAATTTCTCTTTTCATGCTGATGTCTAGTCTTTCTTCGTGGTCTTCACAGTTGCTGCTTTATATATCATTGAGTTGCATGCCTGCAAACTATGTTCTTTTCCCCTTGAATGGGTTAACATTAGGGAGGGAGTTTGTATGCAAAGGGGGACAGGGATAAACTAGCAAGTGTGTTTGTACGCTTAGAAGCAAGCATACTTGTATCCGTATCCGATATATATCCAAGTTTGGGTGCTCTCCGATATTTGCTGAATATTTTTTAAATTTTCAATACGTATCAGATAAGTATTTTTAATTATTTTATATTTTTATTTATTTTCAATAAGTATCCGATATATATCGAAAATGTATTTTATAATTATTTTAATAACTTATTGAATATTAATAAATATTTATAATCATTTTAGTAACTTATCGAATATTAATTATATTGATTGAATATACACAATTAGTTTATCAAAAAATTCGCTCTCTATTTAAAATGAGAATTCAAAATATGGAACATTGCTCGAGACTCGTTTGATACTCTTGAAGGTGTTGGACTGTCTGAAATTGTTAATTTATCGTTAGATAAACTAGAGTTGGAGAGTGTTATTTTTTACGATGATGATGAAGCCGATGTTGAAAAAAATGAAGTTTGGAAGATTATAAATTAACATAAAATGCTTTAGTATTTTATTTTATTTTTATTATTATGCTTCTGTTTTAATTTTTTTATACTAATGAAATTCTTTTTATTCTAAGTTTTTAAAAAAAGTCGTATCAGTGTACCTGTATCTTATCGTATTCGAATTTCATATCCGTTTCTGTGCTTCT
The DNA here is from genome assembly GCF_002742605.1 of Olea europaea var. sylvestris. Taxonomy (NCBI): domain Eukaryota; kingdom Viridiplantae; phylum Streptophyta; class Magnoliopsida; order Lamiales; family Oleaceae; genus Olea; species Olea europaea. Next base: position 568,391 of record NC_036246.1, read on the forward strand.
TAGTTTGTACATAATAATATTCTTGTTCCATGCGTAAGAGTCACATGTAAGGTGACGAAACTACTTTTATTGCTTATTAGCTTTACCCTCCATCCCCCAGTCCCATATATTAACTTCTAAGATTTTCATTCTGCTCGCTCATGCCCTCCCCCCCCCCACCCCTGGGCCCCAGAAAAAAAAATGAAAAAATCCCTGAAAACACCGGCATGTGTAAACACTGTCAATCTAGAATCTGCATGTTTGTGACTCTTATGTGGGCTCAATATGTTCTCATAGTCTCCAAGTCATGAAATCCTTTAATCCTTTTAATTCTTGTATTCCATATGTCATTTTAATAGCCTCAAAGAGGCAAATAATCTTGTATATGAAATATTTTAATATATTTTGTCTATGAAGGTGTAAAAACATCATTTATGATCATTGTTGCAATGCAGTTTGCTGCAAAGATTTGTCTTTTGACTTCATTCAGAGATACTTGTTTCATTGAAATTGTTCCACGATATCAGACACCTACACGAGGTAATAGTACTCACAATGATGTTAGACCTGTTGCAGTTAAATATATCCATATGCTGTTTACCATATAATTGCACCATGTTCCCATTGCTTTGTTTTACGCAAAATATTCAAGTTATCCTTTTGATCATTTTATCCATTTCTGGCTAGATATAATGGTTGATTGTATGCTTCTGAGACGTAATCAACATCAAAAGCCTGCCTAAATTGAAGTATTTGAAATAAACACACACTTGATCATGTCAGATGTTTGTTTATAGTGCACAGCCCATTAAATTTGTTTATTGCTTTCTTACTTTTTTTTTTTTTTTAATGTGTTGCAGAGCTATGGTTAAGTTTTTGGTCTGAGGTGCATTACAATTCACTTTATGAAATGCAAGGTTTGTGGGATCGTCATCTAGAGTTTTGTTGACGTTCAGTTTAGAAAGATAAATAAATGAAAAGAGAGAAGGTAGAGAAGGAAGGGAAGGAATGGAAACCTTTAGAAAGAGAAGAAAATCAATGATTTATAACTGAATTTGTTAATTTTGCACTCACAAATTGTTTCTCCCTTGTGCAGATGCTCCCTTGCCGCACGAGCCAAGGAGGAAACATTGGTTGTTTTAAAAGGAAATAATTGTTTCTTTTACACCATTTAATATGCTTCCAGAAAATATTAAGTACCAAGTTCTGCAAACATTTGATGTCTATGTTCTGGTTAAAAGTTATATTCTGGTTAGTCATTTCTGCTATTGATGGAAAGACAGTAACAGACTGGTAACATTTATTACTCTTTCTTGTTTTATCTTTCACGTCTATGCGAGGATGTAAATGGTATTTGTAGTGGTTCAGTCATCGTCAACCTATGAACATGACCTAGATCTGATTTTAAGGTTTCTCAAGAAAAACCTTGTTAAGCTCCATCTGGTGGTTCTTCTAACATCTGACAATGAAGAAACCAACAAAAATACACGAGGCGCCTGTTTGCACTATGAACTTTGCTTGATGTACATAATTTTTGTATATCAAAGTGTCCATGCCTCTCACATGAAATGGGACCCACACTCATGTGAGAGGCATGAACATCCTTATGGACAAAAATTATGTACATCTAAAATTTTCCTTTCACTAATACCTTGATCCAACACTGCACATTCCCCGTAATATACACTTGTAATGTTCAGACAATTTTTTGCTAAAGTTGCTAGAAAATAGGCAACATTATTACACGTGAGATCATATTTACAAGTAAAGCTGGGCAGATTCTTTCCATTTCAAAACCCATCTCTAAGCTGCTTATCATTAGGAATTTGAACAGTTGTTTCAAACACAATATCTGGAAGTACTACATGTGAACCCTTTATTCGTGGGCTTACTAAATGGCAATTTGGACATACAATATTCCTAGTCAATCTCATGTATTTTCGTTACTGTTATGCAGAAACGTGATATGCACGTAAAATGAATGTTCAAATATATTCTGAAGGATGAGAAAATTAAAGAGAGTAATCTTTTACATATGCGGACGCTCCTCTCACCGTAGTCTTGAATACTCCCAACCAACCCTTGTATTCAGTAATAATTTTGTGACATGCATCTACGAAGAGTGGCTGGTAATAAAAATTTAATTTGTGATATGGCTGATGATAATCATTTAATAGTCTCTCTACCACTCCTTCCCGCATGAGATTAACGAACCATATTCACGACTCTTCTCGTCAATTCACAAATGAATTTGAATTAAACTTTATTTTCAGATGAATTTGAAATCTTTGTTGACAGCAAAAGATGTGTAAAAAAATTGATTGAGTGATATTGTTGACTGTTTTTTAAGCCGTCCAATAAAATTCTACCATTTAGTGTTACTATCATCCAAAATGTTATTGAAAATGTTAGCGTAGCTTGATTCACTAAATTTACATTCTAGTACCGTCAATATTATAAATTTCCTTAAGTTTGACAAATTTATTTTCAAAAAAGTTCACTAATCCAACAGATCAATTATACCTTCTTTTATTAACTGTAGTTGAAATATCTCTTACCCTTTTTGCCATATTATTAAACAGTACCCCCTAACTTTTATTGTCAATAGATTAATTTAAATATCCATTTCTTTTTCTTTGTCGAAACTATCTTGTAAATAACTTGGTTCCATAAATAATATTAGTCCTCGTGCATTTTCACTTGGGAGTTCCAAATAATCTTCATAACCTCCTATATCTTGTCCATGGATGATGATAATGTCCACCCACAATTGCTGCTCACAAAATTGCATACATATAGCTTGGGAGCCCTTGGATATACTAACTTGGCTTAATTCCCCTCGTTCATATGCTTCCTGTTTGATTCATAATGGGAGGAACGTCGTCTTTCTCAGCTCAGCCAAAAGCCTCCACTGATTGTCCGCCAGATGCCTAGAAATCTGGCATGAATACCTCCATATTATGGCCCTGTTTGAACCCCATTTTTACCTCATTAAAATGACAAATATGACCGTTATCTATCACATCAAGCCACAATTTTTGAATTTCTATCTCTTGTATGGAGCCATAACGGCTCTATTTTTCATTCTCCTTCTACGAATAATGTGGTTCAAACGGGCACTATATATTAAAGATAATAACAGAACACATCAAGGGAGGGGAAAAAATTTTGAAAAGTTACACATATATAGGAGTTCATGTCATTTTTTCCCACCAGAATGCAGGTATAAACTTTAACTGAGCAGTATCAAATTGAGGACATGTTTACAGACATTCAATGGCCAAACCACCAAAGGACTTGGAGTTAAGAGCACATTGCCTTCTCTAACAGTTCCTGCAACTCCCCGCTCTTGTATGCCTCTGTTACAAATTCATGAAACTTTTTATTCTTCCATTCTGCCCCCAAAAAAGATATAATATTCAACAGAAATGCTATCTAATACCAATTCAGTAAAATAAAAATAAAAATAAAAATAAAAACTAAAACTGTGCTTCCAGAAAGAGAGAAACCATAAAAAACTAGACATTTATCTCTAAGTTACCCAAAAAGTAATTTTCTAGCTCTCCCAAGTTATCATTGAAAAACATATTTTCTGTAAAACCCCCAAATCAAGAAGTCCAATATCTAGAACATATCCAATGATGGTGTAAAATGGTATTTTCAAAATCACTTTTACATCCTCGTTTATATCACGATGGGCCTAAATTTAAATTTTACTTCAATAGAAAATTCTGAATCAACTTTCTGCCTCACATTTTCTGCCGAAAAATGGCATTTCCTTTGCATCTCTCAATTGGAAACACTTCCAGCTACTTTGGATATCTAAATCAGTAATATTAAATCTAGGACTTAATTGTACGATTGCTATGGGACCGAGAACTCTCTTTCCAAAAAAAAAAAAAATACGCAAACTCATATATATGTACAATAATATATATACTTTCCAATACTGGCTCATCTAAATAACAATAATAAAATTAGTTATCTATTAAGTAAATAAATTTTATTTTATTTTATTTATTTTTTTTAGTCAATAATAATGAGTTTAAAAAGAGTATAAAACCATAAAACTCTTCTTCATGTGTCCTAATATATTCGATAGGTATCGAAAACAATTAAAAAATACATACTCGATATTATCAAACATTTAAAAATAATTAAGAAACATGTATCCAGTACATATCAAAGCATATCAGATAATATTCAAACTTGAATACGTACCGAATACGAGTATGTAACGAGATTGTAAGTATTTGTGCTTCTTAGTGGAAGACTTTCCTTCAATTTACGTCAATCTGACTTAATTAACCCTTTTTTTTTTAACCTTTAGCCACCATTTAGAATCTGAATAGGAATCAGTGTTAAAAAACACATGATCTGTTGTTGAATCAACATGTAATGTGTTTCATTGTAATTTCCCAACTGAGAAAAATGTGAAACCATCTTAATCCTAATGAGTTGTCAGTGTAAATTAGTATTGAAAATGGACCAATGAAATTAAAGAACAAATAAAGTTCCTGCAACACTTCAATATAATCCCTACAAAAACAGACAGCTAATATCTTTCAGTACCAGAACACAAATGCCATAATCATTGTCAGATAGTATATAACTTACCTACAGTAATGTCACATCCACCAAAGAACTCGCCATCAATGTACAATTGTGGAAAGGTTGGCCAATTGGAGTACTCCTTCAATCCCTGACGCAAAATTTCATTTTCTAGAATATTTATCGCTTCAAAAGACACGTTCAAGGATTTCAGTATCTGCACAATAGAGTTTGAAAATCCACACTGGGGGAATTCCTTTGTTCCCTTCATGAAGAGAACTACTTTTTGTGATGTAACAACTTTATCCAAGGTAGTCTTCAGCTCAGGATTTAGAGCTGAATCATTATTAAACAAAAAAGGCAGCCAGATGTAAGATATCTCATGTCGATGGACAAAGTTCATAAGTGCAGAAAACAAAACAATGGAAGTAGAAGAAAATAAAAGAGGCAAGCAAGAAAAATTTTAATTATTCGGAATGTCTACATACTACCACACCACCATTTAATGATTTCTTTATGAATTTTAGTTGTTTACACATGTACCACACTTAAGATTTTGGTCAATGCAGAACTTAATCAAAATTGATTTGCCCCATGTAAAAGGAATCATGTACGAAAAAACAGTCATCAACTCCATAATTCAAGTGTTGGATCGAGTTTCCATATGAAGTTATCTGATATTCACTACTGAGGGTCTAACGTAGAGAACAAGGTAAAGCCTGATTAATCTTTGCCAAGTGAAAATGATTGTCCACAGGTTATACTACAATAATAAACTTCTTATTGATATCAATCTGATGGAGCAGCTCTAAATTCGAAGTCCTGTAGGATGAAGTTTTAAGTGGAAACATTTTGAAGGAATCTTAATAAGACTATTACTATACCTACTGGTTCTTGTGTCTATCATTTTCCACGGCGGTCATAGGTCTGAAGCAATTTGATTCCCAGAATGCACTCCTCAAAAAGCTCTTGGCTTGGTATATTGCTTTGAAAGAAAAAAGATGGCAATAGTGAATACATTTTTGCATCCTAAGAATTACACGGGTGCATATAACTGTTATTTTCCTCAATATAAATGCTATATGAGTTACACTTTGAAGTATATCCTAAGTAATACGGTACTACCTTTTGCCCTTAATATTTTTTGTTGACACTAAATTTTTAACTAGTCAATTTTTTGTCAAAAACAAATTTGTCTCCTGCCAAAAAATTTATTCAATTGTACAAAATGACCGTAGTATCCTCTAGACGATTCTAGGCAAAGTTGACAAGACTAGAGCATCTAAATGGGTTAAGAACTCTCATCAACTTTGACTAGTTTGACAAGAATTCGAAGATGGTTGAAAAGTCGTGCAAAAAGTAATAAAGAGTGCGCCTATACCATCTAGGCAGTCTCACTAACTTTGAATAGTTTGACGAGAATGCCTAGATGATTCAAAATTCATGCAATAAGGGAGAGAGCTTGGCAATACGTTCGGAGGGGTAAATTTGTCAAATTTTTTAAAAGGGGCCTTATTTACACACCCAGAATTAGTGGAAAAACTTCATGTTCTCACCCTAAAGACTAAAAATGTCCTACTGGGGAAATTTCGTCTTGTTCTACTCTTACCACAAAATTCAAAACAAGCATGCACTCTTCACACAGTTCACACCATAGCCATCTGTTAGTGTACTACTACTAGTTATGTGCATTATGCCATGTGAGTTGACCTCTCCAAGATAAATAAAAGCTTTATAGAAAGAGAGATCACTGGCAACAGGGTAAGACCACCATTACTCTGAGCAACTGCGAACTTAGCTTAGTAGGAAGATGCAAGGTAATGCCAATTACAGAATAGGAGTAGAAGGCCACATGGTACCTACCAATACATTGTTCAATTGAGATTTTACAAAGTTAGGGCGAGGCAGCTTGCAGAAAATGCATGACATCAATGGGGCACATAGATATGGATCATGTGGTCAAGCAGCAGACAGATACCTCAAATCCAAACCTTAAACCAAATAAGTCGTTCCAGAGAAAAGTTGAACATCCTAAGTTGAAGATCTGTATTTATTTATATATTATTTAGCCTATGCGACTAAATTAGCAGGTAGATGCTATCAACCTGATTAAGAGAATAATTCTAAGCCCTCATATGTTGTTGATTTTTACATCTTTATTCTATTTTACCCTTAAAATGCAGCAAGTAGTAGGTGGCTCGCAGAACAACCAATCTTAGAATCCAAATGCATGTTTTGAGCTTTAAATGGATCAAATTACTCATCCGAGGGCATGTTGGGACGTGAGATTCCATCTTAAAAGATTACAAGCCCTGATAATGTTGGATTTACCTAAATATACGAAAATTCTCAAAACCAAAAGAAAAATGAATCTGTCAAAAATATTGAAGAAGACTAGTTACCAGAGAAGCATCGAATGAAGCTTATCTTTCGTCCCGATGTAATAGCAAGGTTATTGTAAAAGTAGAGGAAGGGATTACTATTTGTGTTGGTGAAAGATATGACACGGTGGTGACGTTGCAGCAGAGCCGCGGTCACAGGCACCGGATTGGCCACCGACTGCAAGTAAGCCCTGGACGATAACGGCAAGGGCGATGCTACCAATTGCGAACTGAAAGCCATCGTAACCAACGTATGGTTTCAGTGTGTTCTAGCGATCCCCAAAAATACGTTCTCTTGTGGAGGCTTCTAAAATACGCCGTTTGGAAGGGCAAAAAGATTTTTCCCTAGCACTTCATCTTTTGTTCCTTAAAATGGGTAGCGATGTCAAAAGGGGCTTGCGGGCGGCTCGAGCTCGTGATGTCAAAAGGGGCTCGTGGGCGGTTCGAGCTCGTGATTTCAAAGGGGCGGCTCGGAATCGTGATTTCAAAAGGGGCTCGTGGGCGGCTTGGGCTCCTGATTTTACGAGCCCGAGCGCGAGGCGAGCAAGCTGCTCGAACATTTTATCCCGAAGACATTTTTCAGAAACCCTTGCGATTCCACATTTGAATTGCTCGAGCATTAACCCTCCCCGAGATATAATGTTCGAACACTCGCAGGCTTGTTGTATCCTCATTTCCATGATTCTATCCTCGAGCAAGAGTGGTCCTCGAGATATATTTTCCTCGCATCCCACGGTTGGGATTACTGACTTAATAGGATTCCTATGTGGTTGGGACTCTTAATTCTACCATATTATTTCAATACTTGACTCCTGTAAAGATTCTATCCCAAACATAATTATGGCAATGGTCCAACTCCTTCACCTAATAGGACTTTGTTGGATAGCGATACCCAGCTAGTTGAGTTCCACTAGGAGGATGTCACCTACCACTATAAATACAGGACCATGGGTCATGGTTCAGGTACGTTTTCATTATTCTCCAATTTATAGCCTCACGTATATAATTTCCTTTCTGACTCAAGTATCGGAAGGGCAACGAGAACATACGTCGTTACCTTTGTTTCAGGAACCGGAAGGCTACGATCGTGCTCATTTAAAGTCCTCAAACTCGAAAACTCAACAGATACGATTTTTAGTAGCATCATTGGCGCCATCTGTGGGAACCGCTACCAAAAGCCATGGTAAACATGCGATCAGGTCTGTCTCCCGTAAGCTCATCCTCTCCTATCCCTCATCTTGCTGAAGATCAACCGGCTCCTCAAGAATAGTCGTCAGGAGTGCCCACACCCCAGCCAGCGATCGTCACAACTGAAGTCTTTGAAGAGCTCCGTCAACAGGTGGTCACGCTAACACAGCTGTTAAGTCAAAGAAATTCGCATCCGTCACCGGTGCAAGCAGAGCATGGTGATTTTATAACTAATGCTTGAGCCCGAGGACCAAACACCACAACTGGCGAAGTAGGGACCTCGGGTACTCGTAACATGGCATCGGGCTCGAGATCGGTTGCTATAGATTCCGGAGAGATTGCCCTGATCATTCAAGAAGGAATTACTGTTGGGAATCTACTTATACATGCACAGCGGAAAATTAAAATTATTTCAATTCCCACCGAGAATCCTTTTGTGTTTAGATAGAAATCGTGATAAAGATTGTACCTTTAACGAATTCTGCAAACCTTTTGCTTTTCTTTTCGTTCCAACAATCTTGATTTGTCACCCACAGCTGTCCAATCTCCAACGGTGATCCACAAAGAGAATAAGATTGCAGCTATCAGGGTTTTTCCTCTTGTGCTAGGAAGAATAATGAAAATCATATGGACCTCAAACCCTAGCCATGTATTTATATAAACTCAAACGGGTTCGACCCGGTCCAGTCCAACATTTAATTAATCCATTTAATTAAACCCGGTCCGTGAATTAATTAACCCATTTAATTAAACCCGATAATTCGGGAATATAAATAACAAATCCAATTAATTAATTTATCCAACGATTGTTAAATTAACTAATTGGCAATTTGCAATCTTCCAATTCTCTTTTGTGTGCGACCCATTAGGTTCCCGACCACGATGCCTAACGACGTGAAATATTATTTTGATCTAATCAAAATTAATAAATTAAAACACCCTTTTAATTTATCGTCAATTCACACTCGCCGTCCCTGATTGACATCTAGCAATGTGTCAGGGCAATACATGTGACGGGAAATGTCATGTAGTGTAACAAAACCAAACTCGTTCATTTACCGTGAAACTATAATCCCTTCGGCAATATGATCCGATCAATTACGAGATATAGAAGTGTGTCAATCTCGATCATCGATCATATCTTTCACTCCACTATTAAGTCAATATAAGTCGAAAACTCATTTTCGACTTATGAGTACACCTTGGCCAAGGATTTCATTATTGACTTAATTAAATGAAACGCAGATCATAATCTCCTACTATCTAAGAGTGACGAATCCTTTATTGATCAATCACAACCTTCATACGATTCTTGATGTACCCGAACAATGTCGTATTAGCGGCCCTTTGCAGAGCAACATCCAACACCGCCAAAGTATGACTATCCTCATATAAGGTACCATGACGACCTCAAATCAAAGGACCAATTCCACTACCGAACGTTAGAGATTAACCACTGACACTCAGATAGTTATCCATATGGAATCTCTCAGGAGGTCTCCAATGTTTTGTTCTATAACAAAACATCCACGTGTCATTTAAGTGTCACCACACTTTAGCTCATGAGATCAGCTACTTACTTCACAAGTAAGAAATGTCACACGTGATAGTCTATCCATAATAAGGATATCCGTATCTCGTTATTACTTACGACCACGGACGATTTAAGATTCAATCAGATGTAATTTGTATCTCACAATCACAACTCCTTGTGATTAACAAATTACGAAGATTTGAATCTACGGACTCTATTATTTATTTAATTGTCTAACAATTAAATAATAAATCTACCATTAAATTGCATTAATTATATATCAAAAGTATTTATGTCCAAAGTTGATTGCGCCTAGGGCATAATACTTACAATTACAATTGGCCTAAAACGAAATGCTCGGGGGCCAACGGGTTTTATCCCTAACACTCCATTTACGCTGGAGATATTGTTATATCCTCTGCTCGACAAATTCAAATATCCTCGCATTAAAAAGTATGATGGGAAGACCGACCCAATCAACCATCTCAATGTATACACCAATGTCATTAATTTGCAAGTTGCGCCGAATCAAGTTATGTGCAAAGCCTTCCCGCAAATGCTGACTAATACTGCTAGGGATTGGTTTCAACATTGGAGCACAACTCCATAGTCTCATTATCAGATTTGGCTGATAAGTTCTCAGCCTTCTTTGCAAGTAGCAAGCGTATCAAAAAGATTGCGGCCTCTCTCATGCAACTTTCTAACCTCGAACTCGAGCTTGAGCCAAGATGTGGACTTGCCCCGGTGGAGGAATTGGAAGTGGTCGAGCTCAAGCATGGAAAAACGGTAACAATTGGTCGAGATCTCAAGGCTACCTTCCGAGAGAAAGTCATCAATTGTCTATCCCTCAACATTGATGTTTTTGCATGGAAGGTCGAGGATATGCCAGGGATAGACCTAGATGTAACAGTTCATAGACTCAACATAAGCCCAGGAGCCAAACTTGTTAAGTAAAGGAAGAGGCAGTTTGCACCAAAAAGATGAGCGATCATTCAAGAAGAGGTCGGCAAACTAGTAAGAGCGGGGTTCATAAGGGAAGTCCAATACCCCGATTTACTAGCTAATGTCGTTCTTGTGAAGAAGGCCAGTGGTAAATGGAGGGTCTGCATCAACTTTACAGATCTCAACAAGGCATGCCCTCAAGACAACTACCCGCTTCCCCGATAAACAATCTTGTGGACAATAGATCCGGACATAAGTTGTACAACTTCCTGGATGCATTTTCAAGGTATCATCAAATCCTCATGGCTAAGAAAGACCAAGAGAAGACTTCGTTCATGGCAGATTCAGTCATATACTGCTATAGGGTGATGTCGTTTGGATTGAAGAATGCTGGGGCAACATATCAGATGCTCATCAATAAAGTATCCGCTGATTTGATAGGGAAGAACATTGAGGCTTATGTTGACGACATGGTGGTCAAGAGCAAGAAGGAAGAGCAACACATATCCGACCTGGAGGAGGTGTTCGCCATCATACGAAAATATCGGATGAAGCTCAACTTAGAGAAGTGTGTATTCAGTGTAGCTTCGAAAAAAAATTTGGGCTTCATGATCACTCACCGAGGGATCAAAGCAAAAACCCCGATAAGATCCAAGCCTTGGCAGTAATGGAATCGCCCAGGACTAAGAAAGAGGTACAAAAGTTGACAGGTAGGGTAATAGCCCTAAACAGGTTCATGTCCCGGGCAGCAGACAGGTGCTTTCCTTTCTTCAAAGTCCTTAGAGGTAGGCAATCCTTTGAATGGAATGAGGAGTGTGAGAAGGCTTTTCGGGAGCTCAAACAGACATTGGCATCTCCTCCTATCCTCACTAAACCAGAGCCCGGGGATACTCTAATGTTGTACTTAGCCGTATCTCAAAATGCAGTGAGCGGCGTCTTGGTGAAAGAGGTCAACAGAGCCCAGCAGCCCATTTACTATGTAAGTAAAGTCCTACTTGATGCAGAGACCAAGTACACTTTGGCCAAGCAACTTGCCCTTGCCCTAATAGTGGCAGCACGAAAGTTTCGACAATATTTTCAGTCTCACCCCATTGTGGTGCTCATTAACCAGCCTTTGAAACACATCCTTCAAAAGCCAGATGTCTCGGGTAGGTTACTAAAGTGGGCAATTGAACTTGGAGAGTTTGACATAGAGTTCAAACCCTGTCTGTCCGTCAAAGCCCAAGCCTTAGCGGATTTTATTGCAAAACTCACCCCAAGGTCTCGAGGACCAAATGAGAGCTCAAGCACTACAACAGATGTTTGACAAATTTTCGTGGATGGACCATCGAACTCCTCGGACTCGAGTGAGGGGTCATCATCACGAGCCCAGACATGCTCATAGACATTCAGTATGCACTCAGGTTTGAATTCGAGGCAACCAATAATGAAGCAGAGTATGAGGCTATCATTATAGCCGTGGAACTTGCCATCAATCTCGAACTTGAAAACATCAAAATTTTTAGTGATTCCCGCTGGTGGTTGGGCAGATTGAGGGAACATTCAAGAAGAAAGACAAAAAAAAAATGAGCTTACACTGTTTAAAAGTTCATGATCTTCAATGAAAATTGAAGAGTTGTGAAATTGTGAAGATTGCTCGGGCTAACAACTGCAAGGCAGATGCCTTATCAAGGTTGGTGTTTGTGAGAATAGATGGACTTGACAGGACAGTACATGTCACAATTGTAACCGAGCCTAGCATCAATCCAACCGTTAGTGTCATGGACATTGATCATGAACCGTCATGGATGGACCCAATTGTGGATTTCATAACAAATGACAATCTTCGAGAAGATCCTCGAGCAACAAGGAGTATCCAATCAAAATCTCCAAGGTATTGCATTATCGATGGAGTCTTATTTTGCAGAAGCCTCACACTTCCGTACCTTAGGTGCCTTAAGCCTTCGGAATCATCCCAAACCCTAGAGGAAATTTATGAAGGAGTATGCAGGAACCATCAAGGAGCTCGGGCATTTAGCCTTTAAGCTCATAAGTTACGGATATTGCTGGCCTACCATGAAGAATGATGCTGTAGAATATGTAAACAAGTGTGACAAGTGCCAGAGGTTTGGTAATGTTATCCACCCTCCCGTCGAGGACCTCACCAACATCAGTTGCCCGGCCCCATTTGAGCAATGGGGGGTTGATATCCTCGGTTCGTTTCCGATAACAAGGGGCAATTAAAGTTTGTAGTTATAGCAGTTGAATACTTTACCAAGTGGGTGGGGGCCGAGCCCTTGGCAATGATCTCGGAGCCTAAGATAAGAACTTTCATTTGGAGGTCCATCATATACAGGTTCGGGATATCGAAGGTCTTCATAACTAATAATGGCTGACAGTTTGACAATGCATAATTCAAGGATTTCTGTTCCAACCTAGGTACTGACCACCGCCTGACGTCAGTTTCTCATCCCCAAAGTAATGGTCTAGCCGAGGTCACCAATCAGATTGTATTGCAAGACCTCCGAACAAGGATTGGAGATGCAAGAGGTTCTTGGTCCGATGAGTTACCTTCCATACTTTCGACATATAAACATCCGACAGGACTACCACCGAGGAAACCCCCTTCATGTTAGCTTTCGAAATCGAAGCTACCATCTTCATTGAAATAAGGTTACCTAGCCAAATAAGACTTAATCTCGAAGAAGCAGGGCACAACACCAAACATCCCGACCTCTTGGAAGAAGTTCGTGATGAGGCAACCTTAAGAATGGCCTCTTCCAAGACAGAACAGCAAAGCACTTCAATAGAAAGGTAAGGCCGCGAAGATTCAGAGCTAGAGATTTGGTGTTGAGAAGGGTTGAAGCCGCTGGTCATGCTCCGAGAAAACTCGAACTACTTTGGGAAGGGCCCTTTGAAGTTATACGACAGCTCCCAGGAGGTGCATACAGTTTAAAGGATACTTAGGGAAGACGACTACCAAGACCGTGGAATGTCAAAAACTTAAAGGTATATCACAAGTAACTCACTCCACCATGTTTTAGAAATAAGGCCTACATGCCAAGTTAGTTTTTTTTATCATTTATAAGGCCTACATGCCAAGTTAATTTTTATCATTTGTCAGGCCTGCGTGCCAAGTCTATTTTCAAAATATTCTGCGAATAAAACTGATTCTGAAGATACGATCACTATAAAGTCTTGCTCCGAGTAAGTACCTTAAAGCCTTGCCAAGCACCTAAGAGCCTTGCTTCGAGCAGGCAACACAAAGACTTGACCCGAGCAAGCACCTCAGAGCCTTGCCCCGAGCAAACAACACAAAGCTTTGCCACAAGCAAGCATCTCAAAGCCTTGTCTCGAGCAAGCAACACAAAGCCTTGTCTCGAGCAAGCACCTATGGAGTACCACTCAGAGCAGCCATCAACTCTAAGTTCCCGATCACACATCACCCCGAGCATAAAGAACCCAAAACTCATAAAAATCACCCACGAATAGCTCGGGATTTTATACTCTCATAGTTCAGGAATTAACTCTCTCATAGCTCGGGAATAGACACAGTTCCTGGATGTATGCATATATAAAGACTTACTTAATTTTTAATCGAGATTATCACCCTCGTAGGCGTTAAGATATTTAATTCATCTTAAACGTCGAGGTATTTAATTCATCTAAGTCTTGGTCATCAAGATGCCCAAGACATCAATCATACAAGTCCTTGTGCAAAAATTGAAAAAACATCGATAAGTAAAACATTCAATAAGGTCGAGCTTGTTACTTATACGTCGAGTCGTCAATATAGGATTATCCCAACATAATGATCAGGCTTTGTACATTAATTATAATTGTTATTTCTTAAAATTTAGTCCTCGAGGTATTTTTCCATATAAAGGAATGACCCTAAGATCGAGCTATTGCCTTTGTCAGAAAGTTCATATGGATTAAGTCATCAATATTTTTTAGCAGATTATAATCTTTATTCAATCATCGAGGTAACATGTTAAAGGTCGAGACCATTGTCATGATCGAGTTCATTCCCTATGATCGAACTTATGACTCATCAAACGATCAAGTCCTTGACGTACACCCTTGATGATATATCGACATTTTTGTGATCGAGCATAATATAAAACAGACAATGCAAGAAAATCAAGCATTCATTTCAAAAAATCCGAAGGAAAAGGCCTGAAATTATAGCCGGGCAATGTTCATGACAAAATATGATCAAGGTAGGCTTGGGATCTCCTATTCTTGGTCCTCATCCCCGGAAGCAGCATCATCCTCCTCAAACGTATCTTCATCGTCGGTCGCTCATCGATCATGTTGTCAGAGTCGAATAGCTCGAGGGTTTCGGCTATCTCGGAATCCTCTTGAGCTCTTCAGGGACAACGTCGGGCATCTTCATTCTAAGGAAAGCTCGAGCTTCCACAAGAGCATGAAGGTAAGAGCCCAAGGCGTACTCACCCTTCAGCTAATTTATCTCCTCGGACTTCTTGAAGTCCTCGATGGCAAAAGCCCGTGCCCCTTCAATCCGAGCGTCCATGTCCTTCTTCAGCTGTTCGAGCTCGATCTTCAACTCCTCAGCCTCATCCTTAGCAACGTCGATCTCATCCCGAGCTTTCCTCAGCTCATGCCTAGCATCGTCCATCTCCTTCAATAGTTGAGCTCGAGCAGTCTCAGCATCGGAGAGCTTTTTATCTCGAAGCTCAACAACCTCGACGAGTCCTGCCATCTTGTGGGACTTCATCCATCCCTTGCAGTGAAAGTCCCCAGGCAAAGCTGAGTGTCTAACAATCAAAAAGAAAGAGCATAAGAACAGGAAAATCACATGGCAAATTATTACTTGAATTAGAGACTTACCTTCAGAATAAGGAGCTCGAGGGCTTTCATCCCATCATCAAATCCCACATCTCCTTAATATTTTGCCATGATGTTTGGGACAAGATGACATCATTCAAAATCCTTGATGATCAAGGCTATTGGAGGGATGGAATCGTCCTCAAGATCAACAATCTCAGGAGTAACCCAAGGAGGAAGTAACTGTGGAGGCCTAGGCGATGGCTGGGGAGAGTTTCCTTATCGGTGTTGAGGAATTGGGCTAGGAGCTTAAGGCCTTGAGCTCGACAATTCGCTCGGGCCTCGTGCAAGGGCGTCTGTTGTATACACCCAAGGCCTTTTCTTCTCCTTCTTTTGGCCTGGAGCCCTCACCTGGGGCTCCTTATATTTTGAGCTCACTGCTCGATGTAGAGCTGATGGATCAAAAGACATCTCTGCACAAAATTCCAAGTGTTAGGCAAGAGCACATAATCAAGAAAAAATGAATAAATTGACAGAAGAATAAATATCCTACCCTCGAGGCCTTTTGCACACCCAAGGTCGAGGATGTCATCCTAAGAATATCATCTATATCATACACCAAGGGCTCAAGATCCTCTAACATCTGCCAATCCCTCTCTAAAGTTTCGAAGTAGGCTTATCCCTTACAAAATTTTTCTATGTCCGGGATATCCCACAAAAGCCAAAAAGGAAGATCAGGATCTTAAGCTATAACATAAAACCACTTGTTCTTCCACCCCGTCAATGAACTAGGCATTGACGGGATCCTAAATGCACCTCGGGAAGAAAGGTATGCAAAACATGTAAACCTAGGGAGCTGTTTAAGCTCGAACACCATCCTACAAAGGTCGAGATATGGGATGATTCCTAGGTATCTACAAGCAATGAAGAAATAGATGAGCATTATCCACTCATTGGGCACTAATTGCCCCGGGCACATAGAATGCTCGACCAAAAATCTTACAAAGAAAGGATGGATGGGCCACCTGAACTTAGCCTTCAAAGAGTCCCTAAAAATCACAAACTCACCTTCTTGTGCCCTATTCATTCTGTCCTCGGGGTTGGGAGCCCTACAGTCATTATAGGGCATGAGTCCATACTCCCTCACCGTCTGCATAGCTAAGTGTTCCTTAAATCGACATTGGATGTCGGGGAACCTAAGTTTGACGATGTCTGGTGCCCTAACTCGAGCATCTAAAGGGACAGCCATGGGTATTAACTGAGTCCTGCGATTGCTAGAATCTCCTGAACTCTCAGATCCCAAGTCACTCTCAGTGCTCGACATATCCTTTCAATTTAAAACTAACGAAATAACTTAAAAGTCCAGAGCCTTACTTCAGTTACCCGACGCCCAAACAACAAAAGCTAAGTTTTTAGCTCAACCCCGATCTCACACTAAAAGATTCACAGAGAGTAAAAAGTAAAAAATGAATAGGATTAAGGGGTATTTATAGAAACTTGGGGGAAGACCAAGGGTCACATCAATCTCAGCCTTTGACCCATGCCACGTGTCTCCCATCTAAGGACCCCTCATTTTTTACTGGAACAACTCGTACTCTTACTATTTCCACACTGAAGCTTCCCTGAGAACATTAAAATCTCGACAACGTCACTTATCAACAAATCGAGCTCTATGCATCTCGCACCCTGGCATAACTTCCTTAGCCCGATCCCAGGGTCAGATACACGGGGGCCAGTGATATGACAAGTTTTGGTTATGCTCGAACATTTTATCTCGAGGACATTTTTCAGAAACCCTTGCGATTCCACATCTGTATTGCTCGAGCATTAACCCTCTCCAAGATATAATGCTCGAGCACTTGCAGCCTTGTTGTATCCTCATTTCCATGATCTTGTCCTCGAGCAAGAGTGTCCTCGGGATATATTCTCCTCGTATCCCACGATTGTTATTACTGACCTAATAGGATTCCTATGTAGTTGGGACTCTAACTCTACCATATTTCTTCAATACTTGACTCCCGCAAAGATTTTATCCCAAACATAAGTATGGCATTAGTCTAACTCCTTCACCTAATAGGACTCCGTTGGATAGAGATAGCCAGCTAGTTGAGTCCTACTAGGAAATGTCACCTACTACTATAAATACAGGACCATGGGTCATGGCTCAGGTACGTTTTCATTATTCTCCAATTTATAGCTTCACGCATATGGTTCCCTTTCTGACTTAAGTATCGGAGGGGCGATGAAAACATACCTCGTTGCCTTTGTTTCAGGAACCGGAAGATTACGATCATGCTCATTCAAAGTCCTCGAACTCGGGAAATCAACAGGTATGATTTTTGGTAACATCAGACAGAAATACTAAGGAATCGAATAATCAAGCTTCTAATAATTGTGATTGGTGACAGTCAAATGTAGTTATCCCCAAAATCAAGAAGGAGAAAAAGAATTATTTGCAATTTGTTGGAACTCGTATAAAAGTATGAAAAATCAGATGAAGCCATCGTTCTTGAATCTTGATAGTTGAATGCTAATCTCCTTTCACTTCCTTTTCTTTGTCAATTTCTACTATGAATAGGAATTAATTTTGATCAAATTCTTTTTTCTTTTATTTTGAACGACGAAACAAAACGAAAGCCTTTTGGCATTTGCTACATAATAATTCGTAGAAGAAGCAATTGTAACCACATTAGCCCGTTTGAGAAGCATTATTTTAAAATAATACATTCTTAAAAGTGACTTGATATCATTTCAATTAAACATTATTCAATAAAATAATTGTTAAGTATATTTTATACACTTATTCGAGACCTTAAAACAACAATATTTAGTGTTTATCTAATAAATTATTGTCTAAATTGTTACAATTGATATTGAATAGGTTTTGTCAATATTAGTACAAGAAGGTGGAAGAAACGAGAGGAAAATCCGGAAAAAGAGCGAAATTCAAAAGTTGGGGACCAAGTTGTAACAATTCAATAGTTGATCCGGACTATGAATCGAAAATTGAAATGTTTGGAGGTCAAATTGAATATTTTGGAAAGAAAAGCACTTGAATTGAATCAAAGAAGAAATGGCTTGCAAAAATAAAAGGGCTCAAGGATTGAATTGCATTATTTTGAAAGATGGAGGACTTGAAGAATAATTTTGGTAATAATGGCTTAAATTGATGGTTGATTGGACATCTACATGCATGCATGAATTGAAATCCTTCTTGAAGTGACATAAAAGGGCTGCAGTTGGCATAAAAAACTAGAGTCCTTTTTACTCAAATTTGGTGGCTATTAGAGATTTATTTATGATATATACACGTAGAGAGAGAGAGAGAGACCTTTTTTTAGCCAACAATTGTGGCTGCTAGGTTAATATAAATAGAGACAGGAACACGAAATTTGAAGAGCTTTGGGTTCTTCTTTAAATAAAAATTGCAGATGCACACAGGAAAAAAAAGATATTGAGGCAGCCACTATTTTGATATACAAGTACAAACACATACAGGAAGAAGAAAGGGAGGTAGCAACAATACTATGGCCTTGTTTGATCCCCATTATTTTCTCATTAAAATGAAAAATATGATCGTTCTCCATCATATCAAGCCACTATATTTGACTTTTATCTCTTATGTGGGACCCATAACGATTATATTTTTCATTCTCATTTTTACAATAATGTGGCACAAACAGGAGGTTATATATATTATACACTCTTTGACCAGTTGTAGGGAGGAATAATTTCGGCTTCCAGTAACTGAGAGAGAAAGAGAGAGAGCGCACGTGTGGCTGGCGACGGAAAGGCAGTGGACGATTGGAGCAAAATTGGAAATTAATCACGTTCCGTCAATTTTCGGTGATGTCTTCCATAATTTCTTATTTTTCTTTCATTAATATACGTAGCTAAATTTAATTTTAAGGCAAACAATGTAACCTATTTGGGACCTTTATTTCTTTTTTTTAAGATTCTTGTTCTTTAATATTTTACGTGTGGATTTTAATTATGTTTTTAATGCTTTGAATTTTCTGGCCAATTATTCAATGATTTTGTGAACAATAATTACATAGAGATGCGGATTTTTATTTAAACCACATATTAAAATTCAGTAAATTAATATAACGTGTAGAGATACATATATTAATTGTTACGGTCCTATAGAAATTCTTAAAACTGTTATTTCATTTAATTAAAGTTAATTTGCATAGAGATATGGAATTAGACTGATTAAATAGGCTCAACGAGAACTCGAGAGGGGTAAGTTGAATACAACAGAAGAATTTGACTGAACATTATTTTAATTTTATGAATCTCGATATTAGAAGTAAAAGTGATCAATAGGTGAATTTGTTCCGCCCTAATCTCCATTTATTAATTGACTTCTCACTCATTTTCTGTTGCATTCACAATAATTTTAGTTGTTAGATTTAAATATCACATTTAATCACGTTTTTTGTTTAGTTTTATTGAATAGAAGTTAAAAATAATAAATTGAGTATTAAAGTATAGTCCACGTGGGAACGATAATCCGAACTCAAAATGTCAACTTTACTACTTATTACGATCCATCCACTTGCGAGATAAAATCGACAACGATAATATTATACGCAAATTCTATTTTTTTTTCAATTTTTAACCACACATTCTGCATCAATTTATTATTCCAAGATATATTATTTCAAAGTAACGTGGCTCAAACACACACAATTGTGTTTTTTCAATTTTCTTTTCTGATGCGACATACTGAAGTCCCAAAAAAATGATTTATTAGTTAGAATTTACTTTTCTGGTGGAAGAATGAGTTAATATTACTCTTCTTCTTTGATGTAAACTAAATTATTTTAGCAAAATCGGAAAATTAATTTTTAATATTTCGTAGAGCAATCATAATCTCTCTCTCTCTCTCTCTCTCTCTCTCTCTCTCTCTCTCTCTCTCTCTCTCGGTACAAGATAATGCTATATATAGAATTCAAAAAATAAAAACTGATTTCTTAGTTAGAATTTATTTTCTGGTGAAAGAATGAGTTAATATTACTCTTAGCAAAATCAGAAAATTAATTTTTTGTCATCAACTTTTTTATTTTATGGACATTGATTGGGTACAGCTATTTTTATCCACAATTTTTATAAATAGTAGTTATATTACCGTCACAGTTTTTATTTGTTACATCATATTTTTATTACAGTTAAGCTCTTCAATTTTTACTCATTGTAGCAATTATTTTTCTAACCTTTTTCATTAAATTCTTATTTTCAACTTTTAATTAATTAGTACGTCTCATCCTTAATGATAATTTACATCAAAATATTTTATATTTCATACTTTGAAATTGAAGGAGGTAGTTCTCACTTTTTATTTACTTTTTAAAATTAAATATGATAAAAAAAAATACTATATGTGTAAAGTCTTGAAAATTTTATAGAATATAATTATTTGTTGCATGAGCTAAAATTTCTTATTTTCTTGGATCAAATAATTAGATTTTGATAGAGCAAGTTTTAACATATATATTGGGCTAGTTGAGTTATTCATATTAAATGACGAACTTTGAACTCGAGAAAAAAAATTAATTGGGATGTGGAAAGCCAAGTTATTGACATTGTAAGATGTTATCTTTTAGTGGTAATTAATTTTGTTAGTTAATGATTTGATATTATAGCGGTCATGTGTGTGTTTGAGATAGATATAAACTAACATTTTTTTTCTTATTATTATTTTATTAGAACTTGTAATTAACTTGGTATGATTTGATTGTGCAGCCACGTTTCACGTGTGTAGTATAAATGCTAATTGTTATTTAATATTTACTTTGATAAAGATTGACAGTTAAATTGTAATCCTACTTATCTTAGATCTTACAATTTATTCTCTCAATTCAAACAGTAGATCCAATTCAAGTTTACGTTTAAAATTATAAAGGTTAATTGTAATTCTATTTTAATTAGGATAATTGTTAATTGTTAAATTATTATTGAATTATCTGATATAAAATTATTTAGATAAAATTTGAAATTCATATGTATCCACATTGAATTCTTACCCCGCATATAGTTAAAAGTTTATTTAATTCGAATTTCATGATAAGTTGACTTGTGTGTTGAGAGTCCAATTTAATTTTAAGTTAAGAGTTCTATTAGAAGTCTAAATGGGTAATTCATCATAATCTAATGATCATCATTTAATAATCTTTTGATTTGCACTTAGTTTACGTCAATTCAAATCAGAGAAATAGAGAGAAAAGAAAAGAAAGAGAGAGAACAAAGAGAAAAAAAGTGCATTCGAGATCCATTCTTAAGAATTTTCAAACCTAAGTAGTTCAAGTGTATATGCAATTTAATGAATACGTTATTAATTTTTTTTAAATGTCAACTAGTTTTTTATGTGCTATTATGTAGTTCAAATTAGAAAAGGATCTTGTTGGCAGTACCATAGAATATTATTATGTAGATCTAAATAGAAACCAGTCATAGGGCTAAGTACCATAAGTGGATATTGAGAATGGGTATGACCATATTAAAAATGAGACAGTCGAGTTTCTATCCCATTAGAAATTATGTTATATGCGTAATTTACTTACTTTTTATATCAAATTGTGAAAAATGTTGGCATGAAATATATACTGAATGCATTTGTATGCTCATTCCATATTTTAAAATGTTTTACATATGTTTGATGGATTGAAGTTGGAGGTAGAAACTATTGACGATGTCTATGTTGCAGGATCAAGAACTTAAATTTTCTTTCAGTGTTTAGTAAGAGAATTATTTAGAAATGAGAATTTTATTTTCAAGATTGACTGGAGTTATATCTCAATAGTAGATTTGATCAATCGATATTTTATGAAATAATAAAATAGTTTATGTTATTCCGCATAATTCTTCAAAGTTTTGTATTATAGTATGAGTAAATTCACATTTTTTACGAATAAATAAATTAATTGAGTAACCTCCGGAACATACGTTTTTGGAGCGTTACAAAATGTCTTAACTAATGGAAGATTTGAAGATAAGAATCACATAAAAAACTGTTAGGGATTTAAGTGATATAATGAACAAAGATTAAAAAATTTAAATGTAATTAAATTGTGGTGCATAAAATAAAAATTGTGGTGTGAATATAATTACCATTTTATATATCCATCTGTTACAAAAGTGAAGAAAAGAGAAGAGAATAGAGAGAAGTTAATAGGTTTGTGTGTTTTATGAAGGATTAAAGCCCTGTATTTATAGAACAGAATTAGGGATACAACAGTAATTATTTTTAGGGCTGCAGGGGTGTAATTGTCATTAACCTCTAAATTCTGATAAACTTTTCTTTTACAACACTCTCCATTGAATGACACATTACAAAATATTTACTTCATTAAAACATTGTTTGATAAAAATCCAATGAAAAAAAAATCAAACGAAGGAAAAAGAGTACAGTTATTTTGGAGTGCTAAAAATAAATGCTGCATCATTAAAACCTTGTTAGGAAAACCTAGTGGGACAAAACCTAAACAAAGGAAAAATAGTATAACTACTTCCCCTGATGTTGATCACTGAAAATCTTTGAATCGACGCATTCCAATTTCATGAACTAATTTCTTGAATATAGATGTTGACAGTGCTTTTGTGAATAAATCGACCACATTATCACTTGAGTGAATTTGTTAGATATCGATGTCGCCATTCTTTTGAAACTCGTGTGTATGAAAATATTTTGGAGAAATGTGCTTCTTTCTATCACCTTTGATTTAGCTTCTTCTGAGTTGTGCAATAGAAGCTGAATTGTTTTCATACAAAATTGTTGGACTATTTTTTGTTGAAATTAACCCGCATAATGTTTGGATATGATGGGTCATGTTTCTCAACCATACACATTCTCGACCTATTTCATGGATTGCAATAATTTTAAAATGATTTGAAGATGTTACTGTTAAGGATTGCTTCACAGATCTCCATAATATAGTCGTTCCTTCATGTGTAAACACATAACATGTTTGTGATTTAGTTTTATGTGGGTCAAATAGATAACATGTATCTACATATCTCACTAATGCAAATCCTGACTTTGAGAATAAAATAATTTCAAATCAATAGTACCATTTAGGTAACGAAAAATATGTTTAATACCATTCTAATGTCTTTGAATTGTTGTAGAGCTATATCTTGCAAAGAGATTTACAGAAAAAGTTATATTGGGTCGAGTGCAATTTGCAATATAAGTTAATGCTCCAATTGCAATAAGATATGGTTCTTTAGGATCAAGAACATTTTCTCAATCTTCAAGTAGATGAAATGGATCATTTTTCACATCAAGTGATTGAACAACTATAGGTGATGCCAATGGATGTGCATTATCCATATAAAAACGTTTTAAAACTTTTTATGTATACGTAGATTGGTGAATAAATAATTCATCTGCGAAATGTTCAATCTACAATTCAAGACAAAATTTGGTTTTTCCCAAATCCTTCATTTCAAATTCATTTTTCAAATAATCAGCAGTGTTGTTGAGCTCTTCAAGAGTTCCAATTAAATTTAAATTATCAACATAAACTGCCACAATTGCAAATTCATTATTTGTTTACTTTATGAAAATATATGGCCAGATATCGTCATTTTTATAACTTTCAATCAACAAATATTCATTAAAGCGATTATATCACATGCCTCCTGATTGTTTTAATCCATATAATGATCTTTGCAATTTAATTGAGAACATGGTTCTCGGGCATGTATCGTTTGTTCCTGACACTTTAAGTCTTTTAGGGACTTTCATAGATATATCACTTACAAGTGAACCATACAAATATGCAGTTACTACATCCATAAAGCGCATATCAAGCTTTTGTGATACAGTAAAACTAATTAAAATTTAAAAATGATGGTGTCCATCACGGGAGAATATGTTTCCTTATAATCAATTCCTGGTCTTTTTGAGAAACCTTGAGCTACTAGTCAGGCTTTGTACCTTATGATTTCATTATTTTCATTTCTCTTTCATACAAAAACACATTTGTATCCAACAGGGATTACATTTTCAGGTGTTCGAACTACAGGTCCAAACACTTTTCTTTCTTCAAAGAATTCAATTCCGTCTGTATGGCTTCTTTCCATTTTGATCAATCATTTTTATTTTGACAGTTTTTAACCAACTGTGGTGTAGGATTCTCATTTTGCATAATATCAAGTGCCACATTAAAGAGAAAAATATTGTCTATAATAACATTATTTCATTCCCATAATTTATGAGAAAATATATAATTTATTGAAATCCCATTATTTTCGGACACTTATGGTTTTTCGGGAACCATATTTTCAATATTTGATTGATCAATCTTTTTTAATGTGATTTCTTTCGAAGTTTTTGGTTGTTTTTCTCATGTATCTTCCTTTTTCGAGGTACAAAGTTTTTTGAACTAATTGGTCAACCACTTTTCTAGCGTATTTGAGATTCATTTGTTACAACAGATTGTCCTATAGGGACATTCATTTTTGTTGGAATATTTTCTGTTGGAGCATATGACTTTGTCACTTTTCTTGTGTCAACAAATACATCAAGTAATAGATTTGCAACTCTTTGCAAATGAATGATTTTTTTTTCAACCTCTCGCTTACATTAATTGCTGGGAGATCAAAATGAGATGGAGTTACTTCATTCCAAATAATTTTACCTTGTTTTTTAAGATATAGTTTTTTCCCTCCCAGAGTTGGGAAATCATTTCATCAAAATGACAATCTACAAAACGTGCCGTAAATAAGTCACCCGTTAAAGGCTCAAAATACCTAATAATTTATGGTGAATAAAAAATCACATAAACCCTAAGTTTTCGTTGGGGACCCATTTTAGTACGTTGTAGGGGGTGAAATAGGGACTTGGACAGCACAACTAAAGACCCTAGGTGAGAAATATCAAATTCATAACCAAATGCCAACTGTAAATGAGAATATTAATAATAGACAGTTGGTCTAATACGAACCAATGATGAATCATGTACTATGGCATGACCCCAAATCGAAGCTGGGAGTTTTGTTTTCATTAGTAACGGTCTAGCAATAAGTTGTAGGTGTTTAATAAACGACTCTGCCAAACCATTTTGTGTATGAACATGTGCAACTGAATGTGCAATTACAATCTCGATTTACATAAAATAATTATCGAATACTTGTGATCTAAATTCACCAACAATGTCAAGGCAAATAGTTTTAATTGAATAATCGAGAAATTGTGCTCGTAATTTTATAATTTGAGCAAGTAGTCTAAAAAAGACTACACTCCTAGTGGAAAGTAAGAAAATATGTGACCATCTAATAGAAGAATCAATTAATACCATAAAATAACGAAATGGTCCACATAGTGGGTGTATTGGCCCACATATGTCTCCATTAATTATTTCCAAGAAAATTGGAGATTTAATATTGTCCTTTGTAGTGGAAGGTCTAATGACTAACTTGCCTTGTGAACAGCTACACATGAATAGTCATTAGGTAAAAGAATCTTCTGATTCGTTAAAGGATGTCTATGTGAATTATTTATTATTTGACGTATCATTATAACTCTTGGATGTCCAAGCCGAACATGCCAAAGAATAAAACTTTTTGGGTGAACGAACTTCAGGTTCGTGATATTATTTGATACAACCATTTTCATAAATGTATAATACATATTAGATGGAAGTGCATAAAAATTTTCTTTTATCTTCTTCTGATCAGATACAAAAGAAATTATGCAAAGATATTCAGTATTATTTTTTTGCATCGTCTCAATATGATATCCATTGCAGCGTATATATTTAAAACTAAGCAAATTTCTTCTGGATTTGTTAGAATAAAGTGCATCAGCAATATATAATTTTGTATTATTTGGTAAAATAATATAAGCTCTTCCTGAGCCTTCAATAATATTCGATGCACCTGATATCGTATCAACATTATTTTTTGCTAATGTTAACTTTTAAAAAATACTTTATCTTGAAGAATTGTGTGCATATTTGCACTATCTACTAAACAGACATCTTGATGATCCATCTTAGATCTTATTAGTATTTTAAAATTTATACTTTTTCAGAAGCGCTAATATAATATTCTTTTAGACTATCAAAACATCGAATTGTATGCTCTTCTAGAGCAACAAATTAATATTCTTTTTGAATATTAATAAAATAAAAAATTATTTTCCTTTAAAAATTATAACTCAGTATCGAGTAATTTTATTTATATTTCTTCTGGAACACAATGAGATATATATTCTTCAAGACATGTGCTACTTCAAGAGTACATTATATTTTATTATTATTTCTTCCAGATTAATACGTTAATATTTTTCTAAAATATTGAAAATTATAATTTATGCTCTTCGGAAGCAAGTAATATTCTTCAAGAATATTAATTATAATATTGTGTTATTTCAGGAGTATCAACAAACTATATATAATAGATATATTTTAAATTAATATGCTTTTAGAATATTAATTATAATGTTATGCTAATTCAGGAGCAACAACATGATAAATTGTTAAGTTAAAGTTTATATAAGAACATCTAAAATATTTAATTAACATATAGATATTGTATGAATTTATATACAAGAACTAATCACAAAAAAAATGTATAAGTAAAGAAAAAATCTTCCAAGCATGCACGTGAAAAGAATATTTAATTACCATACAAATAGGGTATGATGTAAAAATTAATTACCAAATAGATAATATATGAATTTATATTTTAAAATTGATTACCAAACATGTATTGGGAAAAAGAATCTTCATACATAAAAGTTAACAAAATTGACTAAATCACTCATTGACAAAATCTTTTACCAACATGCAAAAGATACTAAGCATGCATGTGAATTTCACACATTTAAAAATTAAAAATAGAACTAATATTTAACAGATTCAAAAGACAGAATTAATACTGAATAATATGTGAAAAAAACGATCGTGTATGAATAAAAAAATATTAATTAATATGTGTTCAGATTATGCATACAAATGTGAATTAGAATTAATATGCACGCTAATGAAAAGTAAAGAAGAAGAAGCAACCTCATTATGATGCATATGTATATTGAAATATTTCATATGCTATCAAATTAATTTTGGTAAACGTGATAAATATTCATGTCTATAAAAATTATTACCTTCATTAAATTTTGAAAAATTAAGCTATCGAGCTTATAACGTGTTATAAAAGTGAAGAAAAGAGAAGAGAACAGAAAGAAGTCATTAGACTTATGTGTGTTTTATTAAAAACCAAAACCCTGTATTTATAGGACAGAATTAGAAATATAGAAGTAATTATTTATAGGGTTGCAGAGGTGTAATTGTCATTCACCTTTAAGCCTAATAAACTTTCCTTTTACAACACCATCCACTTTTTTAAAATATTATATTTAAAATTTTAAACCTTTTTTAACTTTATGTAAATTTACTTAAATAGATAAAAATAATATCAAACAGATTCTATCACTTTAAATTCATCCACTAATATTTCAAAATAATTGCAATGCGTACCAAACCCCCTTTTTTTTTTTTTTACGATTAAGTTAAATTTTACATTACAAATAGAAATCATCATACAGAATGCATAAGCACGACTTTCCCCGTATTCTAGTGGAAATTTAACAACCATCATGGTAAAATCCATTACTTTCTACATCATTTACTTCATTATTTTATTATTTTTAATCATGTTCGGATATTTTGATATTTTGTTGTTTCATGATAGTTCTTATTAATCTGTCCAAGCAAAGTTTGGATAGGTCCATAGCTAGAGCAAAACTTTGTCAAAATTAATAACACGAATACGAATAAATTTAGTTGGCCCCAACTTTATCGTGAAAACGTCTCTGGTACCCTTTGACTCCTTGTAATTTAACCTTTTAACTACGAGCTTCTTTATTTTTGAGAAATTCAATCTCAAAACTCTCTTTATATGTATTATGATGTAAGAAAGTTTCTAATGCATGTAAATCCATTCTTTATGTACATTCAGCATATTTTCGATGACACTATTAAGATAAATAAATAAATAAAATCTTGAACGCCCTCATTTGATCCAAAGAACAAGAAAGATAAAGTGTTTTTATTAGGCAGTGTTTGATAACACTGCAATTCCAAGGAAAGTGGAATTTGATTTCCACTTTTCACAAATTCCATTGTTTGATTGCACATTTTTGCCATGGAAATCAATTTCCAGGTTTTGTTGCCACGCGCCTGAATTCCTTGTTTTTGAGGAATTTCAATTCTTATGGGTTTGGTAAGAATTGGAATTCCATACAATTTTTATTTTTTTTTTGTCCCCTTTTTTTTTGTTAGCAGTGAAAATGAACTCCAAGATTTATTGTAAAAAAATATTTCCTTTTAATTGACAATTTTCATGTAAAGCAAAGTCAAACGAACACCCAAAGATAGATAATTTTTTTGAATTTATTTATTTATTATTATTTTTTTTTGGATTTTGGTATTGGAAACAAATTTCATTCCCAATACCAGTAAATTCTATCCTTTTAATTGACAATTTTCATATAAAACAAAGCCAAATGGACATAAAAAACACTTTCATTTAAATATTTTCCACGTAAAAAATTATATCAATTAAACACAATAATTTACATTTCCTAGGAAAACATTTTCCCATCAATTCAATTCCCTGGAATTCGTTTTTTTTCCACCCAAATTCCACATTTGCAATCAAACAGACCCTAACTTCAAAGATAGAAACAGACTTAGCTAAACTTACAAATTTTGACAACTTCAATTGGAAGATATCACAAGACATTGATTTTAGAATCCGATTCTTGAAGAAGAAGAAAACAATAATGTATCTTTTCCACTATGTTGAGTATCGTTCATTATTTAATTTTCTAAATTTAGAGTTTGATTTGGAACCTACTCTATTATGGATTCTGGGTTTTCAATATGGATTTTCTTGATTGCCAAAAAGAGGAAGGAAAGAAATAAAGAAATGAATGTATTGCTTTTCAATGGGATATTGGAACAATTAAAACAATGTTGAAGTATTAGAGATAAATTTAGTAATATTTGAAATTATAATAGGGATGAAATTAGAATGTGATGAACATATAAAAGTAACTAGCATATATAATGTTTAAATAAATAAATTTAATAAGGATAATATTGGAATCAACATGGATGAATATAGTAATTTTCATAAAATTTAAAATGCTAATAGGAAATAATTCAGAGCGAGATAAATATATAAAAATTGTGGATGAAAATAATAGTACCGTATTTATCTAGTGAATAAAAATTGCCATCTTACCGTGCACGTGCAATTATATTGTCACACCGAGCTCAAACTCTTGCAGGGACTTTAATATAGCTATTTTTTGACAATTGCGATAACTTTCCTAGCAACACCATGTTGATTTGCATGGTGGTGTCGTGTTTGATGACAATATCGTCAAACGATAAAATCTAACTTAGATTATTCATAATTTTATAACATCTCAAAGACAGATGAAAACAAGAATTGGGTGAAAGTGTACAACACAAAAAATAGCGCTGATAATTGACCCCCATTTGATTTCCATTCTTTGGCTACAAAAATGAAAAATATGATCGTTATCCATCATATCAAACCATCATATTTGACTTTCTATTTCTTGTGTGGATCCCGTAACAATTATATTTTTCATTCTCATTCTTACAAAAATGGGTACCAAACGGGACCTCAAATTTTCCTCTTCCCACAATCAATTTCTCTAATTACACATTGGAGTGTCTTTGCAGGAACACTCGATGATTCGTGTTGGCAAAATAGCCGTGGAAAGAGATCATTCAATAAAAATTACAAGGGTCATGATAATTTGCAGGAACTAAACTCGATATAAACAAATTCACATTGTCTTTGGAAAAGACGTGTTGCATTGGCAAAAACGAAATAGAACACTCGTATAGAGGAAGCACAACTATACTACACGTCAAAGCAATTAATGAGTAAATATGATTCCTGCCACAGTTGTGACCAGAAAAACGATTTTCTTGCCAAACCGAAATAAATCAACCCTCTTTCCTCGTTAAAGGTGGGATGCACATCCTCCAAAGGATCTTGGTTTGGCATGCGAATAAGTGTACATGGGCAGATTTTTTTTCTACTTCGAGGTGGAGTAGCTTACTGGGAAAGAAGAAAAGTTGGCTCAAGTGCTTTAACGGTCATGGAGCAGTTGTCCCACTACCCTACCAATTCACTTCTTTAGCTCAATTAAGCGCCTCAATAGTCAATGGGGAAACCATTAGCTCAGAATTTGATGTTGCTTCAGAGCTTAGTCTGTCCTGGCAAAATCAACTTTTGAGAGCACAATTTAAAAGGCTGGACTTCGAAAACAAAGATTTGCCAAAACTTCACAAGGCCCAAGAATTTCTTGACATTGAGCACGTGTAGTTCAGGTTTTCAATAATTGGCATGGGTAAACTACATAGACCCGGCTTTCCATGTGCCGGAATAAAATTAAGCTCTATGTAAAGGCCCAAGCCTAAGCCATGGGAGGCAGTGGCTAAATAGTTACCTCGACTACCCTAAAAGGTGGAAAAAACAGAAAAGAGACAATAAAATTGTACTTGTGGGTCCCACGAAATATGTAAATAAAAGTTAGGAACCTACAGATTTTAATCAGTTCTTCCACAGCTAAAACTTGAGCTCTCTCTATAGAAAACCCCATCTTTCCACCAACCCTCCACCACAACATGCACAGAGCCGGTGAATTTCATCTTAACCAAGTAATCTTAAATTCATAAGTGAAACCAGGTTGAATTGCATGTTGGCTAAATACGGATCTGTGGAAGGTTAGAATCTGTCCATAGTTTCGGATTAACGTAACTTAAACGAGGTGCTCAACAAAGAGTGGTCCAAAAGGGGGTTGAACAACCAGACCACTGTGAGGGTCTTCACTAACAAAGAATCGATAAATGTCAAATTACACACACACACACGCACGTGAATAAAAAGCTTAGAATCATATCCTTGGCCTGTGGTTAGAGAGAAAACTGAGGGAAGTAGAAAAAAGACAGTAAAAGGAGTACCCTGATTAATAGAAATAAAAGACAGAAGCAAAGAGAAATGGTAAAAGCCCACTATTTCTTTACAAACGAGAAGAGCTGAAGAAGCTAACCAAAGCCAAGTTAATATTAATAATCATTACAGGGTGCTAGTGTCACTCGGACTGCATACTGCTATTAGTTGTCTCTTCCAACTCATTCTCTCTCCATCTCAACCCTTCTCTTCCTTGTTAAAAGAATGTATTTTCTCCTAGGGGAATTGGATAAATTAGTTTCTTTATTCTTCATCTTCCCCAACTTTTCACAGTGAAATATCCTTATCAGGTCTTATAATTTAGAAATACAAAGATTAATTGCAGAATTCTGTAAATATTTGTAAATATTTGGTCAATTGCTGATCAGTACTTTGTCCTATTCTAGGGACCAGTTGGACCGAACACTCTATTTGAGAAATTTCCTACTATCAGGTAACAACCATTATTATTGTTCTTTTGATTTCACATCTTTTACTTCAACAATCTATAATATATTAAATATCACATCAAGTGAGAATCATTTTTTGAAAAATTATAGCCTGCCACAATTCAATTATTTCAATAATATCTTACTTTTCATTTTTCCAATATGTATTTAATTTGCAAACAATAATAAATACTATAAAAATTCTTGTTCATGTGTTTATTAAAATTCTTGTTCATGTATGTATTCTCTAATATTAATTCTCAATTAATTAACATTCACATTCATTTAATTAATACTAATTATAATTTCACATTCAAAAATATAATTCATTATTCACGTTCATGTATGCTATTTAGTTTCACTTAATTGAAAATTAAATTATATTCATTTAGGCCCTATTTGATACAACAAATTTTTCATTAAAAACATTTTCCACATTTTTCATTGTTTGATTGGTATAATTTTCTTGGTAATTGATTTTCCCTCCCCTCACATGACCCATTTTTCCTTAATTTGGTGGAATTTTAATTTCCATGATTTGGGTGGGAAATCAATTTTCAGGTTTTTTATTTTGTTGGCAATGGAAACAAATTCTAACCCTTTAATTGATAATTTTCATAAAAAATAAAGTCAAACGAACATCAAAAGATTAAAAATTTCAACAATTATATCAATCAAATACATTTAATTGACAATTTCTAGTAAAATAAATTTTAGACGATTTAATTCCCTAAAATTCATTTTCTTTCCACTCAAATTTTATTCTTACAATCAAACGGACCCTCAGTATAAATGATTCAACATTCATTGTCACGTATATATTCCTTGGTATTAATTCTAAATTATTAACATTCACATTAATTCATGTATCGTATTAACCGTTCATCTTCATTTATGCATTTAGTTGTAATTCTAATACTTAAATTCAAGTATGCATTTCACTATTTACGTGATTGTATAATAATTAATATTTATTTTCAAGGACTTGTATTTTTCATATTTGAATCAAAAGGGTAAATGGAGGGTCAAATATTACTTTCACAGCACTAATAAAGCATTTTAAAATAACGTGCAACACTCATTTAACTCTGACTAGTCTGATTAAATTTACACTTCAGCCTTTAGTAGGTAAGAATTACAAGGCGCATATTGTTGTAACTGCGGCACAAGAAACATCAGACCAAGCAACAAAATGATAGTCAAAGAATATCAATTCCCTCATGGGGAAGGGAGAGAAAAACAAATAAGGGAAACCAAGGAGGAAAACGACAAAAGAGATAGGAAAAAGATTGAAATGTAGTGATATTGTGCAAATACTCTTATATAATACCAAGAGAAAATGTACATAAAAAAAGTGAGTATTATAGAGTAAACTCTAATCAAAGCATGCTCACGACATACCACTCAATGATCTCTTGCATCCACTCACAATTTCCATTACTCAGTTTTAAAAAACTTTGCGATAATATTAGCTGCAAAATACTAACCTACATTATTGATATTTATGTTCCAAGGCCATTTTCATGTCTTCATACAGTTTCAAACAAAATTTCATATGATGAACATGGTTATGCTAGAAAACAATCATATTACAGCAGCTAATTTATTCCATACGTAAGGCACAGATACAATTAAAACACATAGTGAAGAACAATATAAGTCATACTGCACGAAATGACTTCACGTCCCTAGATTAATGGAATTCACCAAACATCATTTTTCAATCATCAGTCTGTAGACTGTAAGTCATCAATGATCACAGCACAGCAAAGAGTTATCAAACTTTGTTCTTAAAGCAGCGGGAGAGAAGTTATCTTTTGTGGTCATATCACTCTGATAGTGTTAAGAGAAAAAAAATCAAAAATAGAAACCAGAAACACAACTATGAAAATAAGAATGCTACGCATACAATCTAACTTTAAGTAGAAATCAAGGTCGCTAATAATAGAAGCAGTCATCGTCAACCAGCAACTTACTGACCACTGCAAACCTCATTATGCAAACCAGTTAATAATAGTGAAGTGCATCCCTCCACAGAGTTTCACTATGAAATATAAAGAACCGCAACAATTAGGTGTCATCATAAATGCTCAATTTCTTTGTATACGAAAAACTCCCTTGAAGATGAGATTACAAGGTTTCGGTTAACAGAGAAAAGTAAGATCGAGCAATTGTTCAATCCATAACTCTACAGCTGAAGGTACAGAAAAATGTGAAAGATATCAGTGATACCTAATTGTCTTGACAAGGAGACGAATGGTGACAGGAGTTTACGCCTGAGTGCCGGTCATGGCCTTCATTTGAATGTGACTGGAATCAGCGGCAGCAGTTGGCAAGGCCTCGTAAGAGCCGAATCTGTTGCGGATACAAGCGGTCCTGGCAACGGCAGCATACACAACCATGAAGACGAGGAGCACAAGGAGCACGTGGAGCACGAATACCAGATCCAGGATTGTCACGGCCCTGAGCTTGGAATCTTCCAAATTACACTTGGTGGAGCCCTCTACTCCGCTGACGACATCGAGCAGCTTGTGGCAGCCCTCGGGAATGAAAGCGTCAACGTAGAGGGAGAGGCCGGTCTGTAGGGCCCATAGGCCCTGCAGGCAAAGGGATGCCCCCAGGCCGGCATCGATGACGAACAGCCTGGGTTGGAAGGCAAGAACAAGAGACAAAGCAGAGGAAAGGGCAGAGATGCGGGCAGCCACTGAGTCGCACTTCGCCTGGAGATCAGAGGTCTGGATGGCGGCGGCGGCTGAGGAGACAGAATATTGGAGGAAGAAGATAGCGGATGCAATGGCAAAGAAGAGATCTGGCGGAAGAGGGAGGAGGGAGGTGGCCTCGGAGAGGAGTAGGCAAATGGAGAGAAAGAGGAAGCAAAAGAGAACGGCGGCGGCTTGGAGGGAGGTGAAGCGGTGAACAGGGGTTCGACCCTTGAGGAGGGGGTCAGCGTCGGAGGAAACGAGGATCTGGTGGACCAAGGCAATGAAGAGACAGAGGACGATCAAATAGAGCTGGAGATACTTAAGCAATCGAGTTGATGAAGAAGAGAAAGGGAGAGGATGATAAGGTTTAGCGACGTAATCGCGCGGGGACTTGAGATGGTTTCTGGTGGTGCAGATGAGATGGTAGAGCCCCAGCGATAACAGTGCTGAAGAAGAGAATATGTTGTAAATTAGGGCTGCCATTTCTTAACTCAAACCTCTATTTGACTATTTCCTTGATATTGTTTCACCACGAAGACCGACCACTACCGTATTTTGGAAAGATCTATCATTCACTATAGCTGCCCACAATAGTTATTCAGCATTCGCCGGAAAACTGAAAATAGGAGAGGTTACACTTCCGCTATAAACAGACTCTCCAGACCCCCCCGCCATTCGTGCCAACTTTCTCCAGTTTTTATTCCCTCCCCCCGGCAAACCAAAAACAGGCCAAACTATTTATTTATAAATTAAATCGTTTATAATTCCTTCTACGTTAAATATCACAAATCATTTATAATTTTTTCCCAAGTGATGGTAGCAATGGCCGATGGTATGTCGCGGTGGCTTTTAGCAGTTAGGGATGATTAGGGGTGTCAAAATTGACCTACGAATTGTCCCGTCATACAACTGGGCT
Source organism: Olea europaea var. sylvestris (assembly GCF_002742605.1). NCBI lineage: Eukaryota > Viridiplantae > Streptophyta > Magnoliopsida > Lamiales > Oleaceae > Olea > Olea europaea. Next base: position 603,811 of record NC_036246.1, read on the forward strand.
AGTTCATAGGTCAATAAATGTAAAATCCAATCCAAACCGCTTAAAATTGTTGAAATGGGGAAGCGGAATTAACCAAAAATTAAAAATTTCTTTATTTTTATAAGTAGGATCGTCTAGATGTTTATGTTATAACAAAATTAAAGGATTTGAATCTCACATAAATTCGATGATCAATCTTTGAATTGATTTTGAAACACGAACTTCCAGTTCCTTTGGTTGCAAGAATCTTATTGCTTCAAACTTTCAAGTTTTCTAGGATATTCTCCAACAAAAAAAACTACACCGACTTGTGAGCACCTTCTTTTAATTAATTCAAAAAACTAATTCTTTAATTGAACAATTGGAAAGCAAGAAAATAAATATTTTCTCTCTCTAATTTTGAATTCTATGGAATTATGAATTATGAATGTTGTAGTATTTTTTCGTCTATCTTGTTTCTATTTATAGAGAAAAAGATGATACAATTTAAGTACAAATATAATTTTACATTCAAACAAGAGTTATAATTAAAATCCAAGAAGAGTTTTAATTTAAATCTAATTCCAATTAGTTTAAAATTAATTACATGTGTAGTCCTAGAACTTTAATTACAATTATAATTAAGTTTATAACTTTCATAGTAATTACAACCTAGTACAAATTTTATTGTAATTACAATTATGCCCAAAACTATTATAATTGTCATAATTAAGTTCCAATACTTTATGGAGCTATCACAGGACCTGATCAAACATATATTATCCAAGCACCAATAATTAGATCATATCTAGTCGACCCTAGATATCCAATCTAATTATTAGTCTTTGTTTTCTCCACTAAAGACAATAGACTGAACTCTTGGAATATATAAGATCATAAAAGCCAACAAATTTGTAATACTTTCACTTGACCTGTCGTATATATATTTTATTCTCGTTCGAGATTCGATAATTAGGTACGAGCATAAATGATCATTTTGCCCCTCTAATTATTCTCACTAACGTAAGTATCATTTTCTTCAACGGTCTTGTGAACAAATCATAGATATCGAAATTTAGCCGTCACTAAATACTGAGTTCAAATTTTAACCGTTCAACAGCAAATATTTAAGTAGTCATTCTATCCTCTTTCAGGATGACGGTTCACGACACGAATTCATGTTCTCTACCCCGCTCATTCTTGAGTTCCCAACTTATTGAGATATTTGATCAATCAAATTGATCTCATCCATTGAGAATCAAAGAACAAATAAAATCGTGAAAGATATACATAATCTCATCAAGGGATCCAGATGAAATACACAGCGGTCAAGTGTAATTTAATTTTCTGCACTGTCATGCTATAGAATTAATTCGACATACAGTCCGTTCAATATACTCTAAGAGCCCGTTTGAGCCACATTATTTGTAAAATGAGAATGAAAAAAAGTCGTTATGGGCCTTACACAAGAGATAAAAATTCAAAAATGGTGGCTTGATATGATGGATAACTGTCATATTTTTCATTTTAATGAGCTAATAATGAGGCTCAAATAGGACCTAAGTGTACTAATTCACCTTTAACTATTTTTGTGATAAGGACAAATCTCAAACCCGAATAGTGAATTGGTAAACACTACAACCTTCTAGTACAAGGTGCCAACCCTTATACATAGATTCTGAACAAATTATGTATGATTAAAATATAAGTTGTGTCGCATTGTACTTCTCAACACAAGTACCAAACTCATATTATCACAAGTGATCACAGACACTTAAATTTTGCATACTCAATAAATAAATGCAATAAATAAAGTAAATATAATTTTATTTAATATATAAAAATATTTTTATTTTTACATCAGTAAAACTATACTATATGGGCACACAACCCAACAAAAATGACCATCGTCAAGCTTGTTAATATTTTAAAAAATTGTTTAATATACGTCTTCTTTTGTGTATTTTCTCTTTTTGAAAGAAAGCAAGTATGCCTTCATAGGCTATGACATTCTGCCTTCTTTCAAAGAAGTGACTGTGACTACTCGAAAGTTTTTTGGTTCAAGATTTGATAGTCGCTAGATTCATTTGAATTACTCTTTGAAGTTTTTAACCGGTTTCGTGTCATGATTTTGACTTCCTAAATTCATTAGGATTAGGTATACCAAACAAAAGTAGTATCACTAACTTAACCACTTGATTGTGAACACTATAGTGTCTATAGAATATAGTAAAGGATAGAATATAGAATTTCAAATAAATATTAAATATTCTAGAACATAACCATTAATATAGCGATATAAAATTTCGATTTCTTTATCACAATTCTAATATTATTAGTATAGTAAATCTTAAATATTTTTAGATAGTCAAATTTTCTTTTTCATTTTTGTTTGAATTTACATGACATTTGACTGTACAAAATTTTGCAAATTGCATAAGGACGACCTACTAAAAAGATCGGCCCGTATAGATCTTTACCAGGGAGGGATGATTCAATCTAGCCCATCCATTTTGACATCGCCACTAAGTAGGGTTAAGGAAGAACATAGCATCTTTGTTATTTGAGTAATATTATTCATAGTTGCTTACTACGGCATGCGCATCAAATAATCACCTACTAAATGTATGTCATGTATGACGACTGCAAATATCATTATTCTTGTTATTCTTCATTTTTAGACACATTTGATTCTTTTTGTTTCCCTTTTTTGTTTTTCTTTTCTATTTAAATTGAACGGCTTAAATAGTGTTTTTACGTGATGTTTGAAAATCAAGTTGGAAAAGTTTTTTTATTAGGGATTTCCTGTGCCTATTTCCTCAAATGTGAGATGTAAGTGTCATTTTCAAATGTTGGGGTATATTCCAACCATTTTTGTAAGGTAGGAGACCAAATATGCGATTTTTTTAATTTTTAAATAGATAGAAAAGAATGGTGGATAGTATTTGTGAACAATGATATATTCATATTCAACTATTACGATAATCTTTCTACGTGGCATCTTACCTGGCGTAATTTTAATAATAAAAAATAAAAGGAAATAATAAAATGTTTTCAATTGCTTAATCAAGAAAAATCATGCCTCCATCCTGAAGATCTCTCCTTCCAAGTTTTCAATCTTCCTCCCAGACTCCGGTAACCAAAAACACTCATCGACGTCGTATCCACTCTCCATCAAGTACTGTTTTCAATTTTATTTATAAAATCCCTAAAATTAAAGAAACCCACGAATTCCATTCCACCTTTCTAGGCTTTCTCCAAATCATTAACACTGATTTCAATGAAACCCACAAAAGTTGGCTTTGCCAACTCCGTGCCTCCATGATCTTCTTACTAACAAAAAATTCTATTGTGTTTTTACTATCGCAAGTGTACGATATTGAACAAGTAGTATAATGGATCTATGAGTCTGAATTGTCGTTCCCACAATGACTAAACTTTAGCACTTAATCTAATTTTCTTTCTAACTACTATTCAACAAAAGCAAACAAAGATTTATATGTTTTGATTTTTAAGTTAATTGCATAAAAATATGTGGATGCACACAAAAATTGGTTTAAAGATTAAATAATGAACAAATATTAGGGCAGAAAAATTTCACCTATTGATTGCCTCTACATCTTAATCAAGATTCATATCTAATGTAGTGTTAGGTCAAATTCTCCTATTGTATTCAATTCACCCCTCTCGAATTCTCATCAAACCTATTTAACTAATTCTATTCCATATCTCTATACAAATCAAGTTTAGTTAAATGAAATTTTGGTTCTAAGAATTCACTTATGATCCCAATAATTAGTATAAGTATCTCTACACGTTATAAAAATTTATCAAATTTTACTATATGATCTAAATCCTAAACTCACCTCTCGATTCGTAAAAGATTCACAAAATTATCTAATTAGTGATCAAATAATTTAAAGCATTATGCTTATAGTAAAATCAATACATAAACGAATAAAGAACAAGAATATTAAATAATAGATGTAAAGGCTCCCAAGTAGATTACGTTATTCATCCTAACAAGAATTTTAGTTATTCATAATAGCAAAAGAAAAACAAATAACAATAGTGAAGTCCATCACCTGATTTTGAATTTAGAAGTGGAGGAATTGATGAATCTTGCACCATGTTCTTCTTCTCATTCCAAATCTTGATTTCCTACCCTTAAATTGTTGTTTTTCCTCTTAAATTTTCTCTCTAATTCTAATTTTGTGTTCTTACCTCTCAATGTGTGGAATTCTCCTCAAAAGTGTGAAAAAATTGTATTTATAGTTACCTCCTCGTGTGAGTAGAAAGTAAGGTTTTTACAGATTTCAAAACAGGTAAAAAATGCACACTAGATGTACCTAGGCGACACCTTGATGCCATAAGAATGGCACCATGGCACTGCGACTCTATTTTGATGGTGCTGCGGCGCCACTTTTCGGGTAGAACTCAGCATTGTACATTATCCAGTATTTTTATCATAACTTTCTCTTTCGATATCCAATTTAGGTGATTTAAGTCGGGTTACAAAGATAACTCAAAGGGATACAACTCTTCTTGAAATAGCCTTTTTCTAATTTGAATGTTTACTAGGTCAAAAATGGGTTTCAATCTTGAGCTGAAAATCCGAAACGTACTTAAGCCGTTGAAAATCAACACCATGTCCATATTTTTATCATATTTCAATCCTTTTGACTTCTAATTGCATCCAATTGATCCCTAGTACTCTCAAATCTTCATCATGAGGTTCGAAATAACTTTTTGAGTATTTACACTTTAGTCTTCAAACTTTGGATCTTACCCCTCCTTTTTGCCACAATTTCTATTCAATTCATGCCAATAGCTTCATTTGATTAATTTTTTTGCAAGGATTGCGTCGCACGCCCACAAAGAGTTTAATAATTTTTAGACATGGCTGAAATGGCTTTTCGTTGATCAATCAAATGATTGGACTGCCTACCTTTCCTGGTTCCTTTTTCTAGTATTGGTCATTTTGGTCTGTGCATTGTCCCATTTCGTGTTGGCCTGCAGCTACTACGATAACTACATAGTCAACCTTAATAGGAGAATTAATCTTAGATAAAAATCCACGAAAAAACTAGCTTGATTGTCTCATGATCATGGTAGAAGAATGGATGAGGTGGTAGAATAGATCCGGATCGTAAATCATTGTTTAATTAAGTTTTTAGATGGTAGTCCGTCACTTTGAGTTAATCACTTTTTTATTGCTTTTTATTAACTATGTTGGGTAATTGTAAATTGATAAGTATCTCAAATCAAATGGTTAGATTGTCAGTTGTCGAGGCAAAGTTTATAAAATTCTAAGTACGAAGAGAATCTTTGATGTGTTATTGTGGTAAATAGAGCTTATAGAAACATAACCAAATACAACTTGAGGAAAAACTTTATAAGTATGCGGTTTTATTAGTTTAGATTTGTTCTTTATTAGATATTATTGAAGATAAAAATCATATTAACAAATTTCTCTCAACTAGTTCGGATTTTCGCTTTCTAAACTCAGTGATTTTGATGCTTAAATTGGAGCGAGATGAGAAATGGTTATTTGGAATGCTGATATTTGAATTTGCATGTTTTTCTCCTTTTAAGCGAGAGTATTTATAGATTTCTCTTGGGATTTTGGGGGCAATTTAGTCATGTAAGAAGAATGACAGATGGCTGTCTCTGCCTTGTTAACTTATAACTGATTCTGTTATAATATTATGTTTTATTCGTTAGTTTATGTACCTTTCATTTATTGGCTTTGGAGTCATGTTTTGAATATTTGCTTACGAGCACCTTAATCATGGTGTTTAGCCATTTTGGATGGAGAGACTGGCTCGCCTATACTTGGTACGAGCCTTCCTCTTTCTCTCTCTCTCTTTTTCATTATTTATTCACTCAATAAGAATTTATTCTATGTTACATTGATAATATTTTCTCAAATACATGTCATTCCAAAAATGTTTAAGTTGCCATCCTTTCCCGCGAGCCTATGCGTTCCTCATCCTATAACTTCGATCATTATTTATGGTCTTTCCCACTTTGGACCAAGCAAACTATAGCTTTCTTTCCTATGACAAACATTTTCTTCAGTACTAAGTCCCTACTTTGATTTTTTTGGGGCAGTTCTTGGAGTTAAAATATATTTTCATCATCTTCTCGTATGCAAAGAGTTTAACCTAAGAGTCAACCCACTTTTTCCCTAAGATCTAGGTTCGCATTTATAGCTTTCTCATTTTGTTATTCATTATATCCTATTTCTCTTGTGGAACTTACCCCGATCTCGACCAGTACCATGGCTTCCATTCCATAGGCTTAGGAGAAATAGGTTTCTACTGTAGTGATTTTCACAGTAGTTTCCTTCGACATATTTAACTTCCTTTTTAGGATACTTTTCAGTATTTTATTTACTGATTCTACTTACTCGTTAGCTTGGGAATAATACAAAGTGTCTTCGGATACCTAACTCGTCACACATTACTTTCAACTTTTTTTCCTTGTAATTACGTGACATTATATAAAATAATGTTTTTCCATATGAATTTACAAATGTTAGCCTCAATAATATTTGCAAGGAGTCGGCTTTGACCCATTTGGAACGATAACTATTGCCATGATTATGAATCTCATATTGAATCTTCCTCTAGATAATGGATCAATGAAGTTAATATCCCATTTGGGGAAGGACCAAGGGCCATTTTGGTTACTAACTCTTGTATATGATGACGTGGTATAGATGCGAACTTTTGATGCCTCTCACATTTTTCTGGCAAAGTTTATCACCTCTTTTCTCGTATTAGGCCAATAATATCATTGTTTTAAAGCCTTTTACATTAGGGAGTGTCTGCTAGCATGGTTTTCACATATATCCTTGTGGATCTCTTTCATCACATATAAAGCTTCGTCCTCATTTATACGTCTGAGCAGGAGGGTGTATATCCTCTCTTAAATAATATATCACCTTATAGTGCATATCTTACGACTCTTACTCGTAATTTTTATATCACCTTTTTATATTTAGGGAGTGTCCATTTTTTAAATAAGAAATGATTTCATGCATCCATGAGGTCTTATCTTGTATCCATAAAGTTTCTTAATTTTTTTGGCTAATTGACAATTTCGACAGCAATTCTATGGACACTGTTTTAAATAGTTCCACATCTTTCAATCTTACAGTTTTAATAGAGCATTTGCGTGCTCCTTTTTTTCTCTAGGGATTTGAGTGAGTTCAAACTTGTTGAAGTACTGAGATGATCTTATGGCTTCTGTGAGACAAGCTGCCATCGTTAATCCTTGGCCGTGAACTTTCTATTCACTTGATTCACCACCAATTGCAAGTCAATTTTTTCTTTTATATTTTGTGCTTGCATTTTCTTGGCCAACCATAAGCCCGCCAATGAAGTTTCATATGCTACTACATTATTGGTTCCTTAAATGCAAACCTTAATGCACAATTCAAGTTTTATCCTTCCGGGCTTGTCAAGATTATTCATGTTCCAGTATTAGTGTCTCCCGATGATCCATCCGTGAATAACTTTACGTTCTTTGTTCAGACTCTTCCTCAATAATAGAAACATCATACAACTCTACAATAAGATCTGCCAATGCTTGTGATTTAATTATGGATAATCCTTTATAGCTTATTCGAATTACTCTAACTCTATTGCACACTCCATTAACCTCCCCTACACATCAAGCTTTTACAGTATTTGTTTGAGAGGAAAATTAGTTAGTACTTCAATAACGTGTTTATGGAAATAAGGTTGCAACTTTCACGATGCCATAACTAATATGGCCATAGCTTTTCCCTATTTTTTAGGTTTTGCTAATAGGGATGCTCTTCCTAGATGATCTTTTAGAGCCTGGAATGTCTGTTCAAATTCGTTGCTCCATTCAAACTTCTTTCTTTCTTTCTTTCAACACTTGGAAGAACGGAAAACATTTATCCATTGCTCGTGATATAGATCTACTTAGAACAATGTTCCTTCATGTTAGGTTTCGTACTCTTTTGATTTAGAAGAGAATTGCATTTTTATGATGGCTTGAATTTTGTCATAGTTTGGTTCGATACCTCACTGATTGACCATATATTCGAGGAAGTTTTTTGATTTAACTCCAAAGGAGTATTTTAGTTGATTGAGTTTCATTCTATATTTCCATAACATGTCAAAGCTTCTTCTAAATGTTTTTAAGTATTCCTTAGCCAGAAGGCCCTGGACAAGCATATCGTTAATGTATACTTTCATCATTTTTCTTAAGTGATTCGCAAGTATTTTGTTTACTAGTCTTTAGCATGCGGCTTCATCATTTTTAGCCTAAACAACATTACGTTATAACAATATAGTCTCTGATCTATTATGAATGTGGTATACTTCTCATTTTGTCCATTCATGTGGGTTTGATTATATCCCAAATACGCATCCATAAAACTTAACAACTTATGTCTTTTTGTTGTATCCGCCAGATGATCAATTCTGGAGACCGAGAAGTCATCTTTAGTACAAGTTTTATTCAAGTCTGTGAAACCTCAACATATTCGCCATTTTCCAGATGCTCTTTGGTACTAGTACCAGATTACATAACAAATCTAACAATCGAGCCTCATGCATAAAGTCGTTTTTTAATAGTTTACCCACCTCACTCTTTATTGCCTCATACTTTTTGACGCTCATTGGTCGATGCCTTTATATCTTAGGTTTGATCTTAAGATTGATCTCAAGGGCATGACAAAGAACTTTGGGATCTATCTCCATCACGTCAGCATGTTTTTAGGCAAACACATCTAGATTTGCGACGAGAATGTTCTTTAGCAAGCCTTTCATAGGTTTGCTTAACTTCTTGCAAATTTTTAGAGCTTTGCTCACATCTTCTGAGTGTACAAAAAGTTTTCTAACTTTTTTACCACAATTGCTTTTGACATGCAATCAATTATGAAGGTGAATTGAGTCATCGATTTCCAGTTTATCTCTAAGATTACTCATTTTGATTATGGCAATGATATTCTTGGGGAGATTTCATGACTAATTTTTCATTACTTTCATGGATCATATGTAGGATTTCTTGATTGTACTTTAATTACATATCGCATTTATTCATGGAATGCATCACATATGATTGATGAAGGGAAATTTCGTCGTATGGGAATTTACCCTTGACAATGTTGAAATTCATATACCCTTGTTATGCCAGAGGCTCCTCTCTTATTCTCACTAACAGAATGACCAGTTTGCAGAATTGGGTCTCATTCGGTATAGCAGCGAGGCTCATACGAATCCAAGGTTTATATTTTTACATTCGATCATATGCTTCATCATATAACACATTTTTTTGGGCTTTCATTGTGTAGGAGCATGTGGTGAAAACATTCTTTTGCTATTACTGCTTGGATCACGATTATCTAGTCTTCGGTTCCTATTTTCCCATTTTTAGGCTCTATATATGTACCTCGTCAAGTATGTTTGCCTTCCATGCTTTTTATTTTTGCACACAGAGCAACGCGTTCCATTGTCAGCCTCTGGAGGCCCTTAGCTATCTTTTGAATGGCCTCTGTTGCTGCATCATTCTTTCCCACTGATTTATCGTAGCTCCCATGTGATATCCCCTAGCTCATGCTTTGAGTTTACCTATGAATTGGTTGGAACACAGCTGATCTTTCAATTTTTATCCTTCCGTGCTCCGACTACTGCCTGATTTTCCTTTACTTGGCTCATTTTCATATATCTTGAGGAATAATCCATTTTAATGTATTGATTTGTGGTTTTCTATGTTCATATTTCTTATGGACAGTGATAATTTGTTGATGATAAAAATCAGATTAACAAATTTCACTCACCTAACTAGGATTTCTGTTTCTTAAGCTCAGTGGTTTTGATACTTAAACTAAAGTCAGAGAAGAAATAGATATTTGGGATGAAAATATTTGAATTTGCATGATTTTCTTCTCTTAGGCTAATGTATTTATAGATTTCTCTCAGGACTTTAGAGAAATTTGATCATTTAAGAAGAATGACAAATGTTGGTCTCTTATTGATTAACTTATAATTGATTCCTTTGTAGTACTATGTTTTATTCATTAGCTTACATAACTTTCATTTATTGGCTTTGGAGTCACGCTTTGAAATTTGCCAACACACACTTTAATTCTGTTTTTTAACCATTCAGATTTAGAGAACGGCTCGCCTATGCTTGATGCGAGCTTTTCGTGCTTTTGCTTCCCTTGCGTATCGCTTATGCCTCGTAAGCAGAGGATAAAGTTCGCGGAACATATTATTTGGTTTAACAGATATTTCTCTTCAATTTTGCTCATCACTAAAGCTTTTGCTCATCATTGTCCTACTGTGTTTTGCTGTTGAGGATGCATATAATATATGGTGGTATACCTATAATGGAACAAGCATTCCTTTTTTGGGAAATGCCATTGTGAGTGATATTGCCTCGTGCTTCTTTGAACCGTGCTTATAGTTTTATTGGATGGTGGTATTTTTCCTAGTATCCGTACTCTTCCGTCTCATCTTCTACCCTTAGATTCTCCGTCTCAAAGACTTTTCTCAAGATTGGAAGACAATATTTACGAGTTATCATAAAGAAATGTAGCGACTGGAGTGGGAGAGTCAATACTTCTTTCTTTGTTCCTATTCTTTTTTTGCTTCAACTGGGTTATTTTCCACCTCCCAAGTAATTTAGTCTTATTGTTCTTCATGATCTGGGATAAAATCCTATTGACAATGCCAACCTTGAATTGGTCAAAATATACAAAATTTCTAGTAATTGTTTGTTAGAAAGAAAAATATTTGCCTCATGAAAACTTTATATTTCCCAAGGAAATCTCATTCGTTAGATAAATCAAATCCATGAAATAATTTGATTAGTAACTTCAATGAAATATATTAAAATTTATGTAAAATTATTTTCCTTCACTTAGTAAGTTTCCATACCAAAGCTCATTTGCAATAAAATATTTTCTTCGAAGGTGGACCCCCTTTCCATTAAAAGAAATGGGTCCGTTTGAAAATAAATGAATTTCTATTCTAAACATTTGATTTGAATTATATTCTAGTGGCTTGGCCAATTACTTGGAATTCTCAATGGACGATACGCCCCGGTTTGATTCTTTTTTCTGAATTTTACTCTTAGTCCTGCTTATGGGGTCAAATGAATTCCATTTGCTGAAATTTTTTCCTTTATCTTTTTCCATTTCATTTAATTGGTCTAGGTCAATTAAAAATAATTTTTTCGTAGACTTCCGGGAAAATATTTGTCTCACACACTGATAAATGGTTCGATCCAATTTTGGTCTCCAACTCAACAAAATGTTGCAAAAGGTGACATTAGTGACATGCATTTAAATATTGTCAAATCTTAATTATCCTAACAAATGGCAATATAAACTTATTAGAATATTACAATAGACCTCTTTAGTAATGTCCAATTAATGAATCTTGTATTTTGCATATTGCAAAAGACATTCTTTATTGTAGTATATTATTGTACCATTTTCACAGTGATAACTCAAGAGATGCTTCACATTCATCACATTTTTGTAATGTTCACTGAGTGAATTGTCCAAATGGGCACTGAATTTTATAAAAAGTTTTCAAAGGGTCACTGAATTTTAAAAATCACCTAAATAGTAATTGAATTTTGCAAAAGGTTTCTACAGGGTCACTGAACTTTAAAAATTACATAAATGGTCACTGAACTTTGCAAAAAGTTTTCACGAGGTCAATGAACTTTGCAAAAGGTTTCCACGAGGTCACTGAATTCAGTGACCATTAAGAAACTTTTTGCAAAGTTCAGTGACCATTTAGGTGATTTTTAAAGTTCAGTAACCCCGAATAAACCTTTTGCAAAGTTCAGTGATCGTTTATGTGATTTTCAAAGTTCAGCGACCCTTTGAAAACTTTTTACAAAGTTCAGTGACTATTTGGACAATTCACTCTGTTCACTATAAATGATTTACCTAATTTATGGATAAATTAATAATTATTCATTTATCGATTAATTAATAACTTTTTCTAAAAGTAATTTTTTTGCCAATCCCAATATTGTTAGTTTTAGAAGTTTTATTGTATTATAGATAGATATAGATCATAGATATTATACATTTACACTGAACTGGAGCTTACACATAATTGCAAGTTTGAAAATTATTTTACAGTTTAAGGTAATTTACAGAAGTAATGTTATTTATAGTCTCTAACTACGATAGTCACCTTACGTGGCATCCTACATAGGGCTGCACAAAAAAATCGCGAAATCACAAATCGAACCAAAACCGTTGAATTGAAACTATTGGTTCGGGTCCATGTGGAACCATGGTTTCTTTTCCCTTAGACCAAACCAACAAAATGGTTTGGTTTAAGTTTTGATTTTCAAAAATCGCATAAAACCAAACCGAACGGTTTTAAAATTTTTAAGTAAAATATTAATTTTATTAACTTAAAATTTTTATAGTTTTCACTTTGTTTAAAAAAAAATCAATTTAGCAATACAAATTACGACCAACCTATTGAAATAATCATAGAAAGTAAATTAGGTTCATCATTATTGACTTATGATTTAACAGGTTCACAACCCATGTCCTCACCCGATATTTAAACTAAACTAAAATTATTCCAAAATCATATGAAATGGAAAAAAAACATAATTTTCAACAATCCAAATCATATTCAATAAAACTACGCCAGCAAATCACGTCTAAAGTTTTAGAAGCCCTAAAATAAACTTTCATTTCCCTAACATTTGATGCTTATCTACCGTTGTTATACGAATCGTCAATCGCTTTTGCTTGTTAGTTTATTAATCTCTACCTGAATCACCTCTTTCTCTTTTCTCTTTCAGTAAGTCTTAGATTCTTATTCAAGCCATTTTTTCATTATTGTTTTTTTTAAAACTTATTATACATTTGTAAATTGTGTTTTGGATAGAAAAATGATTGTTTGTGTGCTAGATGATTAATGAATTTGTTTGTGATTTGGAAAGAATGAGGGACGTGAAAATGATAAAGTTTTCAAACTAGTACTACTATTTTTTTACTTTCATAAAGTAGTTAAATGATGAAATTCGTCAATCCCCAATAAGTCGAAACTTTATCAATCTCTGTACATTTAAACATATCCCGTTCAATCCTTATTTAACATCTCACAAGCAAGACGAAATGAGTTTTAACCAAATAATAATAACAGAATATAACTCTACATTTACCAACCGCTATAAGACAATATGAATGTCAAACAAGAAAAGTTAAATAAAAATATAAAAATATGTATTTTTTCTATTAACATCTTTTAGCAACCAACTTTGAAAATATGAATATAATTTAACATTAACATAATAGTTCTCGTTTAAATTTATATTTAACTTATGTTAAAAATATTATTACAATATCGAATGGTAAACCTCGGATTAAAATCGAACCAAATCGCAAATTATGGTTTGATTTGAAAAATAAAATGGTTTGGTACGGTTTGGTTTGAAAAAATCTCAAACCGCGTAAAATGGTTTGAGTTGAAATATAGCACAAACCATCCAAACCGAACCGCGTTCACCCCTATTCCTACATGGTGGTTTGTGATTCGATGTATTAATTATTTGGTTTCCATACATGACTTAGGTTTACATATTTAATTAACGGCCTTAAAATGTTATTTTAATGAAGACAATAACTATCATTAAAGTTTTAATTATACTAATTGAGATGATGATTTTAATAGAGAGTTTTAAAGATACAACAAATAAAAGAATTTAATTTATTACTCCAATATATCAAAGCCAAAACTTTAGGAGGAGATTTATGGACAAATCATGAATTTTACCACAATTTATTTTCCACTAGTAGATATCACGGTACTTTCATGAAGGATGAAATGTATTTAAAAGGAAAAATTAATGGAACATTATACATCTTCCCCTATTACAAGTTGAGGAAGAAACACAAGTATATTGGAGTATTAATTTCACAAGCAAACCTTAGTTTTTTGATGGCCAATACTTATTTATTACTTTAGCATCAACTCTTGAATTCATGGGGAGCTCGTCCCTCCTAGGAGTTAGTTACTTTTTTTATGGCCATTGGCAAGAGGCTAGTTTTTCCTAGAAGTCATCTCCCATTTCTTTAAAGAATTTGAACTTACACCATCGTATCTCATCATTCAATATCTCGTCGAAGTGCAGGCGATAGGGTGAGGACATCCTATTTCTATCAAACTCATGGCTTTTGCACCGTAAGCCATAGAGAAAAGGGGGCTTTTCCCGTTGCAATTCAGCTGGTAGTGCAGATTGCTATAGTACATGGGGAGCTCGTCCACCCTTGCCCCCTTCTAAGCATTAAGTTCTTCTTCAAGATTAGTTTAATGGTCTTGCTAGTTACCTATACCTGACCATTTGCTCAAGGCAATGGGGAGAAAAAAATGTTTCTTAATTCCCAGCTCTTTGTATAACTTCCTGACCTTTTTGTTGTCGAACTGCCTTCCATTATTTGATATGAGTGAGTGGAAAATTTCGAATCGGAAAATGATATTCTTCTATGTGAATCAGAGATTTTTGCCTGGGTTCAGCCTAGACCCATTTAATGAAGTAATCAATATTGACAATAGCGTAGCTAGCACTTCTCTTTCCTTTCGGATGGAGGCCTATGAGATCTATTCAACATTTGGTAAAAGGTCAATGACTAAATACCATAGTCAGTCCCTAAGGGGGTTGTCTTTGAATGGTAGAGAAATGCTTGCACTTGTCACACCTTTTCACTAATTGCATAGCGCCCTTCTTCAGTGTTGGCCTGTAGTATCCTTGTCTTAGTACCTTATGCGCTAGTGTAGGGCCACCAGTGTGATTGTCACAGATCTCTTCGTGAATCTCACGTAGAACATAATTGGCCTTTTCTCCTCCGGTGCATCTTAGGAGGGATGATGAGAAACTCTTTTTGTATAGCACCCGTCTTAAATCACATAGTGAGTGGCTCTACATTTGAGTTTGTGGGCCTCTTCTTTGTTCGCTGATAGCATTTGGTTTTCAAGGAACGCAATAATTGGTTGCATCCAAAGATGGTCTCCTTCAATCCACAACACCTCTCTCTTTTGGATATGGAGGATTAAGAAAGTTGTTCGATTGGTACCACTTTAAGCAGCTCTGAATCTTTGTTTACATTGTCTATCCTTGGTATCTGGGTCAACTCGAATTTCTCAAAGGGTGGAAGCGATTTCATGACTTTTTTAGGGAAAGATGCCATGTTTTTATCCTTGCAGTAAAGTTGCCATTGACCCGACTCACCACCAATAGTGAATCACTACTTGTAATTAATCTCTTTACCTACATCTACGTTGATAGCTTGATGCCCACTAGTAATGTCTCGTATTCTGTCGCATTGTTGGAAACCTTGAATTCAAACATTATTGCACAACTGAACTTGTGCCCTTCTGGGCTTACTAATATTATCCCCGCTCTCGAGCCCGTTTCACCAGAAGATTCGTTGACAAATAAGCTCCAAGCCAGGGGTCTAGGGGTTCTATTGTGATGTTGATATTTGGGGCTTTGGTGAATTCTGCTATGAAATCAGCAAATCCCTACCCCTTTACTACAATCCTTCATTTTTAAGAGATGTCGAATTTGCTTAGTTCCATAGTCCATTTCATTAGCCTCCCCTAGACATTAGGTTTTTGGATATTTGTTTAAGTGGGGAAGTTGGTCAGTCTACATATACTGTAGGCTAGAAAGTAGGGCCTCAATTTTCTGGAGACAATCATTAGGGAGTAAAAGAGTTGTTCCATGTCCATATACTGTGACTCTGTTAATGGGAAAGCCTTGCTTACGTAATAAACGAGCAGTTGTGTGCCATGGTCTTTTCTCACAAGTACAAGCTTATAACCTCTGTTGAAACAATTAGATATAGTAAAATAGCCCTCATTCCATTGGAACCTTATCCTCCTTTGAGGGCTTTGAAAAATGGAAGACATCTATTGATTGCATTTGAGATAAATCGGCTCAATGTCGTAAGTTAACCCATTAGATTTTACACTTCTTTAGGTTTGTTAGGAGACCTCGTGTCTAGTAGGGCCATCTCTCCTACTTTCCTAGCCAAGCGAGCTATTGTGTTGCGTCGTCGATGTTGGTGGTGGGGTCGACGGACGTTAACATTCCTTCAGAGGACTTCTTCTTCAGAAGCTTCTTGCCGACGATTCCTACCTTGAGAATCGTAGTGACTAGAACTTATGATATATCACTAGCTTTTTTGTCGATAGTGAATTTTGAGATACACTTTTTCAGCGCCTTCTGTCGTCCTTTCTTTAAGAACGTCTGACCTTTCTTCAAGGAGTGGTTGTAGGATAACTTCTTTCCAATGGCTTTCACCAATAGTATACTTGTGGTTTCCCACAGGCGACACCAATCTATTGACCTAGAAAAATGTACCTTCAACGTGGTCAACTGATTTCAAGACCTCTCACGTTCACGCGAGCTGGGTTCCTGTAAACACTTGGACATACCATTAGCCACACGTGACCTCTTCCGGTGGGATAGTTGTTAGTCGTTCACATTTCAACGATCAAGTCGGTTGAATAAAGTTATATGAGTATGGATGGGCTCTAGGCATGAGGCTCCAATGTAAAAGAGGGTCAATTTTATAAATAATAAATAGTGATATGGTAAAGTTATAGTGTAAGAGTCTAAATTTGCATTACCTCTTGAGTGACACCAAGTGTGAGCTTTTATTGTATAAGAGGATGAACATATACCGTTGGATAAAAAGACACGTGGTCTCATCCTAGCAACCGATGCCTCTTGTCATAGGCATCAATCCATTTAATGTCATGACCATTTGTAGCCCTGGCCTGACATGTTAGACTAGATTTCACTTGTTGATTGAGTAAAGCCTCCTATTCAGTGAATTGTCACATCACCTACTTGTTGTAAGATCTTGTATGAACATCCTCCCTATGGTGCTTCTATTTGGCTCACCTCATACACGAGGGTTCGCTTCTACGATGGTTTGGCTTATAGAGGTTTGACCAATTGTCACATGTGCAGATGACATGGAGTGCTGTCCTAGATCCTTTATGCTAAGTGGCTGCCACCTAGTGGTGCTTAGAGTCTCGTTCAAAGAGGTGTAACAGTTATCTAATTTTTAATTTGTTATTTCCAACTCCAATTTGACCCAGAAAAGAATATAATTTGCCCCTATTTGGCCACCATTTTTTTCCAAGTTTTAATGGTTGGAATAGTATTTTTTTGAAAAATGTGTGGTTGAAAAAGAATGAAAAATTTTCGATTTACGTATAATATTATTTTATAGAATATTTTTTGGTTGAAAGTAAAAAAGAAAAAAATGAAAGAGAATGGAGACCAAACGAGGGTTTTGAAATTAGTTATATAAATTATTCTAATTAAGCTAAATGAATTAAATGCACACTATTAATTAAATTCTGGTTTTAATGTACGATTGTGGTGGATGTTAGGACTAACAATTTTATTTATAGATCTCCTTCGTTCTCTAATTAAGATTATTTACTTAGTGTAGTGCTAGGTCGAATTTTTATATCGTATTCAATTTACCTCTCTCAAGTTCAAGATGAATCTATCAAATTCATATCTTTATGTGAATTCATATATGCCTTAATTAAACGCATTAAATATCTAACAATCCATATGGTGATCGCATTTACCAAAAAAATGGATCTTTATGCTTTCATATTAATTATTGAGTTTTGTCATGTGGTCTGAATCCATAATTTACCTTTTGATTCATTATATATTCACATGATCATCGAATTATTGATCGAGTAATTAAAAACATTAAATGCCATAAATAAAATCAATACATATAAATTTAACTACTAGAATCTTGAATGTTAAATTAAAATATTACACATAAATTACATTGTTTGTCCTAGTTAATGATCTAATTACTTATACTAATGAAAGAAAGAACACTAAAAATGTATTAATTGAGTTTTGAAATCTTGATGGTGGAAAGAATTAGATTTTATACCAATTTTTTTTTTCTTCAATCTCAAAATCTTGCGAACTCTAATTTTTCGTTCTTTAATCATGATCTCGATTTTTTCTCTCTCTAAAATTGTGTGCCCCATAAAAATATAATTAAAAGTATATATAGAAGTGACCAATAATTCTAGAAGTCTTAAATTATGTACAATTTATAATTTGAATCTAAATAGGAATCATCCAAAAGTTGAAATTCCCGTTAGTTTAGTGCACTTTGGTACTCCACATGTATTTCTTGTGCATAACTAATCCTCTTTATTTGGATGATATGTCATCATCTTCAAGGATTGATTATTTTGATCCTCAATTCTTCAATTTTGTACAACTTCAATCCAATTTCATCTAAACTTGTCCGATTCGAATTTTACTTACAATAACATAATTTAATCTAAATAAGTAGAAGTCCGAATGAGCGTATAAAATACACTTCTAATTAATTTTCTTTATAAAAACTCAATATTGAAAACCAACATAGATAATGCTAACTTGATCTATTATTCTTTTTAGCAAATTACTTGTATCTTAACACTGTCATCCTAGTTATTTTCATATGTCAAAATTCGATTGTTCTACATACATATGATGTGATGAAATATGATTGGAACAAAATATTTTTAACAAAATAAAAAATATTTTCACTCCATTTTTGCCAACTGTCCCCCTAGCAAATACTTTTAGTCTCTTGACAATAGGCTAAAGATTTTATATTGGAACCATTTGGACTTAAAATTTGATATGGTTCTAGGTCACTTTCTACCGAAAACGTCAACAATAGTTAAATTGTACATTTATTAAGCCCTCGTTTGATTCTCATTATTTGCCCATTAAAATAAAAAATATGACCGTTATCCATCATATCAAATCACCATATTTGATTTTCTATCTCTTGTACGGGGCTCGTAACGACTATATTTCTCATTCTCATTTTTACATTAATGTGTATTAAATGGGGCTTAAGTTCGAGCTCCATTATTTAAAAATTTTCAATCATATATTCTTTCAATACAATTCAAAACTTCACTATTAAAAAAAAAATTTAACAGAAAAAGACTAAATAAATGTGTAATCAAACTCCTGTTTAACATCCATTAAATCAAAATTTCATTTTCAACCACACAGAATAAAATATTTTACAAAGAATTTTTTTTTTCAACTTTTTAATTCTGAAAAAAATTTATATTTCAAAATTCATTTAATGGATTTAGGGGGCTAAATCAATTCGGCAAAGGAACAAATTTTTTTCTTGCTCTTTTCACTAATTTGATTGATAAGGCCACGCAAATAATAAATCAAAATATGAAAATTGAAAACAAAGATAGGAAGAAGGACCATGCTGGACACCCATCCTCCTTTTTCCCAATGTCAAAAGGACAGGTGTCACCCTGATGAAAAATACTTTAGTAGGATGATTGTACCATGTGGACGGTGCGATCGTCCCATAAAAAAGGTCACCTTGACGGTTTGCGATAGCCCACCACACTTGTAGAGGTCCGACGATGGTGCTGCAACGGCGATACTCCGACCGGTGACCCCCAGCAGTGCCTGGACGAAAGGCATGCGTGGGCACGAAATCGTGTTGCGTGTCGAAAGATGGCCCTGGATTAAGACATGCAATCGAATTTGCTCGCAATTGCCTATTTCGATCGAGAAACGGAGTAAAGACCTGACGAGAGTAGAAATCGCGCAACGTGTCGATCGATTGGCCTAGACATAAGACACACATTGCAATGTAGTGCTCACAACTTCCTAACGTCCGGTCAGTTGGCACGAAATTGTCCCTAATCGAGATCGTCGTGAGGTACAACAATGCAGGACGGAGGGCATGCCTGGGGACAAAACTGATCGATGTGTTGGTCGATTGGCCTAGGCATAAGACGCACGTTGCAATGTAGTTCCCGCAACTTCCCAATGTCCGATCGATTGGCACCAAATTGTCTGAAAACGAGATCGTCAAAAGGCAAGACGATACAGGATGGAGGGGTCACCTGCAGTAGCCCACGACACTCGTAGAGGTGGCGCTCTGGCATTGGCGCCTCGCCATTGGTCAGACGCACAATTTATCCACCGTCACTTGAATAACCCTAGAAAGAAGCACCGCAGTCAATCTATCAATCAACTGTTGCTTTGCTTCCAGTGACAGACAAGCAATCAAATCCAAACTCAAAAGTCAAACCCATTCCTAAACCAACCAGCTTCTTCATCAACTCTTCGAGGACCGATCCTCGCTCTCCATCTTTCATTTCAATCGGTCCAATAAAATTCAAATGGAATCCGGGAAGCTTATCTTCACCGTCGCCGCTATATTAGCCGGACTATGGTTGACTCGTGTTGAACCCAAATACATAGCATACAACACAACCTCGGGAATTGTACCAGATAAAATCAATGTGCATTTGGTCCCTCACTCTCACGACGATGTTGGCTGGTTGAAGACAGTTGATCAGTACTTTGTCGGCGCCAACAATTCCATTCGAGTATTTTTCCTTCCTTCTTCTCCTATACCTTGTGCATTCCTACCCTCGATTAATTATTTACTTGTTTTGCACAGGGAGCGTGTGTCCAGAACGTCTTGGATTCAGTAATCGCAGCACTATTAGATGACAAGAACAGGAAGTTCATTTATGTAGAGATGGCAAGTTCTTTCACTTTGCTTCTCTCTCTTATTAATAATAGCTATGTTGAGATGGCAAGTTCAGATGGCAAGTTCTTTCACTTTGCTTTTTTCTCTTATTAATAGTAATTAGCTATGTTGAAATGGCAAGTTCTTTCACATTCTTTTTCTCTTACTAATAGTAATCAGTGCCTAAAACTGATACATTCAGTAAGGGACTACATTGCTAGTAGTAAGATGTAACTGTCATTCATGCTGCTAATCAAGAGTGCAATAATTTTGCTCAGGCATTTTTTCAAAGGTGGTGGAGGCAGCAGAGTGAGACGCTGAAGACCAAAGTCAAGGAGCTTGTTAACTCTGGTCAACTTGAATTCGTGTATGCACCTTATGACTTCCTTATTCTTTTTATCATTTTCCTATTTTGGCTCTGCAAAATGTTTTTCTCTAATTTATCACATAATTTCTCTTTTGAGGTTAGAAACGGAGGAATGTGTATGCATGATGAGGCCACCACCCATTACATTGATTTGATTGACCAGACCACTCTTGGTCATCGTTTTATTGAGCGTGAGTTTGGCCAGAAACCAAGAGTTGGTTGGCAGATTGATCCTTTTGGACATTCAGCTGTTCAGGCTTATTTGCTCGGTGCTGAGGTATCCATTCTTCCAGCATTCTCAATTGCATTTCTCTTCTCTCAATGTGGAGAGTCCATGGATATCTTAGTAATTTCTATCTCCAATGGAGCACATATGGTTCTCTTAATAGGAATATTGATTTAGACTAGTTTCTGGTTGCAAAGAATTCATGATTTTCCAAACATTTCACGTCTCATTGTTGCTCATTTAGTAGCACAGCAGTTCTGATCCCATTGCGCTATTATCATGTTGCAGCTGGGATTTGACTCGCTCTATTTTGCACGCATTGATTACCAAGATAGAGCTAAACGCAAAGATGAGAAGGCTCTTGAGGTTATTTGGCGGGGTTCCAGGTCCCTCAGTTCATCTTCCCAGGTTGATCAATTGCAAATTCTTGAAAATTGCCTCTCTAGATTATTAGACCTGTTCAATAACTCCTATTTTATTCTCGTCACGCTGAAATGTTTCAGCCAATCACTTCCCACAGACCATACAGTTTCACTTAGTCATGAAGATTTAAGAATAAATGTCTGACTTTTTTTTTAGTTTTACCCAGATATTCACAGGGATATTCCCCATACATTATGATCCACCTGATGGTTTCACATTTGAAATAAATGATGTTTCTCCGCCCATTCAGGTTATCTTTTGAAAAAAATTGCAATAATATTGAATTCTCCATTCCAGAATGTTTTGTAATCCAAATGTTGAATCTAGGATGATGATCTACTCTTTGATTATAATGTTGAAGAAAGAGTGAATGATTTTGTCGCAGCTGCTTTACTACAGGTACTTTGTTTTATTGTTGTAGTTCTTGTTGGTACTCACGCTGAAATTATATGCGATTGCATTACGATCAAACCCACCCATCCCAGATCTCCTCTCTCAGTGATGTTCTGGAAGAAAACAAGATATTCAAATTTAAGCGATGCATATGGGTACTTTGTACTTTTTGGTGCTTGTTTTACAACTTTTACTTTTCCACTTTCAGGCCAATGTAACCAGGACAAATCATATAATGTGGACTATGGGAACAGATTTTCGCTATCAATATGCAACTTCATGGTTTAGGCAGATGGACAAGTTTATTCATTATGTCAAAATGGTATACATCTTTGTTGTCTTTACTTGATATATTTTGCATCTACTGCTCTGTCTCTGTGATTGTTTTTCTGAATTATAGCCTTAACGCATTCTTTATTAATCCCTTTCACTTGCTCTCAGGATGGGCGTGTTAATGCTCTATATTCGACACCTTCCATTTACACAGATGCAAAACATGCAGCAAATGAGCAGTGGCCTCTCAAAACTGGTGACTTTTTCCCGTGAGTGCTTTTCTTGAATATTTGGCTGCAGAAACTGACTCGAATTATCACTTCATTACGAACAAGTACTACATCTTCCAGGTATGCAGACCACGAGAATGCATACTGGACGGGGTACTTTACCAGTAGACCAGCATTAAAAAGATATGTCAGAGAGATGAGTGGTTACTTTTTAGTAAGTGGTCCTGTATACTTAAATAGCAGATGTGCACGTTTACACATAAGTTGTGGTGAGTTATAGCATCTTTACATAATCATGTTGTTTCTTGTGTTGTGAAATTTAGGCGGCGAGGCAATTAGAGTTCTTTAAAGGCAGGAATAGTTCAGGAACAAGCACAGATGCACTTGCTGATGCTTTGGCAATTGCTCAGCATCACGATGCAGTTAGTGGTACTGAAAGGCAGCATGTGGCTTCTGATTATGCACTGCGTCTTTCAATAGGGTATAAGGAGGTACCTGTTAATTTAGGTCGGAAATTTTCCATGTGCAGTGAAACCATGTTATCTTTCATCTTTTGCTCTTTCAGTTCCTTGCAGAATGATACCATATTGTATCAGTGAGACATACAGTTACTTCTTATTTATGCCTCCAGTATACATAACTTCATCCTTATGGTTTAGTTTGAATTTCTTCAGGCTGAGAAAGTGGTTGCATCATCACTGGCTCTACTAACAGGCTTGAGATTGAATATGACTTATGAAGATTCAGTTCCGGATTTTCAGCAGGCAATACATTCTCAACTTGGAATTGAGTTCTGTTATAATTAAACTGCCTTCTGATATTGCTGAGTACCTTAGTTGAAGATTTATGCCATTCTAGTTCATTGGCATCTGCAGTTTGGTGGATTATACATCATCTAGGTTACATTTGTTTCCCATTATTTTGGCCCCATAATTAATTTTTCGAATGTTTCTCATCCACTTTCCGACAAACATGTGACTTCAACAGTGTATTGGTCTTTCCAATTTCCTCATTCTGCTCTTTTTGAATGGTTAGCATGTGAACAGATTCTTATAAGGTCAAAAGGGTATAATCGTAATTTTAGACGGTTTGAATTCAAAGAGAAAAAATATAATATTGACATGGTCCCACATTGATGTGATGTATAAAATGCATTTTTGGTAAAAATGGGGATGAAACGGGGGCCTAATATGTGATTCAATAATTACCCTGTGATATTTGTGATAGAACACCACATAATTTACTGCTTTATTGCACGGAGATTGAATGGAGTAGTTGCATGGTTGTAAAAAATTTCGAGGAAAATGCTAATTATGTAGTTTTTATGATAGGCATACTCGATTTTAGTTTGAATGATTGGATTGGTGGTATATGACTTTTCACTATCCAACAAGGACCATCTCAAAAGTATTGAGTTGTTCCGTAAAACTGTTATATTTATCCTTTTTTTTTGACTTATGAGTAGGATAATTTACTGCACCCTGATGTGTTTATTTCATTTTTCTTCAGTGTCCTCTGCTTAACATAAGCTATTGTCCTCCATCAGAGGCTCATTTAACTGATGAGAAAAGCTTGGTAACATATATCTCTATTCTCTTTTGTTTTTACTATAATTTGCTATCGTGAAAAGATATTCCTTTTCATTTTTTTTCCTTCTTTCTTTAGATATGACCTTTTAATGGTTTCTATTACGTTTTCTATTCTGTATATCAGATCATAATTGCTTATAATGCTCTTGGATGGAAAAGAAAAGAGGTCATCCGAATTCCTGTGAGTACTCTAGCCTATTCCTTCATCTGTTTAAAGATATACACATTACCAACAGAAGTTAATATATGATGTTTCAAAAGAATTTTCATGTTTCAGAACATTAACTGTTGTATTTGATGATGTGATGATTGACATTCACCTATTTGTTGCATAAACATCAAGACGATTTGTTTAGATTTAGTTGATTCGTTTAAAAAAATAAACAACATTACATTCATTGCTTTACAGCAGGGATAATGAGTTAAGAAGTTGTCTCGTTTCTAGATGTTTTCTGTCAACAATACTCAGATTGTCGAAAATATCATATATTGAGAAAAGGCATTTAAGGAATGAAGTTCTAGTTCATATTTTATATTGTATGCTACAAAGATTAATGATTTGTATTTTGTATTATATGCTATGAACACCAATGATTTGATACCATGTAGGGGTTGTTTGAGCCCCCTTTTCTCAAAAAAATGCATTTTCAAATAGTGTTATGATGGGAAATGTGTGGTTAAAAGATTAAAGAAAAGTTTTGGATTTACTTGTAATATTATTTTATTGAAAAATGTGTGATTAAAATGAGGTCATATCACTGTTGAAGAATGAATTTTGATGAAAAAATGAGGTTCAAACAAGGGCGTAATTGATGTTTACACCTTTAAATTAGCTACTTATCCTCTTGACTTCCTGTGGAATTGTGTACAAGTAATTGGTTATGTTTGCTACAGGTTTCTTCTGAGAGTTTGATTGTTCTTGATTCTGCTGGAAAAGAGATTGAATCCCAGCTTCTTCCTTTGTCCAATGTCTCTTTGTGCACAAGAAACTATCACGTCAAAGCACATTTGGGTAGATCAGCCAGTAGCTTAGCGAGATATTGGCTTGCCTTTTCAGCAACTGTGCCTCCTCTTGGTTTCAGCACTTATGTTGTCTCAAGTGCCAAAAAGTCAGGTATGTCGTTTTGTAGAGTAACTAAAATTATGTGCTTTATTTAGAGGCGAAGATGTCAGCATTGTCCATACAAATAGTATAATTCTTTTTCTCCTGGAATTTACTATCAGAATCAAGCTCAATCATCTCAACACAATTTACTCCGGAAGAAAATATCAATAATACTTTTGAAGTTGGCCAAGGAAATTTGAAGCTACTTTACACTGTAGATGAAGGAAAGTTCACACGTTACATAAATAAACGAAACTCAGTAAGTTATTTTGCTGAAGTTTTTATTTAATTGAACACGTCCAAAGTTTAGTCTTCCATCTTTTTCCTCCTTAAAGTTCTCTTCGCCAGAATTCGGATAAAGTGTGCGTATTACTTGACAATATTTTCTCAACGAATTACATTTGCATTTTGCTTTGGATATTGTTCTTGGTGTCTGTTCTGATGAAAAAATTAAATTGTTTCACTTGTACAAAACTTTACCAGAAAGTCTACAAGAGTGTACTGGTGAAGTAAATGAGTACCATGGCTTTTCGTTTTTGTTTTTGTTTTCTTCCCCCCCCCC
>NC_036246.1:630467-677407 GCF_002742605.1 Olea europaea var. sylvestris
TTTTGGCATGTAATGCTGATGAATTTGTTTTCTCATTCACCCATGAAGGTTGCAGCTTATGCTGAACAGTCATATAATTATTACTCCGGCTATAATGGTACTGATAGAGTTTTCCAGGTATTCTTTTTTCTTGAAGAAACTGTTAATGCCTTTTATGTTTTCTCTTTTCTTGGTTATTTTGTAGGCCAAATTTATTACTTCACTCGTTTATGTTTAGAAGTTCATTACATTATTGGTAACTAATTGAAATTTTTGTGAATATGCTGAAGGCATCTGGGGCTTATGTCTTCCGCCCAAATGGCACATTCCCTATTAAACCTGAAGGCGAGGTAAGAAATTTGCTTATTTCTTGTCATTGTATCTTGTCATTTACTTGGGAGCTATTTGTTTCCAAGTTTCACATTTCTTTAAATGTTTATATTAGTTTCATGAAGTGCAATGGGTATATCTCTTACTACCAGGTTCCTTTGACTGTTTTAAGCGGGCCAATATTGGATGAAGTACATCATCAGCTTAATACGTGGTTACATCAGGTGCTTGTTCAAAGAAAAATATAGTTCTGCAATTATTACTTTGAACTTTGACGTCGCACCGTTTTCCGTATTCCTCCATTCAGCCATATGCTATCACTTTACTTTATAGAACTCAAGATGCTTTTACATTAGAAGCACGTGTATTTTAGTTTATGTTGATTAGATGGCTCATATTTTTGTATATGGGGGCTAGTTGATGGAGCGGAGCCGATAGGCCCAGACCACTTAAATTTTTGAGTATCGATCTTATTGTTCTTCTTTTCGACTTTACTGTTCTCATTTGCACAACAGTTTACTTGTTGCTGTGTAATCATGGAAAGACTTTCTTCCGCAGCCTTTCTTTAAATTTAATTATGATAGCTATACCTACTTCAGCAGACTGTTTCACTCTTGGTCTTTAATTCTTTTCATCATAGCAGCTATCACAACATATATGCAGGTAACCAGGGTGTACAAGGAAAAGGAACATGCTGAAGTTGAGTTCACTGTAAGTTATAATGCTCGCCAGAATGATGTTTAATGACTGATGACATTTTGATGTTCAGATATCATTTTTGATTACAGATTGGACCTATACCTGTGGATGATGGATTTGGAAAAGAAATAACGGCTCAAATTATAACATCCTTGAATACAAATAAGACTTTCTATACGGACTCAAATGGGCGTGATTTCATTAAGAGGGTATACTTCTAATTAATGGATGTGATTTTATGGAAGGTTGTACTTATAATTAATGGTTTCATTGAAGAAAGTAAAAGAAACGAAGTAGGAGAAAAAGTTTGTCTTGATCTAGGAAATTTTTCTAGATCAATTGGTTTTCTGATTCTTCCTTGCAGATCCGAGACTATAGATCTGACTGGGACCTGGATATACACCAACCAATTGCTGGCAATTATTATCCCGTATGTCAATATAAACTGAACCTTTCAAATTAGTTGTGTATGTTAGTGATCTTTTAACTGTTCAGTGCTGCTGTATGATCCATTTGGAAGTACAGCAATTATCATATGATAAGTATTTGGGAACTGGTGCCTCTAGAAGTAGTAAATAAGTAGCATTCTTCCGTCCATCAGTTATTCTTCTTCTTTTTATTTATTTATTATTATTTTTTTGTAGATAAATCTTGGTATCTATCTGGAGGATGAAAGTATGGAAGTTTCTGTGTTGGTGGACCGTGCAGTTGGTGGGTCAAGTCTGGTGGATGGCCAAATAGAGCTGATGCTTCATAGGTTGGCTGTTATCATCTCCATGTCTTTCTTCCAGTTTTTTGCAGTATCGGAAAATTGGGTGTGCTTGTGATGTATGCATATGTGACATTACATTCGTTATTGTGGTATAGGAGGCTGCTTAATGACGATGCCAGAGGTGTAGGCGAGGCACTTAATGAAAAAGTCTGTGTTCTTGAAAATTGCGAGGGTCTGACGGTAATTCTATTATCCAAGCAATATATACAAATGCAAAATCATGGTAATTATTTCAACTTGAACCCCTTAGGTTTGTCAGTTGTTTTCCTTGCATTCTCTGTTTCAACCCTGCCTAAATTTCCTCAATGGTGAGTTTCAAATTAATCATCTTTTTCTCCAAGGTTAATTTATTTATTTTTCTCCCAATTGTTATAGGAATGTTAATTGTTATGTCCGAAGGTTCACCTTTTAAATTTATTCTCTTGACCATTAACCTTATCTTAACCATGAGAAAATTACCACCTCAGGAAATATGTGAGAAGTCTTATTCATTTTCAGTTGAAATTCACGATATATTTAGATGATCTCTCCAATGCACCGTGAACTGCTTTCTTCCAATTTTTATTATTTATTAAATTCTCCTTTCAGATTCAAGGAAAATTATTTCTGAGAATTGATCCTCGAGGTGAAGGGGCCAAGTGGCGCCGCACATTTGGACAAGAGGTTTATTCTCCACTTCTACTTGCATTTTCTGAAGAGGTGAGATTGGGTATAATCTCATTACATGCAATCAAAGATTGTACTCCAAATGAGGGAAATTGATTCGCTTCGTACAGGAGATAAATAAATGGATGGGTTCCCACATAACTACATTTTCAGCTATTGATCCGTCCTATACTTTGCCCAACAACGTTGCAGTGATTACGCTTCAGGTACATGTGGCTGAAATTCTGGTTATAGCGATCTTTAAACTGTTTGCCTCTTCACATTAGACTTATTCTTGGTAAATGCAGGAACTTGAAAGTGGCAAAGTTCTTCTTCGATTGGCTCACTTATATGAGGTCTTATCCTTTCTTTTGCTTATCTTCTTTTGGTGCTTGGCGAACTTTTAATTATCATTTTGAATTAAAAACGATCAAAATTTCATTCATCCCATTTAGATTAAATGGTTGGTGTACTGAAATACTGACCACAGAGTACCAACTGTGCTGACCTCAGAAACCTACTTTAGAATTTGAACCCCCCCGTCTTTCCTCTCTT
The DNA here is from genome assembly GCF_002742605.1 of Olea europaea var. sylvestris. Taxonomy (NCBI): domain Eukaryota; kingdom Viridiplantae; phylum Streptophyta; class Magnoliopsida; order Lamiales; family Oleaceae; genus Olea; species Olea europaea. Next base: position 633,448 of record NC_036246.1, read on the forward strand.
CAGATGATTTTCTATTGAAACCTTGAAAGCATCAGTTTCCTATTATATTCTCCAAAGAACGTTACTTTGAATGCTTTGAGCTCCATAAATTTAGTGATTGCTGGCAGATCTGGATTTATTCAGACTGGTGGACATTTAAACTAAATGAAATTATAATCTCACAATGTTGCAACGGAAACAAAATGTAGGAAGAAAATATTAGAATAAAGGAAGTTTTATATGCTAATGCCAGAGATCTTGCAAATTTTTTTTACATGCCATTATTATTTTAATAGTGGATGTGTAATGACACACTCACTTCCTGCATGATGCGTCCTTGTTTGAGATTGTTTTATCGTGACAATTTTTTTTTTATTAAGGAATGGAAGTGGGACATATCTTATTATTTCCATAGGAATGAGCTACAAAATTAGAGCATGTTTGGCTAAGCATAAAAAGGTAAAATTACTTTGATAGGGTTCTAACTGTAATTTGTGAACAAAATCAGAACCAGAGAATAATCTACTGTTTAATTGATGAAACCTGGAGAAAATTACAGAACTGGAAAAGAAATAGTAGCCATTCGAGAAGGCTAAACTCTCCTGGGTCTCATTTCTCCCTTCTAAAAAGCCTGCCTTCTATCCTCCCTTCTACCTTTATTTATAGCTGTTGCCTAACTAATTTCCCTCAGCCACTTGCTCTCCAACAGATTCTGTTTTATCTAAGCTAGCTGGTCATTCCTTCTTCTAGGTCCTTCTAGAATAGGTGAGGCATATTAGAGGCCTGTCGTTACCCCCGGGTTCCAAATACACCTTGTCCTCAAGGTGGAAAGTCAAGAAAATGTTGCAGAATTAGTACTTCACGCTCTGGAGGTTGTCGTGCAGGGAATTTGCATATTCCGAGGACCTGTTCGTGTTTGACAATCCATTCCAAAATAGCATCAAGGTATGGGATGATTTCGTTTTCTGCTTATTGTTCCTTAATCTTGCACAAATTGAAAAGTGCATGGAGAACATATTTGGGATGCAATGGCACCTTCTTTGAGATCGAGGTTAGAGATCAAATCCTTTATTGTATCTGCTTGTTAAAGATTTTCTAAGCAATGAAGTTCAGTGGACAGATGATGAATACACTTCAACAACTTTTAAACAATTGGAGGCTCTATCTTATTGGACATTTGGAAAAGACGACCAAGTAAACTTTGGCTACTCCCTTGAGACGTTATTGTTATGTCATCTGCAACAAGCTCAAGTAGACGGTCTGCCACTTTTTCCAAATTTTCCCAAGTAACATCAACCTTCCAAGGTGATACCACGTGGACTAGTAACTCAGATGACGTTGCACTTCCAGGCTTAGCATTTAGAATTCCAAAGCCAGACGCACCTGATGCTATCTGAGATGCAAGTCCAGATGTGGAAGCAATTTTGTCAATAGATGTTAAGGATCCTAACCTCTTATTCGCTCTTTTAGGCGAACTTCTACGCAATGAGACTATATTAGAGTTTTCCCTTGTCCAGATAGCTCTACAAATTCAGCCATAAAAAAGTCCAGTTCATTTGTTTTCTCGTCACCGATTCTCTTATGTAGCAGATCCACTACCATTAATATAGTGTCCATTAAAACCCCATAGCCCGTCGCTTCCATCCACAAAAGTTCACAGACCTTCCGTTCTTTCTTGCAGCGTTGGCAACTGAAATATTTTTCATAGCCGTAGGGGCTCAACCCCTTCTTCAATTGCAGCTTGGCCCTAGAAAATTGCTGAATAGCGATTGAGAATTTGGGAAGTGACGGTATTGGGCCATCTTCCTTTTCCTTAGTCATGCCCATTTCACCTAAAGCTTGACTAGTTGAAACATTGTAGTCCACTCATGGGGCTATCTTCAAGACTAGGCCCTCATGTTTTGCCATATGAATTTCAGCCTTAATTATCAACCCAATCCTATATTTTTCTCCCCATTTGTTAGTCCTCGTCTTCACCTTCTTTTGTTAGACTACTTGCTCAAATCATAAAATTACAAGCTCAATTTTTCGATCACTCAAGAAAGACAATTCTCCTTCATGATGCTGGTGAATTTATGTTGGATTTTATGCGCAATATTAAAGAGATGAAAAACGAAAATTAATACAAGAATTTTACGTGGCTCGGCGATGTGCCTACGTCCACGAGAGCGAAGCGGAGATTTCTTTATTCAGTTGTGAAAAATAGGGTTACAATATATTATTTATACTAACCCTAGCGTGGGCCCATATAAGACTTTAAGGCCCGTACAGAAAATACCCCTGTACCGTACCGCGGGGCATCGCCCCCGCACCCCCAATCCATTCAGCGTCCATAACAACCAGACAATGAATTAAATCCGTGCAAGGCCGATGCCGTCGCTCCGCTCCATTCCGTTCGATGCGCTCCGCTCCTCTCCTCTCACTCTACTCTACTCCGCGTCGGCATCAGCCCATTTGATCCAAGGCCTGTGTTCCACTTTATATGAGCCACATGCACAACAATCTCCACCTTAACGAATATTCACCCCTTAGGAGAAAAAACAAAATCTGGAAAAAATCACACCATCTAGGACCAATGGGTTGGGACACATCCTCTCTAACAGCTAGAGATGTTAATCAAGTTCAAGCATTGTGATTGGTTTTGTCATCATGTCTGCTGCATTCTTTGAGGTATGCACCTTCTCTAACAACAGCTCTCCTGAAGTAACCAACTCTCTTATCTTGTGAAATCTCACGTCAATGTGCTTGGTTCTTGCATGATAAATCTGATTCTTAGCTAGGAAGATGGCACTCTGACTATCACAGTATAGCTTCATTTCATCTTGCTTGATCCCAAGTTCCCTGACAATCCCTTTCAACCACAATAATTCCTTGGTTGCCTCAATTGCCGCCATGTACTCTGCTTCAGTTGTAGATAATGCCACAAGTGATTGCACCATTGACCTCCAACATATGGGCCCATCTGCGAGTGTGAAAACATAACCTGTATGGGACCTTCTGTCATCCAAGTCCCCTGCATAATCTGCATTTACATATCCTTGAACTGAAATATCACCATGTTGTCTCTTAAACATGATCCCGCATTCCATTGTACTTTTCAAGTACTTGAAAATCCATTTTACAGTTCTCCAATGCTCTCTACCAGGATTAGCCATATACTTACTAACCACACTGACTGCATGTGCTAAATCTGGTCTGGTACACACCATTGCATACATCAAACATCCAACTGCGCTGGCATAAGGTACCTTTGACATCTCTGCAACATCTTCACTCTTTGGGCACTGATTATTAGACAATCTGAAGTGATTTGCAAGTGGTGTGGCAACTGATTTTGCATCTGACATTCTAAACTTCTCTAACACTTTCTTCAAATAGTTTTTCTGAGACACCTATAATTTTCTGGCTTTTCTATCTCTGTTGATCTCCATGCCAAGAATTTTCTTAGCCGGTCCCAAGTCTTTCATATCAAATTTACTGCTTAACAAAGATTTCAATTTGTCTACCTCATCCATGTTCTTGGCAGTAATTAACATGTCGTCCATATACAACATCAAGAAAATGTATGAGTTATCCTCAAGAACTCTGTAGTATACGCAACAATCATACTCACAACAACTGTAACCAATCTGAATCATATGAGAGTCGAACTTCTTGTACCATTGTCGTGGAGACTGCTTAAGCCCGTATAAAGACTTCTTCAGTTTACACACAAGATTCTCTGTTCCTGGTTCCAAAAACTCTTCTGGCTGCTCCATGAAAATCTGTTTCTCCAAATCACCATAAGGGAAAGCAGTCTTCACATCTAGCTGCTCTAACTCCAAATCAAAATTAGCCACCATTGCCAAAACAATCCTGATGGAAGTGTGTCTGACGACCGGAGAGAAAATTTCATCATAATCTACTCCCTTCCTCTGTGAGTATCCCTTTGCTACTAATCGAGCTTTGTATCTTTCTCCTTCCTTTTCTGACATTGCTTCTTTCTTTCTATACACCCACTTACACCCTATCTGTTTCTTCCCCTCTGGAAGCTCCACCAAATCCCAAGTATCATTTTTATGCAGTGACTCAATTTCCTCCGTAATAGCCTCTATCCATTTACCTTTCTCCTGACTACCAATGGCATCCTGAAAAGTTATAGGATCGCTATTGCTGGTAATGAGTGCATAAGAAATCGAATCCTCAAATCCATACTTTGTTGGTGGCCTGGTAGTGCGACGTGGTCTATCTAAGGCAACAATATGATACTGTTCCACCTCTGTCTCAGAACTATCTGCTCCCTGAGCATTAATTTCTGTGTTTACATTGTCTAGCTCTACTTGCACCAGTTGGCTCTTACATCTGCTCTCGTCTGAATTGAGCTTCTCTTTATCTGTAGAAGCTTTAAGCATGAATGCTTAATCAAATACTGCATCCCTACTTATCACCATCTTCCTTGCCTCTGGATCCCAAAACTTGTATCCCTTTACACCTTTAACATAGCCCAGAAAAATGCATTTTCTTGATTTCGGATCAAGTTTGGATCGCTGATCACTAGATACATGCACATACGCCGGACAACCAAATACTCTCAATTCAGAATAATCAACTTCATTACTTGTCCAAACTTCCTCTGCAACTTTCCCATCTAGTGTTGCTCGTGGTGATCTGTTTATGACATAACATGCCATGTTCACTGCTTTTGCCAAAAAACTCTTCGAGAGCCCTGCATTCAGCCTCAAACATCTTGCCCGTTTTGCAATTGTTCTGTTCATCCTTTCCGCAACACCATTCCATTGCGGCGTCTTGCGAACTGTATAGTGCCGTTGAATACCATGCTCCTCACAAAATCTCAGAAACTGTGAATCTGTATACTCTGTACCGTTATCTGTCCTCAGATACTTAATTTTTCTGCCCATCTGGTTCTCTACTTCTGCTTTCCATAATTTGAACTTGGCAAAGGTTTCAGACCTGTGCTTCATGAAATATACCCAAACTTTTATAGAGAAGTCATCAATGAAAGTAATAAAATATTAAGATCCACCTTTGGACAACTCCCTCACTGGTCCCCAAATGTCTGAGTGCACGTAATCAAGAATTCCCTCTGTCTTGTGCTTTCCCATCTTGAACTGTACTCTGGACTGTTTTTCAAGTACACAGAACTTGCAGAAATTCAGCTTGCATCATTTTACCCCCTTCAACAAATTCCTCTTGTGAAGCTCAATCATGCCACGTTCTCCTATATGCCCCAGTCGCATATGCCATAGAAGAGTGTTATCTGACTCAGATTCTGCTGTAGCAACTCCACCTACAATTGTATCCCCGAGTAGTTTGTAGATATTCCCTACTAATTTCTGACCCTTCATCACAATCATAACCCCTTTCTTCACTGTTAGAGCCCCACACTCTGACTTATAAGAGTAACCATTTGTGTCTAAAGTGCCTAAAGAAATTAGATTCTTTTTCAACTCAGGTACATGCCTAACATTTTCCAAGATCCTTATCACACCATCGAACATTTTAAATTTTATGGATCCCATTCCAATGACCTTACATGATACATCATTACCCATCAGAACAGATCCAAAATTACCAGAACGATATGAATGAAACCAATCCCGGTGAGGACACGTGTGATATGAACAGGCTGAATCAAGTACCCAACAGTCATTTAATTTTACAGAATTACCTGCAGAGACTGATAACATGTCTCCATCTCCAGAATCCGAGTCTCTTTCTGCAACACTAGCTGAGTTTGAGGACCCATCACCTTTCCTTTCATCATTCTGCTTCTTATTAGGACAGTCTCTCTTAAAGTGGCCCATCTGATGACATTTGTAGCACTTTACGTTTTTCTTATTTTGATTTCTAGATTTTGATCTTGTGTTCCCTCTAAAAGAAACACCCCTGTCCTTCCTTCTCCCACCATCCTGGTAGCCCTTTACGATCAACCCTTCACCCTGTGCAGTTTCACCAGTACGCAGTTTCCGCTGGTTGTAGGCTAACAGGGCTGATGTGACTTCCTCCAATTCGAGAGTCTCTTTACCCCATGTCAACGTGGTCACCAGATGGTCTTACGAAGGAGGCAGTGAGCACAACAAAATCATTGCCCTGTCTTCATCATCAAACTTGATTTCAAGTCGCAATAGATCGCGGATGATTTGATTGAACACATTGGTGTGTTGAATCAGATCCGTACCCTTCAACATCTTCAGCCCGTATAGCCGCTGCTTTAGATGCAGCTTGTTCGTGAGAGATTTCGACATATAACGACTCTCTAATTTCTCCCAAACCTCCACCGGAGACTCAACATCCATGACGTGATACATGATTTCGTCCGCCAAACAAAGCCGAATTGTACCAACTGCTCGCGCCTCGAGCTCTTCCCAATCAGCATCTGACGTACCCTCTGGTTTTTTCCCAGATAGTGCCTTCATCATCCCTTGCTGCCCCAACAAATCCTTCACCCTTTGCTGCCATAATCCGAAATTCCCAGATCCGTCAAACTTCATCACATCAAATTTTGCAATCGAAGAACTCGCCATTTGAACCTAGCTCTAATACCAGTTGTTGGATTTTATGCGCAATATTAAAGAGATGAAAAACGAAAATCAATACAAGAATTTTACGTGGTTCGACGATGTGCCTACGTCCATGAGAGCGAAGCGGAGATTTCTTTATTCAGTTGTGAAAAATAGGGTTACAACATATTATTTATACTAACCTTAGCCTGAGCCCATATAAGACTTTAAGGCCCATACAGAAAATACTCCTGTACCGTACCGCGTCCCTAACAACTAGACAGTGAATTAAACTCGCGCAAATGCCGATGCCGTCGCTCCGCTCCTCTCATTCCACTCCGCTCTGCGCCGACATCAACCCATTTGATCCAAGGCCTGTGTTCCACTCTATATGAGCCACATGCACAACAATTTAGATCGCAAGCATTTGTAAAAATGTTACAAATCAATTACTTGATGCATTTGTTGACAATAAAAGGAAAAAAGTCATATATACCAGTAAAAAATATTCCAGCAAAATTAATGTCTATGAAGGACAATCTACTGTAGCAAATAAATTTCAAATACACTAGAAGCATGGTCCACCAATTTGGTCAAAAGATTCCGTATCGCGAAAAAGAAAAATATAAGAGAAACCAACCAAACACTTTAAAAGAAATAACATTATAAAAGATTGATCAATCAAATATTGAAAATATGGTTATTGAGATTTCAATAAATTATATGTTATCTCATATATCATGGGGACGAAATAAGTTACTATAGACAATATTTTCGCTTTAACATGGCTCGTGATATTATGGAAAATGAGGATCTTGAACCATAGCCTGTTAAAGACTATTAACATAAAAATGATGGCAAAATGAAGAAAAATCATATAAGTGAAATTGAATTCCTTAGAGAAACGAATAGTGTTGGGACCTGTAGTTCGAACACTCGAAAATGAAATTCGAAATGATACAAATGGGTATTTGTACGGAAGAGAAATGAAAATAATGAAATTACAAGATACAAAGCTAAACTCGTAGCTCAAGGTTTCTCATAAAGACCTGGAATTGATTATGTGGAAACATATTCTCCCTTAATGGACATTTAGATATTTTTAATTAGTTTGAGTGTGTCACAAAGGTTAGACATGAGCCTCATGAATGTGGTAACTGTCCATTTGTATGGTTTACTTATAATAATATATATATTAAAGTCCCGAAGGATTTAAAGTACCAGGAATAAATAATATATGTCTGAGAGCTATGTTTTCAATTAAATTGTAAAGATGATTTTATGAATTGAAGCAATCTGAACGTTTGTGGTATAATCGTCTTAGCGAATATTTGTTGAAGTAGAGTTACAAAAATAATAATGTTTGCCCATATGTTTTCATAAAGAATATGAAGATTGTATTCGCAATGGTGGCAGTTTATGTTAATGATTTAAATTTAACTAAAACTTCTAAAGAGTTCAACAAAATTGCAAATTATTTGAAAAATGAATTTGAGATGAAAGATTCAAGAAAAATCAAATTGTCTCGAGTTGCAGATTGAATATTTCGTAGAAAGATTATTTGTTCATCAATCTACATATACAGAAAAAGTCATCTATTGACATCACTTGTGGTTATTCAATCATTTGATGTGAAAAAAGATTCATTTCGTCCGCTTGAAGATGGAGAAAATGTTTTTCGTTCTGAAGTACCATATTTTAGTGCGGTCGGAGCATTAACTTATCTTACAAATTGTATTCGACCCGACATAGATTTTTTGTAAATCTCCTTTCAATATATAGCTCTACACCAACTCAAAGATATTGAAATGGTGTAAAAACACATTTTTTCGTTACGTACATATTATTATTGATTTAAGATTATTTTATTCTCAAAAGTCGGGATCTACTTTAGTGTAATATGCAGATGGATGTCCCTTTGATCCACATAAATTAAATCACAAACATGATATGTGTTTACATATGGAGAAACAACTATTTTATAGAGATCTATGAAGTAAACCTTGATGGCAACATTTTCAAATTATTCTGAAATTATTGCAATCCATGAAGTAAACAGAGTGTGTATGGTTGAGAAACATCATATCCAGACATCATGCGATTAACTTCAACGAAAGATAGTTCAACAATTTTGTATGAAGGTAATGTATTTTGTATTGAACAACTCAAAGGAAGCTATATCATAAGTGACAGAATGAAACATATTTCTCCAAAATCCTTTTATACACATAAGTTTAAGAAGAATGGAGACATTAATGATCAACAAATTCGTTTAAGTGACAATCTGGCCGACTTATTCAAAGAAATATTGTCGACATCTATGTTTAAGAAATTGGTTCACGAGATTGGAATGCATCGACTCAAGGATTTTTAGTAATCAACATCAAGGAGAGTAGCTGTAAATTTTTTCCTTCGCTTAGTTTTATCCTACTGGGTTTCCTTAGTAATAATGCTCTAAAATAATTGTACTCTTTTTCATTTGTTTGATATTTTTGTCCCATTGGATTTTTTTCAAACAAGGTTTTAACGAGGCAAATATTTTGTATTGTGTCATTCAAGTGTGATGTTGTAAATAGTAAGTTTATTAATAAATAGCAGTTGTACCCACACAACTCTAGAAATTAGTATCATTGTATCCCTAATCATTTCCTATAAATTTGAGACTATGATTCTCAATAAAATATATACAAGTTTATCGATTTTTATTTTTACTTCTCCTTTTTTATTTTTATTTTTCAATAACAGGAACCATATGAGGAATAGTTTTTTTTTTTTTTTTTTTTTTTTTTTTTTTTTTTTTTTTTTTTTTTTTTTTTTTTTTGTATTGAATTAATTGAATTGATTGTTGAAAATGTGTACACAGACTTTCTCTATACAGGCAAAATTATTCGCTAATCTTACTAATACAAGGAAACTAAAATAAAATTCTAATCTAAAAGAAATTAGAAATCCTATTCTAATCAATAAATAAAAGAAATCATAATTTAAACAAGAATTAAAAACAAAAAAATAAAATAAGACCTATCGCAACTAGAAATCTTATTATATAATTAACTTTTTATCCTATTTATAATAGGATTGACCTACATCAATATGCAACATATCTGATTTCGACCAATTAAAAAATTATTAATTTTAAAACTTAATTAATTTTTATCCTATTTATAATAGGACTGTCCTACATCAGTAGGTAATATATCTGACTTTGAATAATTTAAAAATTATTAATTTAAGCTTATTTACTTAAAAGTAAATTTTTGAGGTTGGACATGCCCTTATGGCTAGTCCAGGAGCTAGAAAAGGAGAGAACAATTTTATGCAGCAATATAGTCAAATTCTAACAGCTAGAATCCAAATAAAGAAATACTGCCTAGCTATTTATATACATAGCAGGTAATTAACAAGAATCTCAATTTCAGTAAGTCCAACTATTTTCTTCTTTGGATAATAATTGGTTTCAGTCAAAAGTTATTATTCTCCCTATGCATCAGATGCCCTAGGTGAAATGAACACTTCAGCATTCATATTTATTTTTGGTGATTCGTGTACTTCCTCCTTCTGAACCCTAAGATTGGCATTGTTGAGATTGTAAATTCTAGTTTGCCTGGTATTGTGTGGAGTTGTTCCACGTCCCAACTTTTGATCTACACGGTCTTGTTATTTGGTCAAGTTTTGGTTAGTATGTAAAGCCAATTTTGCTCTTTCACGTGTGTTTGATGTGTGCAAAGGTGGGAGAGGATAAAGATTACTCAGTGGTGACTGGTGTGGAACTGAAAAAGCTCTTCCCTGACAAGAAGGTATTAGTAGCATTCTAGTCCTAATTGCTATTTCATTAGGAAGTTATGCTAGAATAGTTGTTGAATCCAAGTTTTTCATATTTTCAAGAAAGATCTGATTACCTATAGAATGAAAAAATAAAAAATCATCCATGACACAATATATGTGTTTAATTTCTTTTTTCTGACATATTTTTTCTTTCCCAGATTATCAAGGTCACGGAAATGAATTTGTCAGCCAACCAAGAAAGAAGAAAGGTGGAGAAGAAGAGGCTAGACTGGAAAGTTGAAGGCACTCCCGAAGAACCAACTGTAGTGAATGGAGGAGTTGTTGATCCCGTGAAGCTGGTTGTAGAACTTGCTCCAATGGAGATACGAACATTTGTCATTGAATTTGATTACCTCAAAACTTTTGCTTCTTGAGAGAGAATTTTACACGTTTCCAAACACATCTTGTATGTCAAACTTGTTATAGTTATCAGTTATCGGCTATCGGTTATCACTGTGTGGTAATGTAACTTGGAACATAAATTAAAGAATTTAATAGGATAAGTTTCTAGGTTGACATTCGAGGACATTCAATTGAAGGTAATGTTTGAAATTCACCACTGTTAATTACATTTAAGAGTTGTTGCAGCTAGATTCTTTGCCAGAATTCAGAATTCCTCTGACATTTGCATTGTTCTACTTGTAAAGCAGAATCACTCTTGCTGGATGCGACCATCCAAGTTATTATTTGTTGTATACCCTTAACATGTCTTGCAAGATGGTGGAACGTTTGAGCATGTCAATCTTGAATACTTGTGCCTTTTTTTTTTTTTAATCGGTCAACCTTGTTAAAGAAGTTTTTATGTTGTATATTTATTTTATATTTATTCGATGTGAGCTATTTACCCTTTGAAATCATGCAAAAGCAATCAAGTTTTTATCAGAATAATATCTATTCGATGTGAGCTATTTACCTGCCTCTTGGTTGAAAAGTTAAATCACCTTTTGTCTGAGCCCTATGTTATTATTTTATTGCATTTTTTTTTGTTGGGTTGGGGGAGGGGGGTGAATATTGGAATAGTGATTTTTTTGGAAAGTATGTGATTAAAAGGTCAGAAAAATATTTTGGATTTACGTGTAAAATTATTTTATTAGAGAATGTGGGGTTGAAAATGAGTTTTGAGAAAATGAATTTTTGAAAAAATGAGGTCCAAACTAGGGCTTGTTTAATGTGAAAACTTGGATTCTATTCTTTCTAAAAATTATATTTTGCTTTATTGGCTTCACTTTCGTCGAAATACTGAGGCGGTGCCGAGCGACTAATGGACTGATTCCTAGAATATCACATGGACTTCGTGCGAAAACATCCAAATTGTTAGACGAAAACTTCACTAATTCTTATCTTTCTTTTGGCTTCAAGTTTTTCCCCAATGTTGAATTCACATCCTTCTCCTATCAAAATTTTTCTGTCATGTCAAGGGGCTCGATTCGCTCCCTTGGGGCTCAAAATCCAACACCATAACCGGTGGTAATCCCCTTGCCTGTATACTATAAACGTGGCATCTTTTTGAAGATTGTTGATTGTCCCTCACACACCCAACCCCACGATTGGTTGGGAACTTCAGAACTTGGTGATAAGTAAAAGGAATTGCATCGACGATGTTTAGCAAAGGTTGACCATATAGTGTATTGTATGCCATGGGTGTCTTAACAATACGAAAGTTTGCTAGGATCACCACGCTTGAAGAATAAGTACCCAACTTCATTGGAAGTTCTACAGCTCTTTCTGGTATAACAGTAGCCCTTCTGAATCATTGGAGGGGATGGATATAGCTATCAATTTTTTAGGAGAAATTTTCAATCCCACAAATGCTTCCCAAGTGAGGACATTTACTCCGCTACCACCATCGACCAATACACTTTTGACGTCAAAATCCACTATGTCGTTGATGATCACCAAAGCATTGTCGTGGAGTGTTGCCACATCAATCAAATCTTCTTCATTGAAGAGATATTTTGATGAAATTTGGCCTTCTCCTGGATGGAGCAAACCCCAAAAATGTGGGCATAACCCTTCCTAGCTAAATTCAAGTCTTCGCCTGTTGCAATCCCTCTAGTTAAAACATTTATTATTCTAGTCCTAGGTGGTGGATGGTCATCAACATTCTGTTTGTCTCAATTATTCTTCACATACTTAGTCAGAAGCCCTCATTTCAAGGGGCGCTCGATCTCCTTCTTCAAGTGGATACATTCCTTCGTGTCATGCCCATGGTCCCTATGGAATCGATAATACCTGCTCTTGTCTCTCTTGTCAGCGAAGGCTGCCATGGGCTTTGGCTAGTTGAGGTCTTTTATGTCCCAAATTTCCAATAATATATTAGCCCGTGGAGCGTTTAGAGGGGTAAAGGCTTTTTTCTCGTCTTTGTTTGACCAACCGATCCTGTGCATACCCTATGCTCATATCTCATTCTTCGGCTTATTTTTATCGGCATATTTTCTCTCTTAATGCAATTTTTGCTTGTGAGTTTTTAGCTCCCGCTCTTCTTGAAGGTTTTTCATGACCCTCTATATTTTCTCAGCATTTACATATTTATCCTCATTTTTCAATAGGTGATGCATTGATTTCAGGGTTTTTTTCGAGAGTGACATCTTAAAGGCTCAATTTCGCATCCCATTCATCAATGCAGTGGCTACCATCAACATTTGAAGATCCTTTATGTCTAATGTTGCCTGACTAAACCTAGCCAAGTAATTTTGCAATGGTTTATCTTTATCTTGGATAACTTACATTAGTCCTATAGCCTTCCTTTTCCTCTTGCTGCTCATAAAATATGCTACAAAGCTTCTAGAGAGCTCATCAAAAGTTTTGATAGATCGTGGAGCCAGAGTGGCCACCCAATCTCTTGCTTTTCTTTTTAGCATCGATGAAAAGGACCGACACATCACGGTATCTAGGGTTGCATACAATCTCATCAAATCAACAAAAGTGCGTAGGTGATCAAGTGGATTAGTGACTCTATCATACGCCTCTATCATTGGCTACTTGAAACCCTTTGGTAGAGGGACTGCCATGATTTCTGGGGTGAACGAGTCTTCTTTCAAAATCATCTGTCGTCGTCCATCCTTCCTTCTTGACAACGCGTCGTCAATCTTCAGGGCCATTATTTTTTCTATCCTATGCTCCAGGTCTGTAGGACGCGAGACCTACAAATGTGTGACTTCGTGGGACCCTTGATTAGCAACCATTTCCTGAACGACTGGTGGGACAACTGCATGGTTCGCCTGGGATAGTTGCCCACTTCTGTCTTGCGAAGATGCCTCCGGTAGATTGTAGGATGGATTGGCTACTCTCTGTGTCTGACTTTGCAAAAGAGTCATCAGAGTGGCTAACTGGGCTTCCAGAAGGCTGAATTGGCTCTGTGTAACATATTGAGGTTGCGACTGTGGATCTTGACACCTATGACGGACTTTGACTCTACAGTGTTATCGACCACACATGTATCGCTCCTAGTTCGTCTTCTTGGCATAGCTTTTATACTCAGTGAATTTTTTCACAGACGGCGCCAATGAAATAGTTCTGATACAATTCCGTGTCTTCTTGAGAGGATAAAAGTTGTCTTTAGTTTTTCGGTGAACTGCAAAAAAAGAGGCTGGGGCTTCCTTCCCTGTTTTACCTTCAGCATGAGAATCAGTGATTGTTTTTAAGGTAAAGGATGTTAAAGAATGAAGACAATAACGGAAGAGAATATGTTTTTTTGAAAAGAAAATTCCCTTTTACCTAACACGCCCATGGGGTATTTAGAGGCGTTTGGCACCACGTAATCGCTAGGCAGTTGCCATCCACGTTCTTCATGAGACCTGCCCATTCCTTAGACGATTTTTCCCATTTGTTTAGCGATTGCACTTCGCCCACTACTTGAATGGCGGGTTTAATGATAACCGTTAGGATGATTACTCACCAGTTCCAATGATGTTTGGGTAATCTAGATAATAGCAGTCGGTCCGCGCATGGCAGGAGTCGGACTAGCATAGCAGTAAACACTCTATTATGGCAAACGCCACCTGACATGTTAGAAGCTATCTATACCCTAGGAGCAAACGAGCATAGCGTCGGTCAAGTTGGCACAACGACAGTCTAGTATGATAGGTGCCACCCAATATAACGGGGGTTGTCCGACATTGTGAGAGTTATACTCTCTACCAGTCGTCCTAGTTCATTATTTGAACCATATAGATCATCCTTATATGTTAAAAATGCATTAAATAAAGTGGGAAACATGTCACCTACCTGCCCTCATAATTCTGTAGCTAGTTTTAAGGTTTTTAAAATAAATGCATCTCCAATAATGCTCTTTTAAAATAAATAGCATGTTTCTTATATATATGCAAGAATAAAAAATTAGAAAATTCTATTTAAATTAGTGCATATCTTGATTTTTTTATTGACTTCTTTCAAAAGAGGTAGGATCCGGTGAATCGGAAACAATTAATTAAAAAACTTTATATATATATATATATATATATATTTGGTGAAAATTCTCTATCCATATTCTTTTTGTTTAGCTTATTTTTATGAATAATTATTTCTCCCTTTCATTTACTTGCTTAACTCAAACACATGCTTTGGAAGTTGTGAAATATCTGTGAAAGCATTAATCACCGATTTTTAATAAGTTATTCGTTGCACACTCAATGTTGCTATAGGTTACTACTTACTCATTGAAATTTAAAATGTTACTCATTGTTCACCTAAATTTGAGTGAAATTACTCGTTACTCACTAAACTTTGTAATAGGTAACACTCATGGAAATTGTATGAGGGATTGATGGATAACTTCGTTCAAAATTGGGTGAGTAATAAGTAATCTTTTAAACTTTGGTGAACAAGTAGTAACTTATAGCAAAATTCAATGAGTAAATAGTAATCTTTTAAATTTCGGTAAACAAGTAATAACCTATAGCAAAGTTTAGTAACCATTGATTAAATTAACTCAAGATTAGCTCACCTCACCCTGGGCATCCTTGGTCCTGTCTGAATAGTGAAGCCAAGGCCGTTAAAAAGGTCATCCTATCCCTACTAGCTACTGCTTATTGACCTTGTTTCGAAGTTGTTGCTTTCCCCATTTCCAGTGCAAGTTTCCTCCAGTCTCTCCAATTATCATTCCATTTTTTTTATGTTTACAAGAGGGGTGGTGGTGGTGGTGGTGGTGGTGGTGAGAGAAGAGAAGGGAAGCGAAGAGAAGAATGCTGGGAAAATTTTAATTTGTCATGTGGACTTACATATATGATTAATTGTGTATAAGGCTATTTTAAAGCTAAACACAAAGTTAAAATGATCTAATAAAGAGTTAAATTATTGGGCTTAGGTAATCTAAATCAAGTGTGGACTGGATTATATGTGTAGAGATCAAATTACTTTAAAATTATAATTCATAATGGGCGAAATACTTATGGATATATATAGGGATTATAGTTTCCAATTTATATGCTACTTCTCATTCTTTGTGTCATTTTATCAACACAAGAATATAAGAGAAAGCATATTAAAGAGGAGGGATACTAAGAAGAACACGATTGTACCAAGGCAGGTACAATTGGCAATAAGGAATGACGAGGAGTTAAGTAAGCTGTTGTAGAGTGTTACAATTACGAATGGTGGTGTTTTGCCCAACATTCATCAGAATCTGTTGCCTAAAAAGGTTGGAGGAAGCGACAAGGAAATTGTCTCTGTATCACAAGAATTCTAGGGTTTTATTGTGTATCATGAATTGCTACTGATTTTTGTATTTTGTTTGAAAAATCTGATTTTGCAAGGCTTATAATTTAAATCCAAGCTTATGAATTGCTACCTAAGAATTCAAGAAATATTAACTATTTGAAACATTTCTTCTTTGTCTAAAGTGGAGATGAAGATGAGGTGGGGTTGGGAGGAAAATAAAGTTTTAAATGTTTGGGATTGTATGTGGCTCATATAAAAAATTTAGGTATAATTTGTTAAAAAAAAAATAAAAATAAAAAGTTTGGAAATGTAATTACAATTGTTCCTTTTTTAATTTTGTTAATTTTTACTGTTTTTAACTGTTAAACTAATTGAATGAACGGTATGATGATTTTCCACACCTAAAATGTTGTATTTCGCACAAAAGATTATAAACATGGACCTTTTCTGCTATTTCCAATTAGTAGGGGGTATTTCGCACATCGTCAAGTATGTAGGAAGATTTTTTGCTATTAAGCCTAAATAAAAATATTGAAAGTTACAATAATAATAATCTAAAACTTTCAAATGCTTAGATTAAACTTATTTGTTGTAGAATTTTAATTGAAATCTAAAATTATACTGTTACATTAATCTATATTAGCACTTCTTTTTCGATAGACTCCATGTTTTCACTAAGTATTTTAGTAGATTTTAATATAAGTTGATGAAATGTATAGTTGAAAAATAGTTGGACCCAAAAAAATATGTGATTAAAATTAATTGTTGATTTTGACGAGGATTAAAACTCAGGTTTTAATCCTTACAAAACAAAGGCTTAATAATTTCTACAATTAGTCAATTATACATTTTTCAAGTTTTTGAAATACAAAAACTAGATTATTTTTCACAGTTTCAAATTTCAACTAGACAAGTCATACGTAACAAATTTATAGAACATTATACATATTTTCGAAGTTTCCAACAATACGATAAATTTCAAAATCATAATTACATAATATAGATAGTAATGTGGCTTAAATCTTATTTAAATATGTATCGGATAAAGTTTTTGATTTTTGTACAGATAAAGTCATCTAAAAACTTGAAGCTAAAGTCAAAATAAAAGCCATTTAAAAAAGGGAAAAAATAAAATAAAGAAAGTTAGTAAATTAATGGGGTGTTTGGGAGTAATTTTTCATTCCAAAAAATTGATTATTTGATCCTTTTTTTCACTATTCCAGCTATAAAGTTTCACTCCTTCTCTTACATGAAGCCTCCAATTTTATTCTAACGGTCATAAAATCAATTCTCAAAATCGCTTACAAAAGGGGCCTAAAGTCAAAGATATTTTTTTTTTAAAAAAAAGGGAAAAAAATAAAAAAATTTGATAATACTTGTCTAGGCGTCTGGGCATTAAGTATCAACTCAGCAATTGATTGCTTAATTCTCGCTTGTCGTGAAGGTAAAGCGTTTTGCCTAAACTTCATGTTTAGGCGTAGGCACGTCTTTTAGAACATTGCTATTTCCATGCACTTACTTTTCACGTTCAATTTTATATATTTCGACTTGTTTTTAGGGAACTTAAAGTTCAAATCATGACATTAATTCTATTGAAAAATAGAATTCTAGAGTCAATATCACATAGATAATTACGTCTTCACTCCTCATATTAAGCCTCGATGATTACCTTGAGAGAGTTAGACTATGTACTCAAGTTGGCCTTGAAAAGAAAGGAAAAGTCACTAAACAAAATTGTTTTCTTCCTATAACTAACTAAGCACTAAAATGTGAAAAAGAAGATTTTCTTTTGAAAGAATACGAACTGGATATTTCATAGATGATTTAATACACGTTGTAATACCTTAATTTATTTAAACGAGTTGAAGTGAAATACCTTGTTCAAAAATAAATTGAGTTCTTGATAATTGATTTATTAACCATTTTTATTCTTCAAACTTTACGAAATTTGTAATTTTTATTCAATGCATCTAACTCTTTGTGTGTTGTTTAATATTCTATAAATTAGATTGTATTGGTATGTGAACCAAGAATTAATTCCCAAGCCCAAAATCCCTATCCTAGGACAAAAGATGCATAAGAAAAACACTAACTTCCCTTTCGATATTATTCGTGTTCAATAGTATATGATTCCACGAGCATCGTGAATCACGCGGCCAGTCATGCCGATATAAAGTTAGAACGACCTCCCTTCTTATAGTACTTCAAGTAGTATTGTTTATTAGTAAGTCCAAGTCCCAATTAGAATTGATCAGAGTAAATTAGCCTTGATCGAATTCATTTAACTAGTCAAACCACTATTTGTTTGATCAAAATCTTTTGACCTCTTATTAATTTTCAACTAGGACTGGCCTTGACATTTTGGAGGGCCTTATGCTAATTTCAAATTGGGCCCTTATATTTTAAGTCTCATTGTATAGAGTTTTAGTCTCTGTTTAATGAAAATTAAGCTCTTGTTTAAGTCATATATATATATATATATATATATGTATATGTATGTATTTTATTTATCAAAATAAATTTTTCAATGGTGATTTAACACTATTTTAATTACACATTTCTTAATAAAATAATATTATATGTAAACTCAATTTTTTTTCATTTTTTAACCACACATTCTCCATCATAACACTAATTAAAAGTGCCTTTTTTTTGGGAAGAAAAATGAGGTTCAAACAACCTCTAAAATCAAAATTTTAGTAAATTTTGATAGAAATAGATAAAATATGTGGATTTAAAATTGTGGAACCTATAAAATATGTAGTTAAAATTAATTGTTGATTTTGACTTAGATTTTAATCGATACCAAATAGGGGCTTAATATAATTATAAAGAAACTAACACAGACAAATATGCTCCAAAATTTGAAGAGAAAATAAACAAAATGTCAAATTTCAACTAGCAATACAAATTATAAGTAAAGTTTGACAAGCAAAAATTACAATGCAATGATAAAGGGTTATGTTCGTTTGTTAATTATTTTCTCATTGTAACTGTTTCAAATAAAATTGAATATACGTTTGAGTAATTTATGTTCAAAATTGGAGAATATGACAGCAAAAGATAGTGTAACAAAATGATGAAAATGATGATCAAATACAAATGAGCTTTTAATTTTATATTAATTTATATAAATTAACTTTAAAATAAGAAATATTTGTACGAAC
Source organism: Olea europaea var. sylvestris (assembly GCF_002742605.1). NCBI lineage: Eukaryota > Viridiplantae > Streptophyta > Magnoliopsida > Lamiales > Oleaceae > Olea > Olea europaea. The sequence continues at coordinate 652,577 of NC_036246.1, forward strand.
AAGGACAAAGAATTATTAAATTCAAAGTACTTTTAGCAAACATCTAAAATTATTATTATCATGATTAAAACAAAACAATATAATAACAACGTATGTACTCTGTAATATTTGTTTTGAAGGTAAGAGAGAAAGAAAGAAAGAAACATGTAAAGTTGTAACAATGATAGCGAGATCAAACCAATCTGCATTGAATCTTCAAAATTTTAATTAAAAGAGAGATAATTTATATTTTGTTGGCTTGAAAAAATAATGGTGGGTGATTGTTGGACATGAAAATTGAAGAAACAAAGAAGCCTTTTATTTGGTTAAGAAATATATATAATAAAATTTTCATTTTTTTTCAACCAACCAATTAATTTTACATAATTTGGGGCCCTCACCAAAGCGGAGCTTTAGACGATCGACTATTTCGTTTATACTTAGGGTTTCCACTGTTTTCAACGTTCAATCATGGACTTTAAATAAAGTGTGTTTCTAGCTTTTTTATTTTATTTTTATTTTTTGGTTGAAATAAGATTATAGATTCAATGTGAGTTTTGGGTGATTGAAGATATGTTAAAGACAAAGCTTTCTTGTATTTATCAATCTACTCCTAAATTTTTCTTTCAAAAGATTTGAATTGATGAATCATGAAAATCATACCCGGTTCGCTTGTTTTTCGATTAAATTGGATGATTCTCGAATTTTATACCGATTTTCTCTCATTCGGTTTTGCCCTTGTGACCTGACCGAAATTCAATCTAGGTCTCAAGTTGCTGGCCAATCCTATCCAATTTTCACAATATTGCAAAAAATTACTATTTCGAAATATATTTTCATACAAAATCAGACTCAAACAGGGGGCATAATCAAGCGACCCTTGATTGCACAATCTAGTCACTGGTCTCCACTAATTTAATTTTACCGAAGGTATGAGATCACTCTCGAATTGTATAACATCATATAAGCTTTATTTTTTCCCCCTCAAATACACCTTTAAACTGACCATCTTAATGTCTCACCACCTGAGACGTTTTAGAGTTAGATTGGAGTAAAATGACCCTATTTATATTTCTAACTATTTTACTTTCCAAGCTCATATTTCTGAGAATTAATTACAAACATTAGTTAGTGGTCGCTAAATAATGAACTCAGATTTAAATCATTTAGTAGAAAAATAGTCCTTGAACTCTTTGACAATAACAAATAAGACAATGTTCCTCTAACATTGATGTATGTTAACTATTTTTCGCTCGCTAATATTACAAAGTATTATTGTATTTGATCACATTAATTTATCTTACCCATTAACATATCAAAGCTAATCGTGCTTATGAATAATGTTCCTAATTCTGTTACAATTTTAGGTTATCCATAACGTTCATGCGTTGTTAAAATTTTTTCACGATCTAGTTGCAAAATTAAACTCTTCAAGTTGGTCCAGCCAAATTAATATTTTTTTACTTTATGTGTCATTACTCCGAATATCCACTCTCTATAGTCATGATGGACCATTCATCTTATTTGGTAGAGTAATCAATACCACCACCTTATCAAAATTTATAAGTCGAAACGAATTTTCTGCTCTTTATAATTAATTAATTCTCAATCGAAAATAGAAATATGTTAGTATGTACTTATCAATGTAAGCACTCAACTCAAATATTACAAAGCCATTGAATTGTCTGCTCAACTAAGTAACATAATGCAACATTCATTTCAATAAATAAATGACCAATGCAATATAGATCTAGCTGATATAGAATGGGGTAAAAAAATTGGTACACACACTATAGATCGAGGACCAAATTATCAATGTCTCCTAGAATTATTTAGGGACTCGTTATCTTGCTGACACTATCATTTACATTTTTGTTAAGTCCATACTCCTCATTGGCGAAGATGTGTCTCTAAATACTGTGCTTTTATTCACAGAATCTGCTTGGTGATTTCTTACCCTATCCAGTGCGTATTTTTCAAATTTTAATTACATAATCATCAATATTATTGATGATTTTACTAAAAAAATAAATTATGAAAACTATGCTTACATATTTCAGTATTTTGAATTTCCCAAGAAAAAAAAAAAGAAAAATCTACAAAATAGTAAGTATTTAATTTCGTGTCTGGCACCAACAAATATGAGTTCTCAAATTGTAAATTAATTAAATGTGGACGATTTTTGATAAATTGAATAATAATAAGGTTGTTAATGCTATGGAAAGATAAAGGGGTAAATTATTAATGAGAGGAGAGAGCCCCTTGCATGGCGCTATAAATACCCTTTGCTATGTCTGTTTGGCAATTGAATTCTGGGAATTCTCAAAACCCTAATCTCATCGTTCGCAACAACAATGGTAGACATCGAAGTAGTTGAAGAACAACCCTCATTGCCCGAAATCAAATCTGATATTCCAAAATCCAGCAACAAAACTCCAGAAAAAAACAGGCAAGGAGAAGATGATGCCAAACCTAGGAAGAAGCTAAAACTCACTGCCGACGGCGATATGCCAGAACTAAAAGACGATAAAAACATCACTGTTGCAGCGGAAGAAGATAGCAACATGAAGGGGATCGTCATGGACGACAAAGGAAAGGGAAAAACGATCCTGGAGTTTGAGGGTGAGGACGAGAAGTTGAAATTTATTGAGGAGCCGGAAGATTCTGAAGATGACGAAGAGGATGATAGTGATGATTCCGATAGCGATTTCTCAGATGGTCTCGATTCTGATCTTGAGGATCATCTGCCCTTTGAGGATGATCTGGATAACTTTTTGCCACCCCCAAAAGGGTAGAGATACTTAAATAGATAGTAGAACTATATGACTTGGGGTTTAAATTGGAGAAACAAAACACAATGCTGTCGTTCTAAAGTTTGTAACACATGTTATTGTCGACCAGGAAGATTAAATTATGGGTTATTATCATTTTGTTTTTCTCATTTATGAATGAGGATTCATTTGTTAATATTAGGCTTCCGTCTCCAAAAAATGTATTTTGTTTGATGAAATATGAAAAAGAATTACTATATTGTGACATCAACCTTTGAAGATCAGGGGAAAATTTGGGATTGTGTTGTCTTGTGCCAACTTGTAAAGTGTCGAATTAAGGTCTGTCATTTCATTTCCCAGTTTTACATGTTCACTACATGCAGAGGAAAAATGTGAAGTTTCTTGGTTATCTTCTGACTTCTGTATTTAGATGATTCATGTACCTATCTGATTATTCAAACGTAGTGGAGTCTTTGTTGACCCCCTTTTTTGCAATGACAGCGTGGCTCACAGATGCCAGGCCCACTTGTGTTTACGCGAGCAAATTTCGCCATGTTTCAATCCGAAGGTCAACGGATGTGAGAGATGCTCTACAACACGAGACGAACACGTTCGAACACTGACGTTATGATCAAGAGCAACTGTAAATAAATAATCACAAACCGTCTCTCCAAAGTCGAAATGATTTGAAGTCAAGTATGTAAATGTGGAATGAATAAGAAAGAGATTTTTCTGAGAATTCAAGTGTGTGATCTTACATATATATTCCCCTCGCCCCCCCCCCCCCCCCCCGCCCCCCCCCCCCCCCCCCAAAATCCCTTTACAAGTTACGAAAGCTGCTATTTATAGAGCTGTGATCTATGTTGTTACCGTTGGATCAGAACCATGTGGCCTCATCCCAGCAATTGGAGCCTTACATCACTCTCTACAAATACATTAATTACATTTACATGGGGTTAGTTGCCCTACATCCTATGCTGATATTTTTGACATTCATTAATACAAATGTTACATTGATCATTCCTAAAGATACTTTTTGGCCCCACTTTAAAGGCAGCATGTGCTTTTGCTTTGAGAGAGAGCTTCACATGCGTAGCGACTATGTCAGAAGAGGAAGTGCTTCGGCCCAAGGGGCTTCAGACGAAGATAATACTTCGACCAAAGAGCAACTTGTTTATTTCTTTATTTTTGATCTTGTTAACTGCCAGTTGTCTGCACGTGGTACGTCTACGTAGCTTTGATGTGGCCTTCACTGAGCGCCTCGAAAATGAGGTATAACAATAGTCCCCTAGTTGTGGGGGTGGTTACCTTTAACTACAATAATAGTCCCCAAATCAAATTGCAGATTTTTACATAAAAATTGGAATTTGAAAATATAGGTTATGAAGAATCATTCGAAGTACTTATCGAGGTTAGTTTCCGAAGTCATACTTGGAGTATTTTTTTTTTTTTTTTAACTCTGAAGTTGAAGTAGAGCTGACATTCATTTGATTGAGGTTGCTTGATATTACATAACTAAAGTCTAGCCGAAGTTATAATGTTGAAGCCAAAGTGTACTTCATTAATTTGAACAAAGTTGTAGGCAATAATGCTGAAGAGGTATGCCCGTTTAGCTTTTATGAGCGTGAGGCATCACTAATTATCGTGCTGAAATGATTAGTTGTCTTCTGTGCTTTCGAGAAAAGATTGCTGTAGTGGTTCAACTTCCAACACGCAACTGTCATCACATTTATTGTGTAATGATGGCTGTCATGGGAATATCTTTCTTAGTTCAGACGTTTTGGGAGCGCGTGGTGCAAATGCTCTAATCTGGGCCATAGAAGGCGAAGCGACAGACGTAGTGGGTGGTTCAGATTAAATTTCAAATGAATGGATGGATGATCTAGATCGACATCCGGCGGCTGAGATTAAGTGCCTCTGCCTATAAAAGACAACAACCTAGGGCAAAAATCAGTTTCCTCCTCATCCTTCCTATTTTCATCAATCATTTTCCACTTGTTTTTTTTCTTTTTTTTTGCAATTTTTGGTCATTTCCATCTAGTGTCTCTTTGTCTAAAATCTTAAGTATTTGAGACTTTTGCTCTTGTTGATATAATGGCAACTTCACCTCCTAAGGGGTTACGACATAAGCTAGGTGGCTTCTGAGATGGGGCTTATCTTAAGGAATATAGCTGACCTTATCCAAGTCATTATGGCCGAGCAAAGTGTCTTACCTCAAAGAGGGAATAGGTGAAGAGGTGGTTTTGGGGGCTGCCAAAATCCCTTCTATAGTATCTGCATCCTACTTACCAAATTTAAGAGAAAATACTATTTCCCTCATGACATTGAACTCTTAGCTCTCTCTCTTGATGAGTGAGCCTGCTTTTCTAGCCAGGAATTCGTTGCCATCATTGAGTATCTTTTAAAAGCAGGGCTTTGTCCTCTACTTCATCATTTCTTTAGAGTCGTACTTAGGTTGTATGAGCTGACCCCCACCCAGCTCGTCCCCAATGCTTCGGTTTAGTTAATGGGAACCTACTTCTTATGGAAAAAGACCTCCCTTGGTGAGGACATGCCTCTCCACTTTTTCTAAATCAATTTTCAACCCAAGGTTTTGGGAAAGAGGGATTCTAGGGGTCGGTATTCCTTGTGTCCATGGAGGTGGCATTTACCCTTTGTCATAAGGCTTCATTCCTCCATCAAGGATGGAAGGAGACATAGTTCTGAGTGAAAGGGAAGTCATAGGTGTGTGAGGGTGACATTGTTCTCCATGTGACAGTTCCTACTTCTTACTCAGAAGCTCGTGAGTGTTGTACCTTAATTAGATTGTTGTCCTAATGATTGACTTGATTTTGGTTCTAGCCTTCTTTTGTCCTTTTGCAAGATCAATTGATCATTTCAAGCTTAGTAAAGCTAAGCTAGAGGTTGTTGAGGACATCTATCTATGCCCTGTCTTCGAGAAAGTATGAAAGGTTGATTGTTTCTCACTCGTTCTTTGTAGAATTTTGCTTGATGGCTCCAATAGGTAATTGCACTGTCAAATTTTTGTAAAATTGGCTCATATAATTTTCAACCTTCCTTCGTCCTTTTGTAGAAAATTTTGAGAAGAGGAGGCATCTCACCTAGATATGGCTACCATCTTTGCTGCCACCTCCACTGTCGAGAGATAGGGGTTGAAGCACTCATCTATCGCAGTGAAGCAAGGGACCAAATTGAGAAGGTTAGCAAAGAGGCTTTGGGCATGAAGGAGATGGGTGACCTTCCTTGAAGGATAAGAGAAAGAATAAGGTGGATGATGTCCACAAAAAGAAATTTTCTGCCACTAGAAAGAATGGGTCCATGGCCAGCCCACCACCTAGCTTCGAAGTCCCTACATGAGAGAAAATAATGATGGTTTCTATTGTTATGACCAAGGGGCCCAAAAAAGGCCAACTGTTGTGGAGCCCCTAAGGTAAAATTTCTCCAAGGGGACGCAAACATCAAGTGGGTCTACTCCATTTGATGCAGGTCCTCACTCTAAGCTCTGTATTTTCCAATGGAGTAATGAGCTGGCTCTACAAGTTTTGTCAATGCTTCACCAAGAGGTTCAGACAGGAACATCAGCATTTAACAAGTTTTGGATGGACCATTGGCAGTCCTTTGTGAAGACTAGCGATTCGATGGATATCTTCACTATTATGATAAGCTAAACGGGGAGGGGTTTGGAGCTGCCATAGAGGTAGAAGCCCTCTTTAAAAAACTTTTAAAACAGAAATAAAGAATTCGTGAATAAGGTCTCCCACGCTGAGGAAGCAACCAAGAAGGCTAAAGTTGAGGCTTTAAAGAAACAAAAAGCTAAAGAGTCCTTGAAGCTCGTTTATGCACTAACAGCAATTGAAGATTTGAAAAATGAGGTTCACTTGTCGAACAGTGAGGTGGCCTCTTTGACAAAGCGAGTGGAGATTTCTAATGCTCACTATAAGTTTGCTGCTGAGGCCTTAGGGATCGTAAATAAAGAAAATGCTGCTTTGAAGCAGTAGGTGGGGGAGTTGAACTCAGGGTATTGAGCCTAACAGAGGAGGAAGAGATCTGTGAGGAGAGAAGTTGAATTTGCAAGTAGTGAAGTTGAGAAGCGTTACATTACCAACTTTTACCTCACTCAAGCATACCATAGTTTTGCTAAGTACTGGCAAAGGTATGCCTACACTGAGGTAGTAGAGTGGATAGAAGTGAGCTCTTAGACCTTCAACACCTCCGAGTTAAGGTCTGAGTTCTTAGAGGAGGGAGATAAGCCTCAAACTCCGATGGAGGGTAGCCATGTAATCGAAATCGAAGATGAAGTAGCTCCCACTGCTATGTACCATTTTTATCTCCCCTACTCCCACCTATAGAGTGATAGGTCCTTGTAATATATTTCCTTTTACATTTTGTACATGGCCTAGAAGCCCACCTTTGTAATATTTTTTATTAATGAATGAAAGAACCACTTTGTTACTTACAGTTTTTGCTGCATTTTCATTTATAATTTTATTTCCTTATATGCTTTATTTTATTATTCTAAACCTGCTTATATTCATTTTTTGTAAAGTGTTATTAGTTCGTGCTTTTCATCAATTTTCTCAAGTATGGGATGAACGGTTCATTTATGCTGAGGCTTAATTAAACAACTTTAGTTAGAGTCACTTTACGATCCATCTCTTTGGCTTTTAGAAAACTTCGCTAATTAGGAGGTTGTCCATATTAGGATCCAACTCATCGTCAAAGTACTCACACATCTCTACATAGGATCCAACACATGTAGAGGCTTCTTCCTTAACTTTTGTCAATGGGAGGTATTTTTCTTTTTAGTAAAATTTTTTAATAAGGATAACTTTTATTTGATTCAAATAGTTTATACAAGTGCATTTACATTCTTACTGATAGGACTTTCGTAGATGCTCTGCATTCCATAGATGAGACCGTGTCTTTCCATTCATACCTATAATTTTGTAGGTCCCCGGTTGAACCTCTTCCTTGATAAGATAGGGATCCTCCCAATTAGGGCCTAGGATTTCCACTCTTGGCTCCTTAGAAGATAGGAACACTCTTCTTAGCACAATGTCATTCAAGCGAAATGACTTCTTCTTAACCTTAGAATTATAATACCTAGCCATCTTTCACTGCTAGATAACCAGTTTTGCTTGGGATCTTTCCCCATTTACTCAAGAAAGTCTAGTTCCAACCACTTCAACTTGTTGTTAGATATTTCGCTAAAATATATTTGGTGACGAGACGACGGACCCACTTCGACTGGACTTGTAGCCTTGGCTCCATAAGCCATGGAGAAAAGAGTCTCTCGTGTGGCTATTCTACTAGTAGTTTTGATGGCCCATAAAACTTTTGGCAGTTCATCAACCTAAGCCCCTCAGAAGAGTCCAATTTCCTCTTAATGCATATTTCATGGTTTTATTGATAGCTTCCACCTATCTATTTGCTGAAGATGATATGAGGAAGAGAAGTGCTTTTTGATCCCTGACTCTTCACACAACCTTTTGCCTTTTTATTTTCAAATTGTCGCCCATTATCAAAGACAATTGAATGGGGAATTTTGAACCGGCATATGATTTTTTTCATAAAAACTTGGAAGTATTAGCTTCAATAATTTTGGCCGAGGGTTTGACTTCGATCCATTTTGTAAAATAATCTATAGTGACAATTGTGAAAATAGCATTGCCCCCTTCCTTTAGGTTAGGGTCCTATGAGGTCAATCCTCCATTGGTGAATAGCCAAGGGCTAGAAACAACATTTATTCTTGAGAATTTGTCCATGAATTGTTGCAAAACATTGACACTTATCACACCTTCTTACAAACTGCTGTGCATCCTTTTTCAAAGTAGGCTAATAGTATCACTGCCTTAGCACTTTTTGTGTTGAAGACCATTCTCCCATGTGGTTGCTACATACCCCTTCATGAATTTCTTGAAGCAATGTGTGACTTGTTTCCCACCTATACACCGAAATAAGGGTGAAGAGAAGCCTCGTTTGTGTAGCACATCGTCTTGAAAAATGGAGTAGGTGGCTCATCTTCTGAGCTTCTATATTTTCTCTTTGTCGGAGGGTAGAGTTTGGCATTTTAGGAATGCTATAATCAGCTTCATCCAAAGAGGAGTACCTTCGACCCACATCACCTCTTTTCTTTTAGAGCTAGAGGACATAGGAACGAGCTCTATAGGCACATTAGTGTGCAGTTTGGAGTCTTTGTTGCTAGCCAATTTTGAAAGATTGTTAGCGCGAGCATTTTCTGAGCGTGGAATATGTACCAACTCAAATTTTTTGAAGGCTGGAATGAACTCAATGACCAACTTAAGATAGGTGGCTATGCTTTTGTCTTTGGCTGAAAAACTGTCATTAACCTGGCTAACCACCAGCTGGGAATCACTATTGATGACCAGCCTTTTTACTTCCATCTCTTTGGCTAACCTGAGGTCTGGTAGGAGTTCTTCATATTCTGTTACGTTATTGGTGGCCTTGAAGCTTAACCTCACAAAACAATTGAGCTTATGCCCTTCTGAACTAAGTAGGACCACTTCTGCTTTTGATTTGTTGTCCTTTAATGAGCTATCAACAAAAAGGTTCTATATGAGAGGTTCGATGGGTTCCATCACTTCTTTCATTTCTGGAATAGGGATGAATTCTGTCATAAAATCTGCTAAGGCTTGTCCTTTAATAGCAGTCCTAGATTTGAAGACAATATCAAATTTATCGAGATCTACAACCCATTTCAATAATCTTCCTAAAGCATCAGGCTTTTGTAGCACTTGCTTAAGTGGGAAGTTGGTTTGCACTTTTATGGTATTTGCTTGGAAATATAGCCTTAATTTTCGAGAGGCTGATACGAGAGAGAGAGAGACAGCTTTCTTCATGTCTAGATAGTGGGTTTCTTCTACAAGGAGGGCTTTATTCACATAATAGAAGTAATTGGTGACCTACTTCTTTATTTAGAAGTATCGAACTGATAGCTTCGGAGGTTACCGCCAAATATAGCTGTAGGGATTCCTAATCCTTAGGTTGGGAGAGGAAAGGAGCCTGTCCCAATTGCTTCTTCAGCATTTGGAAGACTACTTCGCATTTCTCCATCCATTTGAATCTGTTCTCTCCCTTCAGAACCTTAAAGAAGGGAAGACATTTGTTCGTTTCCTTTAAGACAAAGTGAATTAAGGCCGCTCCAACTCCAGTTAGACTTCTTTAGTGGCCTTCCATTCTTCAGGGTTTGACTGTACTTTGAAAACATCCTTAAAAATTGGAGGGAAAATGGAGAGGAGAGAGATTCGATCGTGGTGATGGCTAGTATGCTTGGGGGAAAATGAATATTTACAGCTTTTATTTTTTTTCTTTTTCTTTTTTGCTTTTTCTATTTAGTTTTTAATTATTTAAATATAGTAAATGGAAAGTTACTATTTCACTCTTTCAAAAATATTACAAATAGGTCAGAGTCAAATTTCTTAGTCAACTAATAGACATTTGGATAAAAACCGTCCAAAAGGGTCTCCATCACAACTTTTTGAAAGGTATGAGGTGATGATTGCCATAAACTAAGGTTTGGAAAAAATTTGCTAATGTTTTAAAGGTTTGGGGTCTCTACTGCAATTATCCTTTTATTTATTTGTACAATTACATGTACAGTAGTTATCGAGTATTGTGACTTGTTTTATGTTCAAAAGATTGAAAATAAGTTAGACATAATGTCATTTGTCGTAAAGCCTGATAGGGGATAGAAATATACTGCTATACTCTATATGATCTTTAAGTATTCACAAATTCTTAAAGCATTCTTGTACGTTTGCATCCATCATAGAAATGTAGTTGGGTCACATGTAAGTATACATTTGATTTCACTCGAAAGAGATTAGTAAACAAATTAGGAATATTGATCTTAATAATTAAATCGCGTTATCAAATTGATAAGGTTTCGGGTTAAAGGAGATTGATATAAGGAGATTTAGGATCCTAATGTATTTTTTATCATTATATTTTCATCAAGTTTGCATTAATCACAATTTTTGATTGACTTTAGTTAATTTAGGTCTTGCACTCATATGTATACTAGTTGATAACAATTTTGTTATAGAAAAATCATAAATCTGCATTGTTTCTGTTAAGGTTAAGTTAATTTGAATTTGACTGGTACAATTCCTGTGGGTATGATACTTGAAATCAAAATTTATTTTACTTCTTATTAACGAAAAATATTTTCTTGATATGTGGTTGAAAAGTAAGGAAATTTTATGTGTTTATGTGTCGAATATTTTTATCGTGTGAATTTGTGGTTGAAAACGAGTACGAGAAATAAATTAAATTAAAAGAAATCCAACAGGGGCTAAAATTCATTTATTTTCAATTACACATTCTATGAGATTCATAATTGTTTATGAATTTTTAATATATTTTATCATGATTTCGTGCCGAACCTGGTAAAAGAACAAATAGGTAGTCTTTCCAAAAATGTTAAACAAAAGTTTCTCCTTTGCATCTCGGTTGCTTTTACTTTTTCGTTATTTCATAATCTCCAGAGTATGATAACACATAGTTTCGCAGTTACAAGTCATTTTCTCATTACTTTGGGTCTCCCATTTTCTCTTTTTATTGGCATTAGCACAATGGTAGTTCAAACAAATGGGCTTCCTTTTTTAATCTTCTTATTACCCTTCTTAAAATCTGAAAAATATGACTTGTAACAAAACTAAAAATAGAACAAGACATTATCAACTACTTGGTATTTGTGTAATTTGTTAACAAAAGGATATCAATTCTGTTGCATCGAAGGTAAAGACATCGAAAATTGAAGACTTTATTTAACATTGCAACGGTCCTCCCCTTTTACAATTTTTGTAGACTTCATCTTAACATTCAACGGGTCCCTAACCTTTCAAAAATATGCATTTGAAGTCCAAGTGGATGGAATCCAACCACTTTTTCGTTAGTTGACCAAAAAAATGACTTGACCACATTGTTAATTAATTTTATTCGGTAAAATGGTAACTTTATATCTTTGTATATAAAAACAATTAAAATAATTAGGCCCTATTTGGCACTAATTTAAATCAGATTTTAATCTAAATCAAAATCAAACAATCAATTTTAACCATAAATTTCATGGATCTTACAATTTTTCTACTACACATTTCAAAAACTATCAAAATCTACTAAGAATCTAGTTTTTATCCTCACAAACAGGGGCTTAAATAAAAAACTAAAATAAAGAATAAATAAAAAGGGAAAAAGAACTTTCTTCCTCACCACCTCTCGACAGAAGAGTCACCACATCCATTCTTCACAATTGGCATCACCTTCAACCCCAAAATTTCAACCATGAGATATAATAATCATAGCAATTGCAACTGCCAAAACTCTCGTTACGAAATCCCCTCACTCTTCTTGCAGAATAACAAATAAGAAACACAACAGTACCTTTGGCAATATCATCTCTCTTTTCCTTTTCCTTTTTGTTTTCGTAGCCTATAATATATGCTCTAGTTGTAAACCTCAACAATTGTAATGGGTTTAGCCTAAAAAGGGAGTTCTTTTCAAAGCTCAACATATGGGGTTCTTGTTCTAGTTGGGTAGTTTAGGCATATTGGTTTTGGTGGTTGAAGATGTCGCGTGTGGTTGTGTTAAGGTGCTGTGAGGGATAGGGAGGAAGATGGTGGTAGTCCGACGATATAGATGGCGGTGATGACTAGAGACATATCCAGGAACAGAGGCTAGCTAGGGCAGTAGTTGACCGTGGACAAGTGTGCGTCGATAGTCAAACAATTGTAATAGCGATATCGTTTATTAATTAATTAAATAATATTATAAATTCTCCAATCTATATGTAAATACACTAAAATATGAAAATCATATGCATATAAAAATATGATTTGTTACGTGCTGACACACTTGGCCAACCCGATGAGGCCCATGGCCTACCTATGTCGAACCACGTAGCATAGTTACCGAGGCTCGTTAGCCCACAAAGAATCAGGAACCACTCAAAACACGACCTAAGAGTTGGCCTAGATTCTGGAATGCCAAAGTGCTATAACCTAAGTGGTTCATATTTTCGAGGCAGTTCATATTGATGCCCATCATGCCGAAGCCCTGAATCACCTCTTGCATCACTTCTTCCTAGAGATCCTGCCTTGCACAAGAATCCTCTTTGAATGATTGATGGGACACCCATCATAGAGTGCCAGTGTCCTGTCTTGTCAAAATAGAGGCACCTCTGCCAACTAATAAAATGTACAACAGGCTAGGAGGTCAAACTTGACACCTACAGTTTGACATGTAAATTAATGAGATGAGGCCACATGTACTCCCAATTGAGGGACACGATCTAACTTGTAACATTATAAATACTCTCCCATGTACCCCATACAAAGGCTAATGCTAGATTCAACACAAGACCAAATACAACATCATTTACATTTTTACTCTCTTGCAACATACACGGATTCATACACGTATTCTACAACCATCAATTGGTAATTATTATACAATCGTTATGCAAACATCTCTTTAAATTTTGAACGTTCTCGTCTTGTGCCTTTGAGTCACTCCCATGTGCCTTTTACTACTAGTTCTAGACCATCCCGTGTCTTAGCATGTTGGACCAGGCTTACGTGTGCGTGGGTGGGTCCGATATTTGTTGGCAACATATTCTGGGGTCAACAGATTAACACGATCTATGGAAAACCATACTATAACCACGAGCAACCGTGTAGAGGAAGCTTATCGAAAAAAACATTTGGGCATCCCCCTTGAAAAAGGATTTATTCTTAAAAAGGAACAAGAAGAAGCCCCGTAACTTGGACAAAATTTGAAGCTGAAACATAAAAATATGAGTTCAGATGAGGATGTACCCCCTAAAAGAGGCAACCCCACTAGCAATAGCCCCAACAGCTCGTCGCATGCCCCACCACCATCACAGGAGAGGAGGTACAAGAATGACTGCCCAAATCTCAAGAGAGATGTCTACCATGGCCACGAATATGAGGGACATTGCTAACCAAAACATGGCCATGAGGGAGCTCATGGCCCAGATACAGGCCAAGGAGGTTTCCCCATGCCTCCCTATGCACCCAAATGGTAGCACCAACAAGAGGAAGAGGTCCAAAGCCAAAGGGTTGCATCATCGGAATATGACCAAGGTGGTATACCCCTGGAAAGGGAGGTAGATGTTGACGTTTTTTCCAACTATGCTGCAGGCCGACCTACTGAGGTCCCATATAACCAGGATAACTTCCCACTCGCATATGAGTTGGAACAAAGACCAGGAGGTCAAATAATGTTTTTGACAGAATCAGCCCAGCCAAATTGAGGTGAAGGGAAGAACAATAGCCTTGTGAGCCTCGAGCGAGGCCATAGCCCCCACCTCAAATGACTTAGCAACCGGAGGAAAGACATGAAAATGTCCACATGATGCTCCGCTTAGAAATAAATGCCAAAGGAGGGAGGAGGAGCTAGGAACCAGGCCGGTCCTTCATATCTGCCACCCAGATATGAAGCTGACGAGAACAATGACTTAAATGTACAACAAAGGTCTTGTGACTTGGATGATGATGATGATGAAAATCTACCATTTTCAATGGAGTTGAGGAGTGCCTAGGTATTGAACCACTATGTTATGCCTAAGATACCAAAATACGATGGAAGAGGCGACTCGAAGAAGCATTTGAATGCTTATAAGACCCATATGAGCCTGAGAGGAGCCACTCTAACAGTGAACTGCAGGGCCTTCCACTTGACACTTAGTGCAGCGGCTAAAATTTAGTATAGTAGGCTACCGCCTGGGAGGATAAGGAGTTGGTTGAAATTCAAAACCACCTTCTTGAAGAGGTTTGCTGTGAGTAAGGAAGGAGAGGCCCCTATCCAAAGTCTTCAAGACATGAGATAGGTGCATGAGGAATCCCTAAAGAGCTCCTAAAAAGATACAGAATGAAGCTCAACCCCTCAAGTGTATTTTCAGCTTTACCTCCGACAAATTCTTGGGGTACATGGTCAATCAAAGAGGAATTGAGGTCAACCTTGAAAATATCAATGCCTTGTTCGAGATGAGATCACCTAAAAAATCAAAGAAAGTCTAAAGCCTAACTGGACGGGTTGCAGTGCTTAGCCGCTTTGTCTCCAAGGCCATCGATAAATGTCTCCAGTTTGGAATTTCCCACTCTATAGTTTCAGACAACGGGAGACAGTTCAACAATAAGAAGGTCAGTAACTTATGGGAAGAACTTGGTATCAAAAAGTACTTCTCCACGCCTCATCACCCTAAGCAAATGGCCAGGTTGAGACTCTGAACAAGACAATTAAGCACGTCCTCAAAAGGAAACTAGATTCGTCAAAGGGGGCCTAGGTCAATGAGCTGCCAAAAGTGCTTTGGGCAATTTGAACTATTCCCAGGACTCCCACTGAGGAAACTCCTTTCCTCATGGCTTATGGCACCGAAGCAATGAGCCTTGTCGAGGTCGGCTTACTATCACCACGTCGCCTGCGCTTCAGCGAAATAACCAATGATGAGCTACGGATGTGCGACCTCGAGTTCATTGATGAAATAAGAGATGACTCCTAGTTGAGGCTCGCTACTTATCAAAGGAAGATGACCAAGTACTACAACTCCAAGGTGAAGAAGAGGTCCTTTCGAATCAATGACCAAGTCCTTAGGAGGGTCTTCCTCTCCTCCAAGGAACCAGGAGTAGGTACTTTGTGTCCAAACTGGGAAGGCCCCTACAAAATTAGGGAAGAGATCCGACCCGGTACATATTGGATTGAAGACATGGATGGCAGGGCATAGCCTCGTCCATGGAACATTGAGCATCTCTGAATGTATTATTAGTGATTGTACCGCCTTGTTGGACGATCTTTCCCATCTCATGTATCAAATTTCAACATATTTATCATTTACTTAAGTCCAACGAATTTCTCAAGCGAAGGCACCTTGAAGGAGAGGTTCAGATCCCAACTCTGGGTCACCTTGCCTGAACTCCGAGGCGTACGCCATATGTCTCCCTTTGGCAAGGCTAAACGCCAAGGGGAGAAGTCCCTACATGGCTGCACCATCCACCATGTAAGAAAGCGTGAGCTCCACGAAAGAGAGGTCTAGATCCCAACTATGGATCACCTCGCCTGAACTCTGAGGCGTACGCCACATGCCTCCCTTTGAGGAGGTTGAATGTCAAGAGGAGAAGCCCCTACATGGCTGCACCATCCACCATGTAGGGAAACGTGGACACCTTGGAGGAGAGGTCCAGATCCCAACTATGGGTCACCTAACCTAAACTCCGAGTTGTACGCTAGATACCTCCCTTTGGTGAGGTTGAATGCTAAGAGGAAAGCCCCTACATGGTTGCACCATCCACCAGGTAGGGAAGCGTGGGCACTTCGGAGGAGAGGTCCAGATCCCAACTTTGTGTCACCTCGCCTAAACTCTGAGGCGTACGCCACATGCCTCCCTTTGATGAGGGTGAATGCCAAAGGGAGAAACATCTACCCAAATTCTGCACAATAAGGCTCATGCATTATCACTCAGGTTATGGGGTTATCAAATTTGCTTAAGTAATGATGCTTAAGTTCAATCTTAATTGAGGCATCAATCATATGGCTTTAGTTATTTCAAGTGATGGAAGTTAGGATGTCAAGTTCGAATTATTAACTTATCCTTAAGTTCAATTACTTGGCAAGGCCAATTTACTTGGAAGAAAAAAAATAACATATATCAGAAAATGAACAGAATGTTACAAAACATAGCATTCATTGATCTTGGATATATTACAAGAGGCGGGCTCAAGGCCAGTACATAGAATTAAAACTGGAAGTAAACTACACTATGCTTAGGTGGATGGTGGGGGTGCTTCAACAGCAGACGCCTCCGTAGCTTGAGTTTCAAAAGTACCTTCTTCATTCTCTTCAGCCACTTCGTCATTGACTACTTCCTCAGCAGGAGTCTGAAGAACTTCGTCAACAAACTCCAACCTCAGTTAACTTAGGTCATTGTATGGGTAAAGCTCCTTAGCCATATCCAACACCTTAGCTACCCTCATCGCAGCATCCTCCCTGGCCTCTTTAGCCTCGACCTTTCTTACCGTCTCAACTTTTACTGCCTTCAGAGTCCAGTAGCTTCGATTGGGGAGGGGCATCTTTGCTGGAATGGGACACCGAGGTCCCAAACTTCCCAAAGGATCTAGTGACATGAACCAGCCTCCTCTTCTTATGGGAGTCCTCGGGGACCTTTTCTTTACCCCGAGGCTCCTTGGACTTCTCAGTCTTCGGGGAGGCCTCCTCGCCGGACCCCTTAGGGGTGTTATCTTTGGACTTCTCCAGCTTGCCTTTAACCTCTTTGGCCCTACTGGAGCTCAGCTTCAAGGGCCTCACCCCTACTATAGAGGTGGCCCTGAGAATTGAGGCCATATCTGGGATGGGACACTCCCTCCTCTCGAACTTATCTACAAAAGACACAATAGGTCAGCAGACATCAATCAAATAAAATTTGAAGTATATGCATTTTTTCTTACCCTTGGAGGCCATTAGTTCGAAATCTAGAAAGTATCGGCTTCGGTCAATGAGGTGGTCGAAGTGATGAAGCTTCAGAGGCCGCTTATATATGCCTTCTATAACATCGAACTCCTCCTTGCTGAGCTCAAACCTCGTATTAGAATATGTAGGACAAGTGGCAACAGTTAACAAAAAATTGAGAAATTTAGCAGAATGTAAACTACAACTCAGGCTGGTGTACTTATGAGCTTTGTAGTACTGGTTCGGTACTGTGCAAGCCAAGGTTGTGTCCCCCTCCACTGCCTGCCACCTGCCTCTCACCCAAAATCACGACTCCTTCCAGCCCTTGATGGAAGAAGGTAGCCCTACCATGAAAGGTGCGTGGGCCCCTTAAGGACTAATGCAGTACCACCCCTTAGACTCATCTTTGCTTAAGACTCGAGGCTGGAAAAGGGTCTCGAAGACGTGAAGCGGCATATCCTCGACTATAAAAACTTCCTTCCACAGGAAGTATGAACCGACCAACTAACTCCACCCATTTGGTAGAACCTGGATCGACTACAACATGAAGTTCCTCAGCATTGCCCTGAAGAAGGGATGCAGAGGAAGACACATACCTACCTTGAACAGGTACTCACTGATTGCCACACATTCGGGCCTCGGACAGCAGGCCCGTTCATGGGCCTTGGGGACTAACATATCTACATAATTAGGCACACAGTATCTCTCCCTTATTTTTCCCAACCTCTTCGAGGTCATATTTGAAGGTACCCTAGATGCACCCAACTCCTCATTATAATTTATCGGTTCCTTGACCATGGCAATGCGCCCAGCCTCAGAATCCTCCCTAAGCATCTCCTCAATCCCCAACCTAGCAATGGTGACTAAATCCCTGTCGGAACTGGATGCCATTTATATCGACAAACACAAAATCACAAATTCTGATTGAAAGATGGAATACCTACAGAGATGACTAAGGGACGGGGAACTGTGAAACGCCGGAGGATGAAATCGAAGCAAGATTCTGGACACCGAAAGTTTGAGAAAATGCAGAGAAAAATTAGAGAAATCGAATAAAGAAGGGTTCAAAATGGGAGTTCCTGGCCTTTTATACATAGCCACGACGAACCCCAGTCGTTGGATCGAGGCCCATCTAATCCCAACCCTTCATTTACTGATCAAATCCGAAGCGTCGAATTTAAATCGTCTCTGAGGCTAATGGCTCATATTCAAATGTGCCTCACACGAACCTCTTCCAACGCGTCACCTTCTAAAGACTCCAGCTGTAGCCATCATTGCACATTTAATATAGCGGCCGTGCGTACCTTGGAAGTCCAAATGGTTCGCCTGCCTTTTCTCGAAAACATGCACAAAACATCAAATCATTGGCACACTGATCTAGGAAACAATCATTAACAGTGAGCCTCAACATCTTCACAAGCCTCGGTTGGTTCGATTCACTCACTGCCTCGGCTACTTCATCACATTCAGCCACATCTCTACAAGCCTTGGCAGGTTCGATTTCATAAAAGTCCACGCACTACATAAATGACTATACTTGGACTTGAAGGACTATTATTACCTGCTGACACACTTGGTCGACCCGATGAGGCCCATGGCCCACATATGCAGAACTACGTGGCATAGTGGCCGAGGCCCCTAGGCCCACAAAGAATCAAGAACCACTCAAGACACGACCTAAGAGATGGCCTGGATTCTGGAATGTCAAAGTGCTGTAGCCTAAGTGGTTCATACTTCTGAGGCCGTTCATGCTGAGCCCTATCATGCCAAAGCTCTGAAGCACCTCTTGCATCACTTCTCCCCAGAGATCCGACCTTACACAAGAATCTCCTTTGAATGATTGATAGGACACCCATCATAAAGTGCCAGTGTCCTGTCTTGTCAAAATAGAGGCGGCTCTGCCAACTAATAGATGTATAGCAGACTAGGAGGTCAAACTTGACACCTACAGTTTGACACGAAAATTAATAAGATGAGGTTACGTGTACTCTCAATTGAGGGCCACGATCTAACTTGTGACATTATAAATACTCCACCATTTACTCCATACAAAGGCTAATGCGAGATTCAACACAAGAACAAATACAATATCCTTTATATTTTTACTCTCTTGCAACATACACGAATTCATACACGTATTCTACAAATATCGATCTGTAATTATTGTTCAATCGTTATGCAAATATCTCATCGAATTCTGAACGTTCTCGTCCTGCGCCTTTGAGTAGTCGCTCCCACACCCCTTTTACTACTAGTTTTAGACCGTCCACGTGTTGGACCAGGCTTATGTGTTCGCGGTGGGTCCGGTATCTGTTGGCAACATATTTTGGGGTCAATATAATTCAATAAATCCAAAATAATAATTAAAAAAAAAGCACACAATAATATTTATCACACAAATTCCCTAATTTAACATTTAAATGATATCAACATTACACAACCATGTAAAACTCAGGATCCAATTGCATATAAATCTAACCATAGCTAGTCACCTAGTCCAATTGCAATTAATCTAATTTTCTCAACTAAATAAATCAAATTATAGCTAAAATCATTTTCTTCACAAACTCTAAAGCGCAAAAGATACAAGTTTTTATCACCCAAGAAATAAGAAGATGAATACAATTCAATAAAATTACCTACAGCAAAGTGGCATGCGGGGTGCATCTGTCACTGGAACTTACTATTGAGTGGTGAGTGGCGACAACGGGTGGGAAAAATTGGGAATCGTGAAGTAGCAGTTAGCCATTGAGCACGGCGCTTTTAGCTTCACTGGCGTCATCATCATAATGCCGCTTGTGACGTATTCCAGCGTTGTCTTCTCATGTGGCAACATTTTTTTATAGCAATTTTCGTGGTGGGGAAGAAAATTGAAAGAGAAGAAAAGAATAGCAAGGCTTGTGGTGTGTGGTGTGCAAATGGGGGCTGCTACAGAAATAGATGTCGGCATTTGAAAGGAGAAGTTTGGTTTATCTTTTATTAATGGGCCACATTTTTAGAAAAAAAGGCCCATTATCAAGCGAAAGGAAAATGGCCCACAAGGGCCACAACTTCATCTTTCCCTATTTACCACCCATGGAGATAACAAATGACAGATCAAGTGCATGGTCGCTGTAAATTTCGGCAGAGCCAACACACGTGGTCGTCCCACCTCGCTAGTTGCTGACTCCGCCACTTGAGACTACTTTGGATTATGGTTTGGTTTTGGTGGTGGATGTGGGGGAAGACGATAAAGATGGGGTGGGGTACGTGAGGCAAATTTTATTTATTTATTTATTTTAGTTTAATCGTTGTTTTAATTGTTAATAATATTTGGGAAAATATTAATTCTAGTGATACCATTTTGTCCTTATCAAATTTGGTAAGTATCATTTTTTTTGATCAATTAATAGAAAAGTGGATGGGTTACATCCATTTGGTCTTCAAATGCATATATTTTTAAAGTGTTTAGGACCTTTATTGATACAATTTGAAAATTACGATAAAATCTGTAAAAACTGAAAATATTAGGGACCGTTGCTACAATTTTTCCATGTTATAATTCCTTATTTAGCCCTTGTTTAAGTCTCATTTTGAGAAAAGAATGAATTTTTGAATAGTATATTAATAAAAAATATGTGGTTAAAAAATAAAGAAAAATTCTGAATTTGCTTGTAATATTATTTTATTAAAAAATGTGTTGAAATGATTTAAAACACTGTTAAAAAATTTATTTTTCTAAAGAATGAGGTTCAAATAGGGCTTAATTACAACCCTGGATCTATTAACTATGGTTAAAATTTCATAACACCTAGGTTTGAAAATCTTAACCCGAGTTGGAATAGTGAGTCTCACCTGCTGATGATACTCTTCCGCCTTCAGCTTTCACCGTGAGTGAATGAGAAAATACAAATATATATACGGACCGGAAAGCAAGAAAAGGTAAAATTTAGGCTTCAGACATTTGTTTCTCTTTAGATTACTGATGATCATCGATTCAAGGAATTCTATTCCCTCCATCTTTATTGTTATTTTAATAAATTGATTATCTATTTTAGTGCTGCTATAAATCGAAATATTGTATACTTTCTATCAGATCTGTGAAATTTTGAATCAGATTTGTGTTATTATTGTAGTTTTTCCTGTAGTCTACTCTTCATCCCTCCTCTTTTTGTTTTTTTTTTTTTTTTTTGTGGGTTCAACATAGTAATCATACCCTTCTTATTTTTGGACGATGATGATGGAAACTGGGCTCAGAATTATCTGTCTTTCCCTTATCCAATAAGATTTCCCCGCCTTTTAATTTTTGTCGAAATTATTTGAGTGCTGACTCTGGTCTTTTCCTCTCTTTATTTCGTCCAAAACGAATCCGAAAAATCAAAAAGTAGTTGCACTATCCATTATCAGCTTCTTTTTCATCGACATCTTCAGATCTAGCCAATCTTTTGAATATTTCTGCTCAGATCCACCGAAATATAATATTTTTCTTTTTCCTTCAAAATCCCAAGTTTCTTTGGTTTTCGCTTCATTAAACAATTACTTGAGTGATATTACTTTGTTGTTATCCTACATATCACAATTGTGTTTCATTCTATATAAAAAAAGATTTTTTCTTGGGTTAAGAAGCTCAGTCTTTTGGTGAGAGTGGCGTCAGGATCGAACTCGCTTGTGTCAGAGTATGATAAATTACTTTCCAGAGGAAGTATTAGAGCATGTTTTCAGTTTCTTGACATCACATCGGGACCGAAATGCGGTGTCTCTTGTGTGCAAGTCTTGGTATAATGTCGAGAGATTCAGCCGGGGGAAGGTTTTTATAGGAAACTGCTATGCCATCAGCCCTGAACGGCTGATCTCAAGGTTTCCAAGGGTTCGGTCATTGACTCTCAAAGGGAAGCCCCATTTTGCAGATTTTAATTTGGTTCTCCATGATTGGGGGGGTTATGTGTACCCGTGGATTGAGGCCATGGCGAAAGGCTGCACAAATCTAGAGGAGCTTCGGTTGAAGCGGATGTTGGTGTCGGATGCGAGCCTCGAACTGATTGCCAAGTCTTTTCCCAATTTTAAGTCTTTGGTATTGGTCAGTTGTGAAGGGTTCACTACAGATGGACTTGCTGCTATTGCTTCCAATTGCAGGTATAATTTCTGCTTCTTAATAGAAGTTTTGCACTATAGTGTTTATTTCCTTCCATTTGGACTAGGAAAATTTTCTTAAAATATTGTGTTGGTAGGTTTATAGTGTGCCGGATTATTTTAACTTCTATACGGTTGATCATTAGTAAATGTTGATTGTTGATGTTGAATTGCTTGCTAATTATTAGTTTCCTTTAGGATGCTGCAATTGTTGTAGAGTGTGTGTGTTTGCTATTGTTGGCATTAGAAATGGACTTCACCTATTAGCTCACCAATTAACCAAGCAATTAATTTATCATTTGTTGTCTGATTATATCATTTCTCTCATCTCATATGTAATCAAAGGTTAAATAGCTTTCTAGCGATCTTCTACGACTACCATTAATGAGTAATTACTAATAGGTAAATTGATTGTTTAAATACCTTTCCTTACATTTCATTAATTGGAGTATTGTACTATGTGGTTCCCTCAAGTTATATAGAGATGCAGATGTGAAGAATAGGGTAGCTTGTTATGGTTGATTTACTGAGACTAATGAGATGGAAAAATTCTATTTTTTTAATAGCTGGCTCTTCTCTTTTAATTCAGGTTTCTTAGGGAGTTAGATTTGCAAGAAAATGAAGTAGAAGACCCCAGAGGCCAGTGGCTTAGCTGCTTTCCTGACAGCTGCACCTCTCTTGCCTCTTTGAATTTTGCATGCCTCAAGGGAGAAGTTAATTTGGCAGCTCTTGAGAGACTGGTTGCAAGATGTCGTAACCTTAAAAGTCTCAGGCTAAACCATGCTGTACCTCCTGATGTCCTTCAGAAAATTTTGGCGCGAGCGCCTCAATTGGTGGATTTAGGGGCAGGTTCTTTTGTTCATGATCCAGAATCAGAAACCTATAACAAGTTAAAAAATGTTATGCAGAAGTGTACATCAATTAGAAGCTTGTCAGGGTTCCTGGATGTTAATGCACGCTGCCTACCTGCTATTTACCCAATTTGTATAAATTTGACTTCTTTGAACTTGAGCTATGCTCCTGGAATCTATAGCAAGGAGCTTGTAAAGCTGATCCGCAAATGCAAGAAACTGCAATGCCTATGGGTTCGATTTTTAACCCTTTTTTTGTTTCCCTTTAAATGACTGTATCCTTGTACTTTCCCAGAAATTTTGATTTGAAACTGCATTTTACAGATTTTGGATACAATTGGGGATAAAGGGCTCAGAGTTGTGGCATCTGCGTGCAAAGAATTGCAGGAATTGAGGGTCTTCAAATCAGATCCCAATGATGTGGGCAATGCAGCTATAACAGAAGAAGGATTGGTTGCAATATCAGCTGGTTGTCCCAATCTTAATTCACTGCTTTATTTCTGTCGGCAGATGACCAACACTGCACTCATTACTGTGGCAAAAAATTGCCCCAATTTTATTCGTTTCAGATTATGCACTCTTGACCCAATCACACCTGATGCAGTGACGATGCAGCCACTTGATAATGGTTTTGGGGCAATTGTCCAGTCGTGCAAGGGTCTTAAGCGATTGTCAGTCTCTGGCCTTCTAACTGATCAAGTTTTTCTTTACATAGGAATGTATGCTGAGCAGCTTGAAACGCTTTCGATCGCCTTTGCTGGTAACAGTGACAAGGGAATGGTATATGTATTGAATGGTTGCAAGAAACTGAAGAAGCTGGAAATTAGGGACAGCCCCTTTGGAAATATGGCACTTCTAGCGGACACGGGGAAGTATGAGACAATGCGATCTCTTTGGATGTCGTCCTGTAAAGTGACATTTGGAGCTTGCAAGTCCCTTGCAGAGAAGATGCCAAGACTCAATGTGGAGATCATTAATGAAGGTGATGAGATGGAGGGTGGATCTGATGATAGACAGAATGTAGAAAAGATGTACTTGTACCGGACACTTGTTGGGCCTCGGAAAGATGCACCTGATTCTGTATGGACTCTTTAGATGCTTTGTGTTGAACTGGCAGTTTTAATTTGTTTCATATGAACAACTTATGAATTCCTAGCTAACTGATGGTTTATTGGTATGTTAGTTTTGTTTATCAGTCGAACTTGAATGCTGTGGAATCTTTTCGTACATATTTGTAACTTGCTCGGTTTGATCTTTGCTTAATAAATATCGCTGTACGGTCTAGCCTAATGAGTTAAATTTGATATCACTAGCGTGTTGGATTTGCTGTCTTGTTAATTGAACAATTAATAGAATTGCGTCTCAGGGATGAAATGCTAAACAGACGGGTAAAGGTGCAAGGACCAAAGAGGTGCGAATCAACATATTGATGCGTGAGTGAACTCGTTGATCTTGATGTTGCTGAAATATTTGAATCTCACTGAATGAAATGGGTCCATCTACAAGATGGCTTGAAACAAACACTAACACGGTTAAGTGCCGTGTTAATGCATTAGTTGTTTTAGCTCCCGTTTGAGCCTCATTATTTGTAAATTACAATGGGATAAATAGTTTTTTTTTTTTTTTTTTTTTTTGGG
>NC_036246.1:677724-853147 GCF_002742605.1 Olea europaea var. sylvestris
TTTTTTTTTTTTTTTTTTTAATTGAGGGATTGAAAGTTTTTGATTTACGTGTAATATTATTTTATTGAAAATTGTGTGGTTAAAAGTAGAAGAGAAAAAAATTTAATTTAATGTAATGAAAAATAATGGGGCTCAAACGGGGGCTTAGATTCAACTGCCAGCAATTTCGCGGTTGGAATTCTACATCATCTAGAATAACCAAGTGGAGGTCTTTTTCAATCAGTCTCCTCCACTGTAAAATATAAATCTGAATCCCCTTTGATTTCTATATTCTATACTAATATTAACATAGACAAAAGAATGAACCCCACAAAAGAATCCCAACGCAAATACCCCAACCTGTCGTCCCCTGATGTCCATCCGCCACCACTGCGACCTCCATACTGTCAAGATCCTCAGCCTGGATTGTCATCCTCCACTGCACATCCTACATCAGTACATCCGAAGAGAAATGGAGTACTCCCATCATGGGCAAACCTTCCGTGCCCACATGCCACCCCAATAATCAGAAGGCAGCCTTGTGGGGAGCAGGCGATCAATATGATTACCAAAACCACCATTACCCTTACGTACAGTATTCCCCAGTAGAAAGAACCAACAGCAGTCCCTTGGAATCTGTTCTACAGAAATTCAGTTCATGGAGCCACAAGGCTGAGTCCAATGCTCATAATATTTGGCACAATCGTATGTCATTTGAAGTAGACGTGCAATTTTTCTGTTTCTTTTTCCCTTTTTTTTTCTTTTTTTTTTTTTCTTTTTTTTTTTTTTTTTTTTTTTTCTTTTTTTTTTTTAATTTTTTTTTTTTTTTTTTCCTTTTTTTTTTTTTTTTTTTTTTTTTTTTTTTTTTTTTTTTTGGCAGCAATCAGCTCTTTTTCTTTGTTTTTTCCTCAGTTAAAACAGGACCATCTGTGCCTGGAGCTGCCTGGGGGAAGGTAAATCTGACAGAGAGCAATAACAGGAGGTGGGTTTGAGGCCCTGTACAAGCAGATATTTGCAACGTTTCCAAATGAGAAGCTAAAAAAGACTTTTTTGCCTGTTACCTGTCTACCAAAACTGGACCAGTTGCCGGAACCCTTTATCTGTCCAATGCCCATATTGCTTTCTGCACTGACAGACCCTTGTCTTACACAGCACCCTCAGGCCAAGAAACCTGGAGCTATTACAAGGTAAAATAGTCATTTGCCGCATGATCATCAAATTCCTCAAATGTCTTCGACATGCACTCTCTTTTGTAAGTTTCCAATGCTTGAGCAATTTGCATTCGCATTTTCATGCTTCACAGATTCTGATTCCCTTGGGCAAGATTGGCAGCATCAACCCAGTAATCATGATGGAAAATCCGCAGGGAAGATATACCCAGGCTATCACCATTGACGGGCATGATTTTTTGTATATAGGTTTTGTCAACTATCAGAAAGCAACTCACCATCTCTTTGAAGCTGTTTCAAGTTTTGCAGCGGCTGGCATACCAGTGGCACAACCATTTCCAGCTTCCACCTGAGCAATGCCCCTAATATCCAAATTTTGATTCATCGGCCATTTCTTGAGCTTCAGATTAGTATAAATTCAAGTGGGATTTTTTATTTATTTATTTTTTTTTATTATTATTTTTTTCACCAGTACTGCTTGTTGACTTTGTAATTTGCTTTTTTAGTCTTATTATCTTTCATTATACAACGAAGGAACCATATATCTCTGGCAATCTAACACTCGACATCGTTAAATTCCATGAGGCAAGAATATTCAAAATCAGATTTCTCATCCATCACAAATTGTGGGCAGATAGTACCATCACGCCAAGGGAATAAAACCCGGCTCATTTATCTGAAATCACCAAACGTTCTGGCAACATTTTACAGCAAATTTCTCAAATCGAGATGTGGAGGAAAATAGTTCAAAACTGATATAAAAGTGCCCAGAAGAAGTACAAAATGAAGAGGATGAAACTTTTAATTGTTTTGATGCTGCAACCAAAGAAGGTGCTGATCTTTAAAAAAAAAGAAAAAAAGAAACTGCTACCTTGAAACAGTAGACTAATTACTCAGTTAATATATCTAATGACTCGCTATACTCTACTGTAACGCCCCAACCCCTAGTGGACCGGAATGCTACTTACTTTACTTAACTTAACCGGTGGTTTAGTAACAAGTGTATACGTTTTAGCGGAAGCTTACATCTTCGGATAATAATTTAAATAACATTACTTCAAATATTTTAAACAAAAACACTGAATCATTTTTCAAAACAACAAAATGTAATTTATTTGAAAAAAACATAACTTGTTTTTGCATTCTGCGTTATTCAAAACTTTAAAGAAATAACATTGGAAAATATTTCATAAAAATAAATCCAAATCACTTATTCATCGAATTTCTATGGGCTCATTGCATTACTCTCCATCTTCTTCTACATCCATGCCCGAGGTAGAATTCCTTCAATCAGTAGAGATGGGATTAAACCCGTGAGTTGAAAAACTCAATAGGTGTCATAGGTGCATTCGTGATCAAGCTATACATTTCAAAACATTAACTTTATAACTTTTCATACATGTCGTACCCGGAGGCACCATTTGACATGAAGGGGTATGCCGTACCCGAGGGCACCATTTGACATACGAACATTTCTTCAATACAGAGGGGTATGCCATACCGAATTACCATTTGACATACAACCATTAACATAGAGGGATATGCCATACCGAAGTACCATTTGACATACAAACATTAACATGAATCGAAACTTATAACTTAACACGATTAAACACATTGCACCTTTACCTACCTTGATTGATACTTTTGAAACTTTGAAAACTTGGATTGAAAACTTCAATGAAACTTGGACGTTGAAAGAAATGCACTCCTTGGATGTTTGAAAACCGTTGAGAATTGATGCTTGAAAACACTTCTTAAACTTCTAGGAAAAATGGTTTTCCTCCCTCTCTTTTTTTCTTTTGGAAACTCTTTCTTTAGTATGTAAAAGCTCTTGCTTTTGGTGTGAGAAAAAATGAGTGAGAAAAATGAGTGAAATGAGGTCTCTATTCATAGGTAAATATCCCATAACTTAAAGCAAATGAATGGTCAAATTTCATTTAAGAGAGAAAATATGGGGGTCATTTAAGTTTGAGGTTAAATACTTAAATTTAATGGGGTTTTTATTGCCAAAAACGTGGGTGACCCTTTGAGAAAATAATTGATGAAAATAAATATTTAAATTCTAGAGAAAAACGAGAATTTTCATTTGAGGCAGTTTCGGTCGACCGGTTGTAGTTCGGTTGACACTGCACAGCTTTCAGTGTTTCTATCATAACTTCTTCTCCCGATATCCGATTGAGGTAATTCAAAATGCGTTGGAAAGCTAACTCAAAGAGCTACAACTTTTATTCAGATATTATTTTCCAAATTGAATGTTCCCTATGTCGAAAATGGGTCTCAAATGAGACTAAAAATCTGAAGTATATTTTAGTCATCCAATATTCATGTCTTAGTGCCACTAAGGTGTCTAGAATTATTTGGGGTTCTACATCTGCCCTGTAAAATTGTTTAAAAAAAAAAAAAAAGGTAGCTACGTGACTGGTGACAACACAGAAGGGAAATGAGGTACGCGGATTGCCCAGTTTGGGATTGAAATGTGTTTATTTTCCAACAAAATGCACATGTGCACGAGATTTCAACTGATTTCAACTCATCAGCTCTTCTTCTTGCTTCCCTTCACAGCACCAGATTTCAACTGAGTTGCAATCAGCTACACAGACAAAACAACTATAGAGACAACGAAACCAGAGAACCGTATTTTGCAAACAGCCTGTTATGTGTCGATACACTTGGCCGATCCACTGGGGGCCCATGGCCCACCCATGTCGAACCGTGTGGCACCTTAGCCGAGGCCCCCTGATGTCAGTGAAGATTGACCAACACCAGTAAACAGCTCCTATGACGTGGCCCAGGTTCTGAAGGCCGAAGTGCAGTAACCGAGGTGGTATACATGGCCGAGGCTCTTTATACCGATGTTTTGTAGGCCAAAGTGCATTAACCGAGGTGGTATACATGATCGAGGCTCTTCACCCCGAGGCCCATTATACCGAAGCCCATGACAACTGGCATCACTTCTCCCCAAAGATCCGATCATACACAAGGATCCTCTTTGAATAATTGATGAGACACCCATCATGGAGTGTAAGTATCTTGTTTTGTCAAAGTAGCGACGATTTTGTCAATTAATAAATGTGCAATAGGCTAGATGGTCAAAATTGATGCCTATAATTTGACATGTAGATTAACATGATGAGGCCACGTGTACCTCCAATCAAATGCCACGATCTAACTTGTAACACTATAAATACTCCCCCATGTACTCCATACAAAGGCTAATGCAAAATTCAACACAAGAACAAATACTACACAACATTCTTTACATTTCACTCTCTTGCAATATACACGAGTTCATATATGTATTCAACACACATTGATTGATAATTATTGTACAATTGTTATGCAAATGTCTTATCGAATTTCGAACGTTATTGTCACGCGTGTTTGACTCGTTTCCACACCCTTGATCTGCTAATTCCAGACCGTTCACGTATCTTAGCGTGTTGGACCAGGCTTATGTGTATGCGGGTGGATCTGGTATTTGTTGGCAACATATTCTGGGGTCAACAGATTGGCGCCGTTTGCGAAAAATCATACTATAATCATGAGCAATCATATGGTGAAAGCTGACTCAAAGAAGAACATCCAAGCATTCCCCTTGAAAAAAGGATTTATTCTTAAAAAAGAGCAGGAGGAAGCCCCGTAGGTTTGAAAAATTTGAAGTTGAAACCAAGATAAAAATAAAAATGAGCTCAGGCGAGGATGTATCCCTCAGGAGGGTAAAAGAAAATACAGGGACAGCCCCTGGACAACTCGTCGCAGCCCCACCACCATCACCAAAGAGGTGGTACAAGAATGACCGCCCAAATCTCTAGGGAAATGGCCGCCATGGCCACTGCCATGAGAAACATCACAAGCCAAAATATGGCTATGAGAGAACTCATGGCCCAAATGCAGGGCCAGGGAGGTTTCCCTATACCTTCTTATGCACCCCAATGGCAATACTAATACCAATAAGAGAAAGACGTCCAAAGCCAAAGGTTTGTATCACCAAAATACAACTAGGGTGGTATTCCCTTGAAAAGGGAAGTAGAGGTTGACGTTTCTTCCAACTACGTTTCAGGCCGAACTACTGAAGTCCCATATAACCAGGATAACTTACCATCTACATATGAGTCGGAACAAAGACATAGGAGGTCAAATAGCATTTTTGATAGACTCAGCCCAGCTGATCTGAGGCACATGCAACAATAGTAGCCTCGTAAGTCTTGGGCGAGGCTACAGCCCCCACCTTCGATGACTTAGTAGCTGGAGGAAAGGTAATGAAAATGCCCCCCCCCCCCCCCCGTGTTGCTCCGCCTAGGAATAGGCGCCAAAGGAGCGAGGAAGAGGCTAGGAACTAGGCCGATACCTCACACCCACTACCCAGATAAGAGGCTGGTGAAAATAATGACTCAGATGAATAGCAAAGGTCCTGTGACCTAGATGATAACGATGAGAACCTACCATTTTCGAGGAAGTTAAGGAGTGCTCAGGTGCTAGGCCACTATGTCATGCCTAAAATACCAAAATATGATGTAAGAGATGACCCGAAGAAACACTTGAACGCTTATAAGACCCACATGAGCTTAAGAGGAGCCACTTCGACAGTGAAGTGCAGGGCCTTCCACTTGACACTTAGTGGAGCCACTGAAATTCGGTATAGCAGGCTGTCGCTTGGGAGTATAAGGAGTTGGCCAGAGTTCAAAACCACCTTCCTGAAGAAATTTGCTGTTAGTAAGGAAGAAGAGGCCCCTATTCAGCGTCTACAAGACATGAGACAGGCCCATAGGGAATCCCTAAAAAACTTCTTATCACGCTTTACTGACGAAATGACGTATTGCGTTCAAGTCACTGATCGTGAGGCCTTATTGGAGCTAAGGAGAGGTCTGAATATGAACATCCTATTCTAGAGAGATGTGCAAAATCAAGATCCCACCACTTATGATGCTCTGCTTGAAATGATAAGGCGGGAAATAATCAATGAAGAATTGATTGAACACAGAAATAGTGCCAGCAGAGGGCTCCCGCCTCCACAAAGATAGTGTGCCAGAGGGCTGACCTCCCACTTGATGGATTACAAGATAAACCAGGCTGGTAATGGAAGCTCAGGGCAAGCACTTGCCATCACCACTTTGAATGCAGCGCTAACCTTGGCATATGAAGATGTCAATCCTATGACCGACAATCAACAGGCTAGAATTTCACGACATGCCCCCCACAGAGGCAGAGGTTGAGGGCGTGGTTCGAAACCTATGAATAGGTCAAACCAGAATCCCCTTGAGTATTGTATGTACCATCGCTCGTACGGCCACGATATAGCTGATTGTCGAGAGTACACGTACCACACCCGATGGGAGCATCCCTGGTATAGGAGAATGAGTCGCCCCAAGCGAACAGGCCCTCACCTAGGTATGACCAGCAACCTAGGCCTGAGGAGGCCACTTCTTGCCAGCGGGACACATCTCTTCGTAGGAGAAAGCATGATGTAGAAAGGCCCAGGGAAGGGCACAGGCATCGTAGAGGCCATCAGGTCCAAGGAGAGGCCCACATTCATGAAGTGGATACCATGTTTGGAGGTCCCTATATGGGCGGCAAAATGTGAAACGCAAAAAGAAACTATGCTCGAGAGGCCAAACACCCCCCATTGACCAGCTACATTATAGGCAGTGGTTCCCGAAGAAATCAAACACCACCCATCGTCTTCACCCAAGAAGACTCTGAGGGAGTTCACTACCCCCATTGCAACGCATTGGTGGTAAATGCTGTGGTGGCCCAGAATGGACTCAAACGGATGTTAGGCGATAATGGAAACTCCGTTAACATCCTATTTGGATCTACTTTCGACAAGATGATCTTAGACCATGAGTTGACGCTCCCCATGACTCCCTTGTATGGGTTTACAGGTGATAGCATCACTCTAAGGTGAAAGATCACCCTTGTAGTGGAGATGGGAGATTCACCCCAAACCACAATGAACTTCATGGAGTTCCTCATTGTTGATAGCCATTCAGCCTTTTACGGAGTGTTAGGTAGACCAGCCCTAAAAGAATTAGGAGCTGTCACCTCTATCCACCATTTATGCATGAAGTTCCTGACTGAGAATGGGGTGGCAACAATGAGAGGAGACCAAAGAAGGTCTAGGGAATGCTACCTGAGCTCCATCAAGAAGGTTGAGCCCGAGACGTACATGTTATTGTCGTCGACGTAGACATGACCGACATCCCAGGGGAAGCTCCTGAATGAGAAGACGTCGAAATGATTGACGAACACCCGGTAGCGGGAAGAGTTATTCTTGCTTGACGAGATTGACCCCTACATGTACCTCAGATAACCCCGGTTAAGGAGCTCGAGAACTTTTCGGTGGACATTCGGGACCCCACTAAAGTGTTGAAAGTGGGAAAAAGGCTTATCCAATGACTTAAAAGAGAAGCTGAAGGACTTCCTATGTAGGAACCTCGATGTCTTTGCTTGGAAGCATGAGGCTATGGTAAGCATAGACCCAAAGGTCAGCTGCCACCACTTGAAAATTGATCCTAAGGTTGTCTTGCATAGATAAAAGAGAAGAGCCCTCAACCCGGAGAGGTATGAGGCCTTCAAGGAGGAATTGCAGAACTTAATCCAGAATGGCTTCATCAGAGAGGCCGTTTACCCAAGGTAGGTCTCCAACCTTATGCTTGTCAAGAAGCACAACGACAAATGGAGGGTATGTATCGATTTTATGAATCTTAAAATGGCGTGCCCCAAAGATAGCTTCCCACTTCCTAGGATCGATCAATTGGTAGACTCCTATCCCGGGCATGAGCTCCTAAGTTTCATGGACGCCTACTCAGGCTACAATTAGATTTCCATGTACTCGGTCGATGAGGAGAGCACCTCCTTTACCACTGACAGAGGCCTTTATTGCTACAAAATGATGTACTTTGGGTTGAACACGTCGGGGCTACATATCAAAGGCTTGTCAACAAAATGTGGACCTCATCGGCAAGACGGTGGAAGTCTATATGGCCGATATGCTTGTGAAAAGTTTGAAGACAGACAACCATGTGACGTACTTGAATGACACTTTTCAAATCCTAAGGAGATACAAGATGAAACTCAACCTCCTTAAGTGCGCTTTCGATGTCACCTCCAGCAAGTTCTTGGTATACATGGTCAATCAAAGAGAAATTGAGGCCAACCCCAAAAAGATCAGTGCCCTGCTATAGATGAGATCATCTCAGAACCCAAAGGAAGTCCAAAGCCTAACGGGAGGGGTGGTAGCACTCAGTTCCTTGTCTCCAAGGCCACTGATAAATGTCTCTCATTCTTCAAAATATTGAAAGTCGGGAAGAAATTTCAATGGACAGATGAGTGTGAAGAGGCTTTCTAGGGCCTGAAAAGGCATCTAGGATAGGCCATTCTCCTCTCCAAGTAGAAGCTCGGCGGTGTTCTTCAACTATACCTGGCCGTCTCCAATGAGGCCATCAGTGCAGTCCTAATTCGAGAGGAAGAAACTACCCGACTCTCTGTGTGCTACACCAGCAAGGCACTTCTATCCCCAGAAACTCGCTACCCATATATGGAAAAGCTGGCCTTGGCATTGATTATAGCTTCTAGGAAGTTGAGGCCCTACTTCCAAGCTCACACCATTCACGTGCTGACCAACTTTCCCCTAAGATAAGTGCTTCAGAAGCCTGACGCCTCGAGGAGACCATTGAACTAGGCAATAGAGTTGAGTGAATTTGATATTATCTTCAAGACAAGAGCAGCATCAAGGGCCAAGCCTTAGCTAATTTCATGGTAGAGTTTTCCAATGTACCCGAGGTAGAAGAGGTTATGGGTCGAGCCTCCTAAGTGGAACTTGTTCGTGGATTGTTTGGCTGGAGACACAAGTTCGGGAGCTGGGATGGTCCTGGTAAGCCCAGAAGGTCACAAGCTGAACTCAGCTGTGAGGTTCGGATTTAAAGCCACCAACAATGTGGCAGAGTATAAGGCACTCCTTGTAGGCCTTAGATTAGCAAAAGAAATGTAAGTGAAGAGGCCGATTATCAACAGTGACTCCCAGCTGGTTGTAGATCAAGTGAATGACAACTTCTTAGCTAGGGACAAAACCATGGCCTTCTACTTGAAAATGGCGATGAACCTCCTCCCATCCTTCGAAAAGTTTAAACTGATCCAAATTCCTCGTACTGAAAATGCACGCGTTGATGTACTTTCCTAACTTGCGACCAGCAAAGACTCCGAACTATTTACAGTAGTAACAATTGAGCACCTCCTCAAACCATCTACCGAGGCCCCTAGTGTGATGTGGGTAGAAGGAACTCCTACCTGGATGCAGCCTATTGTAGCCTATCTAAAGGACCAGGTCTTATTCACCAATAAGGATGAGGCGTACAAACTGAGAAGGAGGTCAGCTCATTTTGTGTTCATCGATGATGTGCTCTATAAGAGAAGCTTCTCATTCCCACTTCTTCGATGCGTGGGCGGGAAAGAGGTCACCTATATTCTAAGAGAAGTCCACGAAGGTATTTGTGGCAACCACTCTAGAGGCCTAGCACTAGCATAGAAGGTATTGAGGTAGGGATACTACTGGTCCACCTTGAAAAAGGATGCCCTCCAATTAGTGTAAAAATGTGACAAGTGCCAACATTTTTCTCACATCCAAAGGCAACCTTCACAGGAACTGATTGCCATCTCCAGTCCCTAGCCTTTCTCTAAATGGGGCGTGGATTTCATAGGTCCCCTACCGAAAGGTAGAGGAGGCATAAACTTTTCGATTATGGCCATTGATTACTTCACAAAATGGGTCGAGGTTGAACCACTGAAAAAATTCATAGAAGCAAACACTTCTAAATTCTTCTAGAAGAACATTATTTGCCAGTTTTGAATTCCCCACTCTATAGTCTCAGATAATGGAAAACAATTCAACAACAAGAAATTCAGGAGCTTATGAGAAGAGCTTGGCATAAAGAAGCACTTCTTTACTCCTCACCACCCCTGATCAAATGGCCAGGTTGAGACTTTGAACAAAACAATCAACCACGTCCTCAAAAGGAAACTTGATATCTCAAAAGGGCCTGGGTAGATGAGCTACCACAAGTTCTCTGGGCAATCCGAACCACAACCAGGACCCCAACTGGGGAACCACCCTTCCTAATGGCTTATGGCACTGAGGCGATGAGTCCCGTTGAGGTAGGTTTACCATCACCTCAACGCTTGTACTTTGACGAAATAACTAACGATAAGTTTCAGAGGTTCGACCTCGACTTTCTTGATGAAAGGAGGGATGACTCCCAACTAAGACTTGCTGCCTACCAAAGGAAGATGATAAAATACTACAACTCCAAGGTAAAGAAGAAGTCGTTCTGAATCAACGACCTCGTCCTAAGGAGGGTCTTCCTCTCTTCCAAGGAACCAAGCATAGGCACCTTAGGTCCAAACTAGGAAGGTCCCTACAGAGTCAGAGAAGAAATTTAACCTGGTACCTACTGGATTGAAGACATGGATAGCAAGGCACAGCCTCGTTCTTGAAACATCGAACATCTCTAAATTTATTATCAGTAATTGTGCCACCTCGCTGGACGATCTTTCCTAGCTCATGTATCAAATTTCAAGTTTTAATAAATTTCTCATTGTTTAAGTTTAAATACACATCTCTCCAAGTGTGGATGCCTCGGAGGAGAGGTCTTGATTCCAACTCTGGGTCACCTCGCCTGAACTCTAAGGCGTACACCACATGCTTCCCTTTGGCAAGACTGAATGCCAAGGGGGGAAGCCCCTACATGGCTGCACCATCCACCATGTAGGGAAGCGTGGATGCCTCGGGGGAAAGGTCCTGATCCCAACTTTGGGTCACCTCGCTCGAACTTTGAGACGTACTCCACATGCCTCCCTTTAGCGAGATTGACGCTAAGGAGAGAAGCCTCTACTCAATTCAGGTTCCTCTAACATTTGCTCGACGAGGCTCATTTATTATAAACACTACATAATAGAACTCTATCAGTTCGATCACCAATGTTGCTAGAGTGCCGAAGTAATATTGTCCAGTTGAAAGAGTTCATTTTAAGCACACACTCAGATTATGAGTTTATCAAGTTTTCTTAAGTAATGATGCTTAATTTCAATCTTAGTTGAGATATCAGTCATGTGGCTTGACGAGGCCAATTTAACTAAGTTCACATTATTAGCTCATCCTTAAGTTCGATTACTTGGCGTGGCCAATTTACTTGGAAGAAAAAACAATGTATATTAGAGAATGAATAGAATGTTGCAAAATATGGCATTCATTGATCTTAAACAAATTGCAAGATGTGGGCTCGAGGCCAATACATAGAATTAAACTGATAGTAAACTACACAAAGCTTAGGTGGATGGTGGGAGTGCCTCGGTAGCAGGCGCCTCCGCAGCTTGAGCTTTGAAAGTGTTTTCTTCATTCTTTTTAGTCGCTTCGTCACCAAATGCTTCCTCAGTAGGAGTCTGGGGAACTTCGTCGACAAACTCCAACCTGAGTTGAGACAGGTCATTGTTTGGGTAGAGCTTCTCAGCCCTATCCATCACTTCAGCATAAGTGAAGTTCCTCCAATACAGGCTAAAGCCCTGGTACTCCTTAGTGAGGTGGAAGTTGGCAATATAATCCTTAACTGTCTCCTCCCTTGCCATTTAGGCCTCATCTTTTGCCATCTTCAGTTCATCAACATGCCACTTTATTTGGTCGTCCAAAAATTTGTATGCCTCCTGGACCCCTGCTAATTCCTTGTTAGCCTTCTCCAGGGCCTGGACAGTCACCTTTTGGTGGTTATTGGAAGTCTCCACCTTCTTGGTGAGGGAGGCCACCTCACACTGAGACTCGTAGACCTCCTTTTTCAAGGCCTCAATCTGGGCGAAGGCAGACTTCAACTTGGCACCATCTTCAATTTTTAAGGCCTTCATCTCCTTATCCTTAGCCCTTATTTTCTTCAGTTCCTCCTCAGTGGAGGCTAACTTGTCCCTCGAGGACTGATTCCTTATCTGGAAGTCAATGAGAGCATCCCTACACTCCAGTACGAGGCCAAAGGTCCTAAAACTTTGACTTACCAGGGCCCTCGTGAGGTCTAAGGCATCATAGGGTAAAGCATGTAGCTACCATCGGTTCGCCTAGAATTTGTAGAAGCTTTCTATGGCACCCCGGATCTCGACAGGCAGTGCCTCCAACAAAGCAGGCGCCAGCTCTTCCTCACACCCTGCCAGGAAGTTAGGGGACCTCCCTTGAGTCCTAATAGGCTTCTGCTTCATCGCTTCATCATTTGCCTTCTCAACTATCCTATTGGCAGCCTCTCTACTGGCCTTCTCCTCAGCTCGCCTTCCCATTTCACTTTTTGCCGCCTTCATGGTGAAGTCCAGCAACTTTTGCTGAGGAGGGGCATCTTTATTGGAGTGGGACACCGAGGTCCCAAACTTCCCAGAAGAGTTGGTGATATGAACCAGCCTTCTCTTCTTATGGGAGTCCTCAGGGACCTTTTCTTTACCCCAAGGCTCCTTATCCTTCTCTGTCTTCAGGGAGGCCTCCTCGTCAGACACCCTAGGGGTGTTATCTTTGGACAGCCTCTCCAGCTTGCCCTTGACCTCTTTCGCCCCACTGGAGCTCGATTTCAAGGGACTCACCACTATTTTGGAGGTGGCCCTCAGAATTGAGGCCATATCTAGGATGAGGTACTCCCTCCTATTGAACTTATCTACAAAAGATACAACAGGTCGGCATTGCACAATAATCATATAAAAATCTGATAAAGTATATGTACTTTTTCTTACACTTAGAGGCCATCAGTTCGAAATTGAGGAAGTATCGGTCCTCTATGACCTTGAACTTCTCCTTGTTGAGCTCGAACCTTGTACTACAATCTGCAAAACAACCAACAATAGTTAGACAAAAATTAAGAAACTTAACAAAATGTATACTACAACTTAGGCTGGGGCACTCATGAGCTTCATAGTACTAGGTCGATACTTTGTAAGCTAAGGCTTTGTCTCCCTCCACTGTGATATGATCCAGGAGTCGAGCCCGACGAAAGCAAGTGCGAGACGAGACCCGTTGATAGTCGATGGCGGACCAATGACGCGATCAAGGGCAAAGTAAGTGAAACAAGTGATGGGATTGCTCGTTCAAGAAACCATTGATAGAACCATGTTCGGGACTTAAAATGGAGCAACTTTCATGTTCGGGTCAAAGGCCGAATCAACGTGGATCAATTTGTTATCAAGCGACGAAATCGGAGGCTGAAAATAAGCCTATGCGACCGCACAGCAAAAACACCATGCGACCGCACAGTGGCATACCGAAACTTAAATTGGGATTTTTTGTGAACCATGCAACCGCATGGAAATACACCATGCGGCCGCAGAGGCCAAAAATTTGGCAAATTTTCCATATTTTGTTAGATTTTGATTCTTTTCCATATTTTGGAGATTATGCTCGACTTTTGCACGATTTTTACCTAGTTTTTAAGTTTAGTATAAATAGGAGTTTACATTCAATTGTTAAAAACTTTTTTGACATTATTGATATTGAATTAAAGTGAAACGTATTGTCTTCTCTTCATCGTTCTTCATTGAACAATTTCGAACTTATCAAGTGTTAACTTGTGGCGTTTAAACAACCGGATTTAACTCTTGGATTGCGTGATCAAGGGGCCTTTCAAGCGTCGTTCTTGTTGGATTTTTTGGTTCGACTTTCTTTTGGGCTAATCCTAAACTTTGGATTAATTTGGCTTTCTTGGGTTCGTCAATCTCGTTGTGGGTTTCGTAGTCAACGTTGCTAAGGGGTTCGCATCACACTGCCTGTGCCTCTCACCTAGAACCATGACTTCTTCCACCCCTTGATGGAAGAAGGTAGCCCCACCATGAAAGGTGTGTGTGCCCTCCCAAGGAATAATGTAGTATCACCCCTTAGACTCATCTTTGCCTAAGACTCGAGGCTAGAAAAGGGTATGGAAGACGTGTAGGGGCATATCGTTGCCTATAGAAACTTCCTTTCATAGGAAATACGAACCAACCAACTGGCTCCACCCATTTGATAGAACTTGGGTCGGCGATAGCATGAAGTTCCTCAGCACTGCCCTAAAGAAGGGATGTAGAGGAAGACACATACCTGCCTTGAATAGGTACTCACTGACTGCCACACATTTGGGCATCGAATAACAGGCCCGTTCGTGGGCCTCGGGGACTAATATTTCTAAGTAATGAGGTACAGTACCTCTCCCTTATCTCTCCCAACCTCTTCGAGGTTATATTTGAAGGTATCCTAGACGTACCCCATTCCTCATTATAATCCATGGGTTCCTTAGCCTATCTGCCCAACCTCGACATCCTCCCTAAGAATAGTCTTAATCCCCAACCTAGCAACGGTGTCTAAATCCCTCTCGGAACCGAACGCCTTTTAAATTATGAAACAAAAATCGAAAGTTCTGATTGAACAAATGGAATACCTACAGAAGTGACTAAGGGGTCGAAAAATGAGTCTGGACACCGAAAATTCGAGAAAATGTAGAGAAAAATTAGAGAAATCAAATGAAGAAAGGTTCAAAATAGAGCTCTTGGCATTTTATACGTAGCCAAGGCAAACCTCAGCCATTAGATTGAGGCCCAACAAATCTCAGCCTTTCATTTTCTGCTTTAATTCAAGGTGTAGAATTCAAACCATCTCAAAGAATAACGCCTCAGATTCTAACATGCCTCCCCCTACCTCTCCAAACGTGTTGCCTTCTAGAAGCTCTAGCTATTACCATCATTGCATATTTAATGTAGCGGCTGTACGTGCCTTGGAAGTCCAAATGGTTCGACTACCTTTTCTCAAAAGCATGCACAAATCATCAAATCATTGGTACATTGATCTAGGACCAATCATTAACAGTGAGCTTCAGCACTCTAATCTTCACAACCTTGACCAGCCATCCTCACAAGCCTCGACAGATTTAGCCTTCACAAGCTTTGGCAGGTTTGATCCGCTCACTGCCTCAGCTCGACATCACATTTCAGCCACATCTTCACAAGCCTCAGCAAGTTCGATCCACTCACCGCCTCGACTTCAATATCCCATTTCAGTCGCATCTTCACAAGCCTTGACAGGTTCAATTCACTCACCACCTCGGCTCATTCATCACACCTTCACCAAATCAGCGCAACAGTACATTTCTAACTCTAACCATGATATAAATGACCATACTTCGACTTGGGAACTATACTATTTAGGGTTGAAAATTTTACAGATTAAAACGAGTTCACTTTAAAGTCCATGCATCACATAAATGACCATACTTAGACTTGGGAGACTATTGTTACGTGTCGATACACTTGGGCGACCCATTGGGGGGCCCATGGCCCACCCATGTCGAATCGTGTGGCATCTTGGATGAGGCCCCTTGATGTCAGTGAAGATTGACCAACACCAACAAATAGCTCCTATTGCGTGGCCTAGGTTCTATAGGCCAAAGTGCAGTAATCAAGGTGGTATACATAGCTGAGGCTCTTCACACCGAGGCTCTGTAGGCCAAGGTGCAGTAGCTGAGGTGGTATACATGGCCGAGGCTCTTCACATCGAGCCTATTATACCTAAGCCCATGATAACTGGCATCACTTCTCCCTAGAGATCCGATCTTACACAAGGATCCTCTTTGAATGATTGATGGGACACCCATCATGAAGTGCAAGTGTTTTGTCTTATCAAAGTAACGAAGGCTCTACCAATGTACTGCAGGCTAGATGATCAAACTTGATGCCTACAATTTGACATGTAGATTAACAAGATGAGGCCACGTGTACCCCCAATCAAAGGCCATGATCTGACTTGTAACACTATAAATACTCCCCCATGTACCCCATACAAAGGCTAATGCAAGATTTAACACAAGAACAAATACTACACAACATTCTTTACATTTTACTCTTTTGTAATAAACACGAGTTCATATACTTATTAAGCAGATATCGATTGGTAATTATTGTACAATTGTTATGCAAATGTCTTGTTGGATTTCGAACGTTCTCATCCCGTGCGTTTGAGTTGCTCCCACGTCCTTGATCTGCTAATTTCAGATCATTCACGTGTTTTAGCGTGTTAGACCAGGCTTACGTGTACGCGGGTGGGTCCGACATCTATTGGTAACATATTCTGGGGTCAACATAGCCTCTGCACAAATGAGATTTTACAGTAAATCGAAATGTTTATAGCTCCAAAAACTCTCAAGTGGTCAATAAATGCTAATATAACTATAAAATAAGAAGGAAAATTTTTCTCTCCACAAACAAATGCACAACAAAACTCCGAAAAGTTTAATCCTAATTGTAAGTGCAGCAAGGGCATTATATTCTTTCCATCCTCACAACGTAATGTATTCCTAATAGATCTCCTTTAGCACCCTTCATACGAAAAAAACAATGGCAAAGAAAATACTATTCTTTTGAAGTTCAACATCTAGGTTTTCTTTGTTGTTAACTTATTAAAATGTAGAGTGAATAGGGACAAGAGCAGACTTATACTACCCAGACGAGCATCTACTAGTCAGATCAGAGGATTGGAGATTTTGATTGGATTTCAACACCGGGGATAGCCTTTCA
Organism: Olea europaea var. sylvestris; assembly: GCF_002742605.1. Lineage (NCBI taxonomy): Eukaryota > Viridiplantae > Streptophyta > Magnoliopsida > Lamiales > Oleaceae > Olea > Olea europaea. The sequence goes on from NC_036246.1 coordinate 694,422, forward strand.
CTTATCTGGGGGGTTCCCTTATTTAAGGATACCAATAGGAGTTTCATTTATGATGACCTTATTCAGAAGGTCAGGGACAAGATCTCAAGCTAGGCTTCATGATTACTATCATATGGGTGTTACATTAACTTGCCGAGATCGGTGTTTTTTTCCATACCACTACATCTTCTTCAGATCATGCAGCCCCCTAAGGCTATCCTGAAGATACTCGAGAGCATCTTTGCGAGATTCTTATGAGATTCTAAGGATCAAGCATGACGTTTACATTGGAGGAGTTGGAAAGAGATTTGCCTTCCTATTGATGAGGGTGCTCTGGGCTTTAGGAGATTACAATTATTTCGCTCTTAGCAATCTCATTGGGCCTAATTATTACTGTGGAGCTCCATCATGCCTAACACTGTCTTATTCTTTTGCTGGGGATTATTATAGGACCTCATATCAATGAATGTGGTTATTCAGAGGAGAATTAGGTATCAGTTGGTTTCTCGATGTCGGTGTTGCTCTGAGATTGAGACCATCAGTCATATCTTCACTAGTAGTAGCATCTTTGATCATGTATGATAACACTTTGGGGATATATTTTAGATACCTATGTAATCAGGAGAATGTCAGATGGAGGTTCTAAAGATGAAGGTATTCTGGACAGTACGTTCGAAATGGACACATTCGCATTATCATTCCTTTACTGATATTCTGGTTTTTATGGATCGAAAGGAATGATTCAAAACATAGTAGGATCTGCATGGTGGCCAGACGTATCATTTGGAGGGTCTAACATACCATTTCTTTTTTTCATATGGGAGGACTTTTTAAAGTTGTGCACTGGCAAGGGAACTCGACATTTGCACCATTCTTTGGCATTTCTATGAGTCTCCCTTCCCCACCATCACCTATTATGGTTGTTTAGCACACTACATCAGTGGAATCGTCACTACACCAAAAATGATCATTTGCAACACATAAAAGGCAACATTCGATTGTTAAGTGTTGCTAAAGGGGTCTACAGCAACATTCGAACAAGTAAATGTTGCAATTAGTTAACAAAATTCAGCTTTGGCAATATTTTGTAAATAGATATTGCTAATGTTGCCTTTCGTAATGTTTATCAAATGTTGCGAAATGTTTGACTTTTTGCAGCATTTATTAAACATTGTTAAAAGTTAAATTTATTGCAACGTTTAATAAACGTTGTTGAAACTCACCTTTTGCAATGCTAAATGGCCACTGCAAAAAATTTCCCTTTTACAACGTTTATTGAATTCTGCGAAAAGTTTGATATTTCACAACGTTCAGTAAACATTGCTAAAAAGTTAATGGATTTTACTTTTTGCAACATTTCATAAACGTTGCAAAAAAACACTTTTCGCAGCATTGACTGAACGTTGCAAAAAGTAAAATATTTTTGAACTTTTTACAACATTCCATAAACATTGCGAAAAGGGGAATTTTTAATTAAACTCCCCCCTCAAACAAAATAGAAGACAAGTTCACCCTAAATTCCTAATCTTCGTTTACAGCCTCGCTCTCAATCTCTCAGTCTCACTCGTCACTCACCGTCACCATAGCCGACGCCGCCTCTCCGATAGTCAACGGTGCTCTTAATCTCTCTTGTCTCTCAGTCTTCTCTCACAGCCTCGCTCTCAACAAATAATTAGAAATATTTAGTGCATCTCTCTCGCTCTCAATCTCTCACACACTTGCCAGCCCCCGCTTCTCCAGTAGTGCACGGTGAAAGCCCAAAGGTCGTCGCCACCGGTATTTCTAATTAATTATTGGTTTTGTGAAAAACGTACCGTGAGGCTCTTGAATTGTTTGAGATTTTGGAATGCGAGGATGATAATGATGTTAATTGTAGTACTTATGATTCTTTGGTGAGTGCTTGCATTGGTTTGAAATCAATTAGAGGTGTCAAAGGGGTGTTTAATTATAAGCTAAATTTTAGGTTTGAGCCGGATTTGTATATAAGAAACAGGGTGCTATTGATCACGGGAAATGCGGGATGATGGTCGATGCACATAGGTTGTTTGATACTATGCCTGAAAGAAACTTGGTTTCTTGGAACATCATAATTGGGAGGGGGGGGGGGGGGGGGGGGGGGGGGGAGCTTGTGGATGTTGGAGATTATGTAGAGGCATTTAGTAGGGATTACAAGGTGAAACCTAGAGCAATGCACTATGCTTGTATGATTGAATTATTAGGCCGAGAAGGGCTTCTGGATGAAGCTTTTGCATTGATAAGAGATGCTCCATTCAGATCTACTATAAACATGTGGGCTGCTTTACTTACAACTTGTAGGATTCACAAGAATTTTGTGCTTGGGAAATTTGCTGCTGAGAAACTTTATGGGATGGGACTAGAAAAGCTATCTAATTATGTTGTACTTTTGACTATTTATACGAATGTTGGGAAATTGGAAGAAATGGCTGAAGTCATGAAACCTTGAAGAGAAAACGGCAATTAGGAAGTGTTTACCTCATGTATATCAAACTAATGGCAGTAATAAATACACAATCAAAATTTGCTTTGCTAAATATGCAGTAGTAACATGAAAAATGAATCAGTTTTGTGTGTCGATGCTGATTGTAAGTTTTTTGAGACACCAAAGGCTCATTACGTCACAAAGCTTTAATATCGACATTAGCAGATGCTTGCATATTCAGCATTGAATTTTCTACCAACTTTTAAGCTGACATAATATCGTAATATATTTTACAGTTTCATAAGGTTAGATTTAACCATTGTCTTGTTGGTGCATGTTTTAGTTCTTTTGTAATTGAAAACTGAATGTTTAGTATATAGCCTTAAGTTTGTAGTTTTTCTGTATTATCTCAGTCTTAGCCGAAATAGTTTGTCAATTTAGATCGCAATGACATTGGATCAGAGCACTATGCTGCTAGGATTATTTACTATCTAGTACTAGCGAAGTTGAAATAATGTGCTTTTGAGAATTCAGGTTCTGACCCAAGAAATAGCTACGTGCAGGCAAGTATTGTCACTTCTTTATGCTGGGTAATAATTTTTGTGATCTTTGTAACTTGGCGGCAAAATGATCCATTTGGTTCATGGATTATTAGAATATTAGGTGAGAATGTGGAGGGCTGGAGGTTGTTGCTGCTGGCCTTGGAGGGTGAAGATCATGTTGAGAGTTAGAAACTCTGATTCTACCATCAAAAGCAATAAAATTGTAGAAAGAAAATAGACATAAGAACACTATTAAACCCAGAAAAAGAGCTAATTACATTTAAATGAACCAGACATTTTACTTATACAATTTTGAGAAATAGTCTGACTTTTCGATATTTTATAGGCTGACTTTTGGATATCTCCATCCTGTATGCCTCCTGTTGGTGCAAATTTAAACTAGCATATCATATTCACTTGAATCTTAAAACCATCACCATGTTTTCTCCTTCGATTCTGAGATGGTAAATGTATTGACTATTGATTTAAGTTTGTTCATTGTATTATATAGTTGATCTTCAGACATTTTTCCCAGTAAGACAACTCTTTTACCCATAACCTGTATTTGTTCTGGCCTGCTTATTTAAATTCATATCCATATGGAGTTTTGGCATGCATTTTGCTTCAGTTGGTTAGTTGGATAGTAAAATTTTGAGAATTAGCATTGATTAGTCTCATTGGTAAATTAACAATGTTCAGAAGAAAGGTTGTGGGGCCGTTGTAACATCTAATTAGGCGTTTATAGAAGCGATGATTAGTCTCATTGGTAAATTTTTATTCTTAGCTGAATTTTTTTATTCATTATAATGTAGAAGAGTGGAATGCCGACCCCTAATTTTTTTAACCTTTGTGGAAATTCTAAATCACAAAACCTAAACTTAACCTTTGTTCGTTCATTCTCAATGGTAAGAACAAGGTCAAATTTTGTATCAATGGTAAGAACAACGTTCAAGTTTTAATCTTGGTTTATTCGAAAGAAGTGCACTTGATGGTTTTGCATCCATGCCTGTGATTGTAATTCTGGCGAAAGTTTTAGAGGAAAAAGAGTTGTAGTTGTGGGATGTGGAAATTCATGCATGGAAGTGTCTCTTGATCTTTGCAACCATGATGTGGTTTATGAGTTTTCTTATTCAGGTTCATGTATTGCCAATGGTTCTTACTTATTTTTATTTGCTTTTCTTCTTGATTATAATTGGTACAAATGTTTAAAATGTGGTATCTATTTTGTCTCCTTTTTCTATAGGCCAGGACCAATATTTAAGGCACAGCTCATGTCGAAGATTGCTGAGAAGAAAATTAAGGAGGCCGATAGGATGGTTTCACACACTGCTTAGTTAGTGATTATTTTTTATTTATTTTGGGAAATGTATTGGATTTTTAGGTGTTTTAGAATTTTGGATTTGGATTTTGTACGAATATTGTTACATTTTAGAGTTTAATTAATAATGATTATTGGAGTTATTTGATGTAATTATTTTCTATTATGTTTTGTGGTTGATATATATGAATCACTCTACAAAAAAAGAAAAAAGAAAAAAAGGATCTACGGCAACGTTTGTTAAACGTTGTAATAGAGAGGTTTTTGTAACGTTTGTTCAAACGTTGCAAAAGATAGCTTTTGCAATGTTTAAACAAACGTTGCAAAAACTATTCAATCAACGGCAGCATCAACCTTTGCAACATACGTTAAAACGTTGTAAAAGGTCTTTTGCAATGTTTTTTGGTCATTGTAAAAACCTTTTTTTGGTGTAGTGCATACAAGATCAACACTGATGAAAGCATCAAGATGGATATTAGGGATTACCCTGGATGCTACATCAGGGCATTCTCTGCATCGTGCGACCCATGTTTGATTTTGGAGGCCTAGATCAGAGTTGTGCTGGACGGGATTCTGTTGGCCAAAGGACTTGGACTTTCGGGCATTTGGATAGAGTCAAACTCTACTACGGCCATCTACTGTATAACCAGAGGCCAATGCTTTCTTCCATACCACTTTGTCTTCTTCAAATTATGCAGTCCCCTAAGACTGTCCTAAAGAAACTTGAGAGCATCTTTGCGAGATTCCTGTGGGGTTCTAAGGATCAGGTGCGACGTTTACATTGGAAGAAATGGAAGGAGATTTGGTCTCCGTTTTTTTTGTTCTTCTCATTTTGTTTGTGAGAAATTGGAAAACTGCTACCGTTTCTAACCAAAATAAAATCAGAACTTAGTTGCACCAGTGTATGGATACTAACATAGATTTGAATTTTGTTTTGAAACCCTAAAAGACGTGTCTGAAATGTTCATTGAATCAAATAATTGTCGCATTTGTTTGAGAGAATAATCACTTTGTAGAATATAATACCGAATTAGTTCAATTAATGAATTTTCAGCTTGAGTTATTAAATCCCAGCCGATTATATTAAGTTTTGTTTAGATTTTGAGTGAAATTGAGCTGGTTTTGATTGAGATTCACCTCAACCGTTACAATTGATATCAGATGAGCAGATTATACTAGGGCTAAAGTTGTAGATGAATACTTGAAAAAACTAGATAGAAAAGTAGAAGGTTTGGGAGAAGCTATTAAAATGTGAGTAACAAAGCTTAATACTTGTCGTAATAAATAGTTAAGTTATTAATAAGCTACCCATTTTGAAGTAGTCAAAGATACGAAACTTTTTTCAAACATGTTTTTTTAAAACATGTTTAACATATTTAAACATGTTTGAAAAAAAATTAATAAATTAAGTTCGAATTACTTATAAAGTAAATAATTCAAATTATTAATAACTTTTTTAAAAATAAAAAATTAATAAAAGTACGTTCGAATTACACTAAGCTTAGCCAAAAGTGCAAAAGCATACTATGCCAACTTGCTTCAATCAAGGCGGCTGTAGGGAGAAGGTGGATGGGTTGTTATGCAACTGCTTTTCAAGATTCAAGGGTTTGAATTTTAACAATTTATTTTCAATAATTTTCTCGTCATTTCATCAATTGAGTGAACAAATCATACCATAATAAGGACATCCAGATTTAAATTTATTTCTGAATGATAAAATTCAAATTCTTGGATGGTTTCTTTTGGAAGAAACAAATTAAAGAAGCAAGCATCTCTAGACAAAAGTTAACCACATATTCTTTCTACTTAAATACTGTAAAACAAAGAAACTAAAATACACTATCCCTACAAAATCAAACAAAGAAACTAAAATACACTATCCCTACAAAATCAAGTGTTAATTTTGAAGAATAATATTCTTATATAGATAAATTCGTCACCAATGAACTAAACCCATGTGAAATTTTAGTCAAATTTGATAGGAAACACGTCAACGAATAAAATTCAGATGAAAATTTAGTCAAATTTGATTTGATACAAGTCAATGAACGAAATTCAGGTGAAATTTAAGTCAAATTTGATTGGAAACGCTCCAATGAACAAAACTCATGTGAAATTTTAGTCAAATTTGAGAGGAAACGCGCCAACGGAAGAATTCGTTTGAAATTTTAGTCAAATTTGATTCGAAATGTGCCAATGACAGAAAATCGTGTGAAATTTTAGTCAAATTTAATTGGAAACGGGCAAATGAACTAAATTCAGGGGAAATTTTAGTCAAATTTGACTGAAAACACGTCAATGAAAAAATTCAGATGAAATCTTAGTCAAATTTTATTGGAAACGTGCCAATGAAAAAACCTACATGAAATTGTGGTCAAATTTGATTCAAAATCTGTCAATGAACCAAAGTCATATGAAATTTTAGACAGATTTGATTGGAACCGCGCCAATAAACAAAATAAAGATGAAATATTGGTCAAATTTGATGTGAAACGCGCTAATGAACAAAATCCTGATGAAATTTTAGTCAAATTTAATTAGAAACACGCCAATGAACAAAATCCCGATGAAATTTTAGTCAAACATTATTAGAAATACGCCAATGAACCAAACCCATGAGAAATTTTAGTCAAATCTGATTCGAGACGTGCTAGCGAACAAAATTCAGATGAAATTTTAGTCAAATTTTATTTGATATACGCCAATGAAAGAAATCCAGGCGAAATTTTAGTCAAATTTGTTTTGAAACGCGCCAATGAACCAAACTCATGTGACATTTTAGTCAAATTTGATGGAAAACGCGACAACGAATAAAATTCAGATGAATTTTAGTCAAATATGATTTGATACACGCCAATGAACGAAACCATGGTGAAATTTTAGTCAAATTTGATTTGATACACGCCAATGAACGAAACCCAAGTGAAATTTTTGGTAAATTTGATTTGAATTGCACCAATGAAAAGCCACGTGAAATTTTCATCAAATTTGATTCGAAATGTGCCAATGAACCAAGATGATGTAAAATTTTAGTCAAATTTGATTGGAAACGCGCCAATGAACCAAATTCAGGTGAAATTTTAGTCAAATTTGATTGGAAATGCGCCAATGAGCCAAATCCTTGTGAAATTTTAGTAGAATTTGATTGGAAACTGCCTACGAAAAAACTCGCATGAAATTGTAATCAAATTTGATTCGAAATGGTCTAATGAACCAAAGTCATGTGAAATTTTGATCAAATTTGATTGTAAACGCATCAATGAACCGAACTCAAGTGAAATTTTAGTCAAATTTGATTGAAAATGCGCCAATGAACAAAATTCAGATGAAATTTTAGTCAAATTTGATTTGAAATGCATGAACGAACAAAATCCTGGTGAAATTTTAATCAAATTTGATTAGAAACATGCCAATTAATTAAATCCCGGTGAAATTTTAGTCAAATTTGATTGGAAAAGCGCCAATGAACCAAATCCTTGTGAAATTTTAGTCAAAGTTGATTGGAAACGAGCTAACGAAAAAATCTGCATGAAATTGTAGTCAAATTTGATTCGAAATGTGCGAATGAACATAAGTCATGTGAAATATTAGTCAAATTTGATTGAAAACACGCCAATGAGCAAAAACGTCTCAATGAAAAAAATCGCATGAAACTGTAGTCAAATTTGATTTGAAATGTGCCAATAAACCAAAGTCATGTGAAATTTTAGTCAATTTTGATTAAAAATGCACCAATCAACTAAATTCCAGTGAAATTTTAATCAAATTAGATTGGAAACGCGCCAATGAACCAAACTCATGTAAAATTTTAGTTAAATTTGATTGAAAACATTTCAATGAACAAAATGCAGATGAAATTTTAGTCGAGTTTGATTTGAAACGCACTAACGAACAAAATCGTGGTGAAATTTTAGTCAAATTTGATTAGAAACACGCCAATGAACTAAATTCTGATGAAATTTTAGACAAAATTCATTGGAAATGCTCCAATGAACCAAATTCATGTGAAATTTTAGTCAAATTTGATGGAAAAAGTGCCAATGAACAAAATTCAGATGAAATTTTAGTCAATTTGATTTGATACACGCCAATGAACGATACACTGGTAACATTTTAGTCAAATTTGATTTGATACAAGCCAATGAACGAAACCCAAGTGAAATTTTAGCCAAATTGGATTGGAATTGCGCCAATGAGAAGCCACATGAAATTTTAGTCAAATTTGATTCGAAATGTGCCAATGAACCAAAGTCCTGTGAAATTTTAGTCAAATTTGATTTGAAACGTGCCAATGAACAAAATGCATGTGAAATTTTAGCCAAATTTGATGGAAAACGTGCCAACGAACAAAATTTGGATGAAATTTTAGTCAAATTTGATTTGATACACGCCAATGAACTAAACCCTGGTGAAATTTTAGTCCAATTTGATCTGATACACGCCAATGAATGAAATCCAAGTAAAATTTTAGTCAAATTTGATTAGAATTGTGCCAATTAAAAGCCACATGAAATTTTAGTCAAGTTTGATTTGAAGTGTGCGAATGAACCAAAGTCATGTGAAATTTAGTCAAATTTAACTGGAACGCACCAATGAACCAAATTTAGGTGAAATTTTAGTCAAAGTTGATTGAAAACGCGCTAATGAACTAAATCCTAGTGAATTTTTTGTCAAATTTGATTGGAAACGCGCTAATGAACCAAACCCTTGTGAAATTGTAGTCAAATTTGATTCGAAACGTGCCAACAAACCAAAGTCTTGTGAAATTTTAGTCAAATTTGATTGTAAACGCGCCAACGAACCAACCTCAGGTGAAATTTTAGTCAAATCTGATTGAAAATTCATCAATGAACAAAATTCAGATAAAATTTTAGTCAAATCTGATTTGAAACGCACGAACGAACAAAATATTTGTGAAATTTTCGTCAAATTTGATTGGAAATACGACAATGAACAAAATCTTGATGAAATTTTAGTCAAATTTGATTGAAAATTCTCCAATGAACCAAACCCTTGTGAAATCTTAGTCAAATTTGATTCAAAATGTGCCAATGAACCAAGGTCATGTGAAATTTTAGTCAAATTTGATTGGAAACGCGTCAATGAACAAAACTCAGGTGAAATTCTAGTCAAATTTGATTGAAAATGTGCCAATGGACAAAATTCAGATGAAATTCTAGTCAAATTTTATTGAAAATGCACTAACGAACAAAATCCTGGTAAAATTTTAGTCAAATCTGATTAGAAACACACCGATGAACGAAATCTCGGTGAAATTTTAGTCAAATTTGATTGGAATCGAGCCAAAGAACCAAACCCATGTGAAATTTTGGTCAAATTTGATGGGAAACGCGCCAATAGTTTTATTATCAATTAATAGGATAGAACTAAAAAAAAAATCCATTTTCTTAATGAATCCAAAAGAAAAAAACCTATTTTGGATCACTCAAAATTGATACATTATTTATCTAGACTCTCTTCGAAGTAATAATATTATTGAATCATCAGAACTATTTCGATATCTCTCTTTTTCGTTTCTATCCACAGAATCTTCCAGAAGTCCACAGAAAAATTATTGCTAATTGACCGAAGTGAGAAGCAAAAAATGGCTTTTGAATTTGCAGTTAAAGGGATTGAATCTCATTTCCTATGTACAAGAATAAAATGAAAGTAATTGTAAGCAAAGCAGTTCATCTGCTTCCGGAAGAAATTGAAAAATTTCTTGGGAATCCTACAATCAAAGAGAGATTCAACAACTAAAAGAAGATCGATTCTTTAGGATCCTTACTTTCTTCAAACGGAAAGAACAGAGATAGAATCAGACCGATTTGAAAATGAGTAGTTCAGATGGAATCGAACTTTCGATCGATCTCGGTACTGTCCAAATTTAGTTAAGCTTTAGTCTAACCCACTAAGAGACTTAATCCTATTGATTGAATTTAATTAGTATCAAGAATTCGCTCTGGCGGTCGACTCGATTCTTTCAAATTGTTTCTCATTATTGAGAAAAGGTAACAAAGATAAATACGAGCTTGCTTCTATAACAGTGACAATTGTTTAGTCTATCTGATAGATACGAAAACCCCTCTCGATTTTTTCGATTTGGATTTTTGCAATTAGATGGCAAATAGACATCCACGGGAATTAACTTATCGACTCCTCAAACAGTACTATAAGAATCGGTACTGAACATCCCTTCTGTAATGTATATAGGAATTCAGAGAAAATCAAAAAGTGAGAAAGTTACACAAAAGGGTTTAAAATTTTAATCAATTAGTTTCACCCATTCTTACTAAGAAATGGAAAAAAACCTCAAAGAAAGAGGACTTGAATCTAGACATTGATTCTTCTTTTTTTTTTTCGCAATTATTTTTTGAAGAAGATGCCATTCGTTTGATGAGAAATCAAATGGAATATCGAAAATTCGAGTGGATCCCATGATCCTGAACCGATCTTACCTGGGATCAAATTCACTCCGGTACTCTATGTAAAATTCCCCCCAAAAAAGAAAATAGAGGCGAAAGAACAAGCATAACATAAAGAAATTGTTCACTTTTTTCTTAAAAAAAAAGTAATCAAGTGTCTATCTGCTTGGCTAGTCAAGCATGGGCTAATTCATAGATCTTTGGGCTTTGATTATGAACATGAAACTTGTGATCGGTAGTAAAACACCTTTCACAGGAATCTTTCACAAACTTCCCAACTAATACTAATATTATCAACTAATCAGAATGTTTGATTATTAGACCATGGTATTTGGTCCACCCCTATGGCCATGTTCTATTTGGAGGAATAAAATAAAAATTGTCTTTCGGAGAGATGGCTGAGTGGTTGATAGCTCCGGTCTTGAAAATCGGTATAGTTTTGAACAAAGAACTATCGAGGGTGACTTGACTCAAAAAATTGACTCATTTCGAAAATCAAATTAATGAATTCCATTTAGTCAAATTTGATTTGATACAAGCCAATGAACGAAATTCAGTTGAAATTTTTGTCAAATTTGATTGGAAACGCTCCAATGAACAAAACTCATGTGAAATTTTACTTAAATTTAAATGGAAACGCGCCATGAAATTCTGGTCAAATTTGATTCGAAATGTGCCAATGAATGAAAGTCGTGTGAAATTTTAGCCAAATTTGATTGGAAATGTGCCAATAACAAAATCCAGATAAAATTCTAGTCAAATTTGATTGGCAACGTACTAACTAACAAAATTCTTGTGAAATTTTAGTCAAATTTTTTGAGAAATACGCTAATGAACAAAAGCTAGCCATGTCATCAAGGAACGAGCCCCAAACCAATTCAAACATGGGTTTCCAATTTTTCCATTTTTTTGGATTCCTTGGGAAGTTCTGACTAATCAAGTGGAGTTTAACCATGAGACTCAGAGGCAGATCAGCACCGTCTTTGGGCTAAAAGCGCTCCTAATGAGACCCACCACGGTTAGGGCTGGAGTTGTCACCCCAGGAGGAGAAAACTTCCTATACGTTTCTAGGGGGGAGTATTGTTCACCTACATCTATTTCAGTGAAATTTTAGTCAAATTTGATTAGAATCTCGCCAATGAACGAAATTTATGTGAAATTCTAGTCACATTTGATGGGAAACGTGCCAACGAACAAAATTCAGATGAAAATTTAGTCAAATTTGATTTGATACAAGCCAATGAACAAAACTCAGGTGAAATTTTAGTTAAATTTGATTGGAAACGCTCCAATGAGCAAAACTCATATAAAATTTTAGTCAAATTTGAATGGAAACGAGCCAATGAAAAAATTTGCTTGAAAGCTTAGTCAAATTTGATTCGAAATGTGCTAATGAACCAAAGTCGTTTGAAATTTTAGTCAAATTTGATTGTAAACACACCAACGAACCAAACTTAGGAGAAATTTTAGTCAAATCTGATTGAAAACGCGCCAATGAACAAAATTCAGATGAAATTTTAGTCAAGTTCGATTTGAAACGCACGAATGAACAAAATTCTAGAGAAATTTTAGTCAAATTTGATTAGAAACACGATAATGAACTAAATCCTAGTGAAATTTTAATAAAATTTTATTGTAAACGTGTCATTGAACCAAACCAATGGGAGATTTTAGTCAAATTGGATGGGAGACGCGCCAACGACCAAAATTTAGATGAAATGTTAGTAAAATTTTATTTGATACACGTCGATGAACGAAATCTAGATGAAATTTTACTCAAATTTGATTTGAAACTCTCCATGAAAAAAATCAGCAGGAAATTGTAATCATATTTAATTCGAAATGTGCCAAAGAACCAAAATCATGTGAAATTTTAGTTAGTTTTAACTGAAAACATGCCAATGAAACAAATTCAGGTGAAATTTTAATCAAATTTGATTGAAAACGTGCTAATGAACAAAATTCAGATGTAATTCTAGTCAAATTTGATTGGAAATGCACTAACGAACAAAATTCTGGTGAAATTTTAATCAAATTTGATTAGAAACAGGCCAATGAACAAAATTCTGATGAAATTTTAGTTAAATTTGATTGGAATCGCGCCAAAAAACCAAACTCTTTTGAATTTTTTGTTAAGTTTGATGGGAAATGCGCCAACGAACAAAATTCAGACGAAATTTTAGTCAAATTTGATTTGATACAAGCCAATGAACGAAACCCAGATGAAATTTTAATCAAATTTGATTAGAAACGCTCCAACGAACAAAACTTATATGAAATTTTAGTCAAATTTAAAAGGAAAGGCGATAACAAAAAATCTGCATGAAATCTTAGTCAAAATTGATTCGAAATGTGCCAATGAACGAAACTCGTGTGAAATTTTAGTCAAATTTGATTGGAAACGCGCCAATGAACAAAATCCAGATGGAAACCCACTAATGAACAAAATCCTGGTGAAATTTTAATCGAATTTGATTAGAAACATGCCAATGAACAAAATCCCGACGAAATTTTAGTCAAATTTGATTGGAATCGCTCCAAAGAACCAAACCCATGTGAAATTTTAGTCAAATTTGATGGGAAATGCGCCAACAAGCAAAATTTATATGAAAATTTAGTCAAATTTGAATTGATACCAGCCAATAGCAGAAACCTAGGTGAAATTTTAGCCTAATTTGATTGGAAACGCTCCAATGAACAAAATTCGCTTGAAATTTTAGTCAAATTTGAACGGAAACGGGCTAACGAAAAAATTCGCTTGAAATTTTAGTCAAATTTGATTTGAAATGTGTCGATGAATGGAAGTTTGGTGAAATTTTAATCAAATTTGACTAGAAACGCACGAATAAATAAAATTCAGATGAAATTTTAGTCATATTAGATTTGAGACACACGAACGAACAAAATTCTAGTAAAATCTAAGTTAAATTTGATTAGAAACAGACTAATGAACAAAATTCTGGTGAAATTTTATTCAAATTTGATTAGAATCGCGCCAATAAACCAAACCCAAGTGAAATTTTAGTAAAATTTTGATGGGAAACGCACCAACGAACAAAATTCAGATGAAAATTTAGTCAAATTTTATTTGATACAAGCCAATGAACGAAACCCAAGTGAAATTTTAGTCAAATTTGATTGAAAACGCTCCAATGAACAAAACTCATGTGAAATTTTAGTCAAATTTGAATGAAAACGCGCTAATGAAAAATCCACTTGAAAGTTTAGTCAAATTTGATTCGAAATAGACCAATGAACCAAAGTCGTGTGAAATTTTAGTCAAATTTGATTGGAAAAGGCCAAATGCACCGAACTCAGGTGACATTTTAGTGAAATTTGACTAAAAACGCGTCAATGAAAAAATTCAGGTGAAATCTTAGACAAATTTGTAGTGAAACGCACGAACGAACAAAATCCTGGTAAAATTTTAATGAAATTCAATTAGAAACTCGCCAATGAACTAATTCTCGGTGAAATTTTAGTCATTTGATTGGAAACGTGCCAACGAAAAAAACCCGCATGAAATTGTAGTCAAATTTGATTCGAAATGTGCCAATGAAACAAAGTCATGTGAAATTTTAGTCAAATTCGATTGAAAATGCGCCAATGAACAAAATTCAGATGAAATTCTAGTTAAATTTGTTTGGAAACACTCTAACGAACTAATTTCTGGTGAAATTTTAGTCAAATTTGATTAGAAACACGCTAATGAACAAAATTCCAGTAAAATTTTAGTCAAATTTGAGTAGAATCGTGCCAATAGATCAGACCCATGTGAAATTCTAATCAATTTTGATGGGAAACACGCCAACGAACAAAATTCAAACGAAAATTTAGTCAAATTTGATTTGATACAAGCCAACGAACGAAAATCAGGTGAAATTTTAGTCAAATTTGATAACCAAAGTCGTGTGAAATTTTAGTCAAATTTGATTGTAAACATGCCGATGAACCAAACTTAAGTGAAATTTTAGTCCAATTTGATTGAAAATGCGCTAATGAACAAAATTAAGATGAAATTTTAGTAAAATTTGATTTGAAACGCACGAACGAACAAATTTCTGGTCAAATTTTAGCGAAATTTGATTGGAAACACGTCAATGAACAAAATCCCGGTAATATTTTAGTTAAATTTTATTGGAAACGTGCCAATGAACCAAATAATGGAAAATGTTAGTCAAATTTGAATGGAGACGCACCAACGAACAAAATTCAGATGAAATTTTAGTCAAATTTTATTTGATACACGTCAATGAATGAAATCTAGGTGAAATTTTAGTCAAATTTGATTTGAAACGCACCATCTAAACAATCAGCAGGAAATTGTAGTCAAATTTGAATCGAAATGATCCAATGAAACAAAGTCATGTAAAATTTTAGTTGGTTTTGATTGAAAAACGCGCCAAAGAACCAAACCCAGGTGAAATTTTAATCAAATTTGATTGAAATGCGCCAATGAACAAAATTCAGATAATATTCTCGTCAAATTTTGATTGGAAACGCACGAACGAGCAAAATCCTGGTGAAATTTTAGTCAAATTTGATTAGAAACACGCCAATGAACAAAATCCCGGTGAAATTTTAGTCAAATTTGATCTGAAACACTCCAATGAACCAAATCCATGTGAAATTTTAGTCAAATTTGATGGGTAATGTGCTAAAGAACAAAACTCAGATGAAATTTTAGTCAAATTTAATTTGATACGAGCCAATGAACGAAATCCAGGTGAAATTTTAGTCAAATTTGATTGGAAACACTCCAAAGAACAAAACTCATGTGAAATTTTAGTCAAGTTTGAATGGAAAGACGCCAACGAAAAAATCTACTTGAAATTTTAGTCAAATTTGATTCAAAATGTGCCAATGAACGAAAGTTATGTGAAATTTTAGTAAAATTTAATAGCAAACACGCCAATGATCAAAATCCAAATGAAATTTTGAGCAAATTCAATTTGAAACGTAGGATCGAAGAAAATACTGGGGAAATTTTAGTCAAATTTGATTAGAAACATGCCAATGAACAAAATCCAGGTGAAATGTTGATCAAATTTCATTGGAAATACGCCAATGAACAAAACTCATGAAAAATTTTAGTCAAATTTAACTAGAAACGGATAAGGAAAAAATCCGCTTGAAATTTTTGATAAATTTGATTCGAAATGTGCCAATGAACTAAAGTCATGAGAAATTTTATTCAAATTTGATGGGAAACGTGCTAACGAATAAAATTCAAATGAAATTTTTGTCAAATTTGATTTGATACACGCTAATGAACAAAACACTGGCGAAATTTTAGTCAAATTTGATTTAATACACGCCAATGAACGAAACCCAAGTAAAATTTTAGTCAAATTGGATTGGAATTGCACCAATGAAAAGTTGCATGAAATTTTAGTCAAATTTGATTCGAAATGTGCTAATGAACCAAAGTCCTATGAAATTTTAGTCAAATTTGATTTGAAACATACCAATGAACCAAATCCATATGAACTTTTAGCCAAATTTGATGGGAAACGCGCCAACGAACAAATTTTATATGAAATTTTAGTCCAATTTGATCTCATACATGGCAATGAACGAAATCCAAGTGAAATTTTAGTCAAATTTGATTGGAAATGCTCTAATGAACAAAATTCAAGTGAAATTTTACTCAAATTTGAATGGAAACGCGCCAACAAAAAAATCTGTTTGAAATTTTAGTCAAATTTAATTAGAAATGTGCCAATGAACGAAAGTTGTGTGAAATTTTAGTCAAATTTGATTGGAAACGTGCCAATGAGCAAAATCCAGATGATATTCTAGTCAAATATGATTGGAAAGCTCTAACGAACAAAATCCTGGTGAAATTTTAGTCCAATTTGATTAGAAACACGCCAATGAATGAAATCCTGCTGAAATTTTAGTCAAATTTGATTGGAATCGCGCTAAAGAACCAAACCCTTGTGAAATTTTAGTCAAATTTGATGGGAAACATGCCAACGAACAAAATTCATATGAAATTTTAGTCGAATTTGAATTGTTGCAATCCAATGAACGAAACCCATATGAAATTTTAGTCAAATTTGATTGGAAACGCACCAATGAACAAAACTCTCGTGAAATTTTAGTCAAATTTGATTCGAAATGAACCAATGAATGAAAGTCGTGTTAAATTTTAGTCAAATTTGATTAAATTTTAGTCAAATTGGAAACGCGTCAATAAACAAAATGCAGATGAAATTTAAGTCAAATTCGATTTGAAACGCATGACCTAACAAAATTCTGGTGAAAGTTTCATTAAATTTGATTAGAAACACGCCAATGCACAAAATCCAGATGAAATTTTAGTAAATTCGATTGGAATCGCGCCAATGAACCAAACCTAAGTGAAATTTTAGTCAAATTTGATGGAAAACGCACCAACTAACAAAATTCAGATGAAAATTTAGTCAAATTTGATTTGTCACAAGCTAATGAATGAAACCCAAGTGAAATTTTTGTCAAATTTGATTGGAAATGAACAAAACTCATGAGAAATTTTAGTCAAATTAGAATGGAAACGCGCTAATGAAAAATATACTTGAAAGTTTAGTCAAATTTGTTTTGAAATGTGCCAATGTACCAAAGTCGTGTGAAATTGTAGTCAAATTTGATTGGAAATGGGCAAATGAACAAAACTCAAGTGAAATTTTAGTCAAATTTGACTCAAAACGCGCCAATGGAAAAATTCAGGTGAAATCTTAGTCCAATTTGATGTGAAACGCACGAACAAACAAAATCCTGATGAAATTTTAGTCAAATTTGATTAGAAATACGCCAATGAATTAAATCTTGATGAAATTTTAGTCAAATTTGATTGGAAAGCGCCAATGAACCAAACCCTCACGAAATTTTAGTCAAATTTGATTGAAAACATGCCAACAAAAAAACCCGCATGAAATTATAATCAAATTTGTTTCAAAATGTGCTAATGAACCAAAAGTCATGTGAAATTTTAGTCAAATTTGATCGAAAATACGCTACTGAACCATATTCGGGTGAAATTTTAGTCAAATTTGATTGAAAACGTGCCAACGAACAAAATCCAGATGAAATTATGGTCAAATTTGATTGGAAATGCTCCAACGAACAAAATTCTGCTGAAATTTTAGTCAAATTTGATTTGAAACACGCCAATGAACAAATCCAAGTGAAATTTTAGTCAAATTTGATTGGAATCGCGTCGAAGACCCAAATCCATGTGAAATTTTAGTCATATTTGATGGCAAACGTGCCAACAAACAAAATCTAGATGAAATTTTAGTCAACTTTGATTTGATACAAGCCAAAGAACGAAACCTAGGATAAATTTTAGTCAAATTTGATTGGAAACGCTCCAATGAACAAAACTCATGTGAAATTTTAGTCAAATTTGAATGGAAACACGCCACCGAAAAAATCTACTTGAAATTTTACTCAAATTTGATTCAAAATGTGCCAATGAACGAAAGTCATGTGAAATTTTGGTCAAATTTAATTGGAAACGAGCCAATAAACAAAATTCAGATGAAATTTTAATCAAATTCGTTTTGAAACGCACGACCGAACAAATTCATGGTAAAATTTTAGTTAAATTGGATTAGAAACATGCCAATTAATATAATCAAGGTGAAATTTTAATCGAATTTGATTGGAAACGCGCCAATGAGCAAAACTCATGCGAAATTTTAGTTAAATTTAGTTGGAAACATGCCAATGAAAAAATCGGCTTGAAAATTTAGATAAATTTGATTCGAAATGTGCCAATAAACCAAAGTCATGGAAAATTTTAGTCAAATTTGATTTGAAACGTGCCAATGAATCAAACTCAAATGAAATTTTAGTCAAATTTGATTAAAAACGCGCTAATGAAAAAAATACAGACGAAATTTTAGTCAAATTTGATTGATAATGCTCTTACGAACAAAATTCTGGTGAAATTTTAGTCAAATTTAATTAGATACACGCCAATGAACTAAATCCCGGTGAAATTTTAATCAAAATAGATTGAAAACGCGCCAACGAACCAAACCCATGTAAAATTTTAGTTAAATTGATTGAAAACGCGCCAATAAACTAAATGTAGATGAAATTTTAGTCGAGTTTGATTTGAAACTTACTAACAAACAAAATCATGATGAAATTTTAGTCAAATTTGATTAGAAACAGCCAATGAACAAAATTTCGATGAAATTTTAGTCAAATATAATTGGAATCGCGCCAAAGACCCAAACCCATATGAAATTTTAGTCAAATTTCATGGGTAACGAGCCAATAAACAAAATTTAGATGAAATTTTAGTCAAATTTGATTTGATACGAACCAAGGAACGAAACCCAGGTGAAATTTTTGTCAAATTTGATTGAAAACGCGCCAATGAACAAAACTTATGTGAAATTTTAGCCAAATTTGAATGAAAATGTGCCAACAAAAAAATCTGCTTGAAATTTTAGTCAAATTTTATTCGAAATGGGCCAATGAACGAAAGTCATGTGAAATTTTAGTCAAATTTGATTGGAAACGCGCCAATGATCAAAATTCAGATGAAATTTTGATCAAATTCGATTTGAAAAGAACGATCGAACAAAATCCTTGTGAAATTTTAGTCAAATTTGATTAGAAATACGTCAATGAACGAAATTCAGGTGAAATTTTAATCAAATTTGATTGGAAACACGCCAATGAACAAAACCCGTGTGAAATTTTAGTCAAATTTAATTGGAAACGTGCCAATATAAAAACCCGCTTGAAATTTTATATAAATTTGATTTGAAATGTGCTAATGAAACAAAGTCGTCGGAAATTTTGGTCAAATTTGATTGGAAACGCGCCAATGAGCTAAACTCGGATGAAATTTTAGTCAAATTTGATTGAAAATACGCAAATGAAAAAAATTCAAATGAAATATTAGTCAAATTTGATTGGAAGTGCTCTAACGGACAAAATCCAAGCGAAATTTTTGTCAAATTTTATTTGAAACGGCCAATGAACTAAATCCCGGTGAATTTTTATTGAAAATAGATTGGAAACGCGCTAATGAACCAAACCCATGTAAAATTTTTCTTCAAATTTCATTGAAAACACGCCAATGAACAAAATACAGATGAAATTTTAGTCAATTTTAATTTGAAATGCACTAACGAACAAAATCTTGATGATATTTTAGTCAAATTTGATTAGAAACACATCAATGAACAAAATCTCGCAGAAATTTTAGTTAAATTTTATTGGAAACGTGCTAATGAACTAAATCAATTGGAAATTTTAGTTAGATTTGATTGGAGACCCGCCAACGAACAAAATTCAGATGAAATTTTAGTCAAATTTTATTTAATAGACGTCAATGAACGAAATTCAGGTGAAATTTTAGTCAAATTTGATTTCAAATGCGCTATTGAAAAAATAAGCAGGAATTTGTAGTCAAATTTGATTCAAAATGTGCCAATGAACCAAAGTCATGTGGCATGTTAGTCAATTTTGATTGAAAACGTGCCAATGAACAAAACTCAGATGAAATTTTTAATCAAATTCGATTGAAAATGCACAAATGAACAAAATCTAGATGAAATTCTAATCAAATTTGATTGGAAATGCACTGACAAACAAAATCCTGGAGAAATTTTGGTCAAATTTGATTAGAAACACGCGAATGAACAAAATCCCAGAAAATTTTTAGTTAAATTTGATTGGAATTGCACCGAAGACCCAAACCCATATGAAAGTTTAGTCAAATTTGATGGGTAACATGCCAACGAACATAATTTAGATGAAATTTTAGGCAAATTTGATTTGATACGAGCCAATGAACTTAACACAGGTGAAATTTTAATCAAATTTGATTGGAAACGCTCCAACGAACAAAACTCACGTGAAATTTTAGTCAAATTTCAATGGAAATGTGCCAATGAAAAAATCTGTTTGAAATTTTAGACAAATTTGAATCGAAATGGGTTAATGAACAAAAATCATGTGAAATTTGTGTCAAATTTGATTGGAAACACAAATTTGAATCAAAAATCATGTTCAAAATACAAATGAAATTTTAATCAAATTCGATTTGAAACGCACGACCGAACAAAATCCTAGTGAAATTTTAGTCAAATTTGATTAGAAACATGCCAACGAACGAAATCTAGATGAAATTTTAATCGAATTTGATTGGAAACGCACCAATTAACAAAACTCATGTGAAATTTTAGTCGAATTTAATTAGAAACGCCCAAATGAAAAAGCCCAGGTGAAATTCTAGATAAATTTGATTTGAAATGTGCTAATGAACCAAAGTCATGGGAAATTTTAGTCAAATTTGATTGAAAACGCGCTAATGAACTATACTCAGGCGAAATTTTAGTCAAATTTGATTGAAAACGCGCCAATAATTTAAATCAAGATGAAATTTTATTCAAATTTCATTGAAAATGCCCTAACAAACAAGATCCTGGTGAAATTTTAGTCAATTTGATTAGAAACATGCCAATGAACTAAATCCTGTTGAAATTTTAATCAAAATAGATTGGAAATGCGCAAATGAACCAAACTCATCTAAAATTTTAGTCAAATTTGATTAAAAACGCGCCAATGAACAAAATGCAGATGAAATTTTAGTCGAGTTTGATTTGAAACGCACTAACGAACAAAATGTTGGTGAAATTTTAGTCAAATTTGATTAGAAACACGCCAATGAAAAAAATCTCGGTGAAATTTCAGTTAAATTTTATTGGAAACGCGCCAATGAACCAAACCAATGGGAAATTTTAGTGAAATTTGATTGGAGACGCACCAACGAACAAAATTCAGATAAAAGTTTAGTCAAGTTTTATTTGATACACGTCAATAAACGAAATTCAGGTGAAATTTTAGGCAAATTTAATTTGAAACGCCTCCATCAAAAAAGTCAACAGGAATTTGTGGTCAAATTTGATTCGAAATGTGCCAATGAACCAAAGTTTTGTGAAATTTCAGTCAGTTTTGATTGAAAACGCACCAATGAACCAAACTCGGGTGAAATTTTAATCAAATTTGTTTGAAAATGCGACAATGAACAAAATCCAGATGAACTTCTAGTCAAATTTGATTGTAAACGCACTAACGAACAAAATCCTGGTGGAATTTTAGTCAAATTTGATTAAAAACACGCCAATGAACAAAATCCCGATGAAATTTTTGTCTAATTTGATTGGAATCGCGCCAACGACCCAAATCCATGTGAAATTTTAGTCAAGTTTGATAGGTAACGCGCCAACGAACAAAATTTAGATGAAATTTTAGTCATATCTGATTTGATACGAGCCAATGAACGAAACCCAGGTGAAATTTTAGTCAAATTTGATTGGAAACGCTACAACGAATAAAACTCGTGTGAAATTTTAGTTAAATTTGATTGGAAATGCGCCAACGAAAAGATTTACTTGAAATTGTAGTCAAATTTGATTCGAAATGGGCTAATGAATGAAAGTCATATGAAATTTAAGTCAAATTTGATTGGTAACGCGCCAATAATCAAAATCCATATGAAATTTTAATCAAATTCGATTTGAAACGCACGACCGAACAGTATCCTAGATAAATTTTAGTCAAATTTGATTTGAAACACGCCAATGAACGAGATCCAGGAGAAATTTTAATCAAATTTGATTGAAAACGCGCCAACGAACAAATCTCATGTGAAATAGCCAATTTAATTGGAAACGTGGCAATGAAAAAGCCCGCTTGAAATTCTTGATAAATTTGATTCGAAATGTGCCAATGAATCAAAGTCATGAGAAATTTTAGTCAAATTTGATTAGAAATGTACCAATGAACCAAACTCAGATGAAATTTTAGTCAAATTTGATTGAAAACGCACTAACGAACAAAATTCTGGTGAAATTTTAGTCAAATTTGATTGGAAATGCTCTAACAAACAAAATCCTGGTGAAATTTTAGTCAAATTTGATTAGAAACGCACCAATGAACTAAATCTCGATAAAATTTTAATCAAAATAGATTGAAAATGCGCTAATGAACCAAACCCATGTAAAATTTTGGTCAAATTTTATTGAAAACGTGCCATTGAACAAAATGGAGAAGAAATTTTAGACGAGTTTGATTTGGAACGCATTGACGAACAAAATCCTAGTGAAATTTTGGTCAAATCTGATTGGATACGAGCCAATGAACGAAACTCAGGTGAAATTTTAGTAAAATATGATTGGAAAAGCTCCAATGAACAAAACTCAAGTGAAATTTTAGTCAAATTTGAACGAAAACGCACAAACGAAAAAATATGCTTGAAATTTTAGTTAAATTTGATTCAAAATGTGACAATGAACGAAAGTCATGTGAAGTTTTAGTTAAATTTGACTGGAAACACGCCAATGATCAAAATTTATATGAAATTTTAATCAAATTCGATTTGAAACGTACGATCGAACAAAATCCCGGTGAAATTTTAATCAAATTTGATTAGAATCCCGCCAAAGAGCCAAACACGTGAAATTTTAGTCAAATTTGATGGAAAACGCATCAACGAACAAAATTCAGATGAAAATTTAGTCAAATTGATTCGACACAAGCCAATGAGCAAAACCCAGGTGAAATTTTAGTCAAATTTGATTGAAAACGCTCCAATGAACAAAACTCCTAAGAAGTTTTAGCCAAATTTGAATGGAAATGGGCCAATGAAAAATATGCTTGAAATTTTAATCAAATTTCTTTCGAAATGTGCCAATGAACGAAAGTCGTGTGAGATTTTAGCCAAATTTGATTGGAAACACGCCAATGAACAAAATTCAAATGAAATTCCAGTCAAATTTGATTGGAAACACACTAACGAACAAAATTCTAGTGAAATTTTAGACAACTTTGATTAGAAAACCGCCAACGAACAAACTTTAGGTGAAATTTTAGACGAATTTAATTGGAATCGCGCTAAAGAACC
This sequence comes from Olea europaea var. sylvestris, assembly GCF_002742605.1. Lineage (NCBI taxonomy): Eukaryota > Viridiplantae > Streptophyta > Magnoliopsida > Lamiales > Oleaceae > Olea > Olea europaea. Next base: position 718,042 of record NC_036246.1, read on the forward strand.
AAACCCATGTGAAATTTTAGTCAAATTTGATGGGAAACATGCCAACAAACAAAATTCATATGAAATTTTAGTCAAATTTGAATTGATACAAGCCAATGAATGAAACTTAGGTGAAATTTATTTAAATTTGATTGAAAATGCTCTAATGAACAAAACTTACGTGAAATTTTAGTCAAATTTGAATGGAAACGCGCCAACGAAAAAAATCGCTTAAAATTTTAGTCAAATTTGATTCGAAAAGTACCAATGAACGAAAGTCGTGTGAAATTTTAGTCAAATTTAATTGGAAACGTGCTAATGAACAAAACTCAGGGAAATTTTTAGCCAAATTCGATTTGAAACGCACGATCGAACCAAATTTTGGTGAAACTATAGCCAAATTTGATTAGAAACAGGCCAATGAACAAAATCTCGACAATATTTTAGCCAAATTTGATTAGAATCGTGCCAATGTACCAAACCCTTAGGAAATTTTAGTCAAATTTGATGGGAAACGTGCCAAAGAACGAAATTCAGAGGTAAATTTAGTCAAATTTGATTTGACACAAGCCAATGAACGAAACCCAGGGGAAATTTTAGTCAAATTTGATTGAAAAAGCACCAATGAACAAAATTTTAGCCAAATTCGAGTTAAAACACACAAACGAACGAAATCTTGGTGAAATTTTAGTCAAATTTGATTAGAAACACGCCAATGAACTAAATTCCTATGAAATTTTAGTTAAATTTTATTGGAAATGCACCAATGTACAATACCAATGGGAACTTTTAGTCAAATTTGGTTGGAGAAGCGCCAACGAAGAAAATTCAGATGAAATTTTAGTAAAATTTTATTTGATACACGTTAATAAACGAAATCCAAGTGAAACTTTAGTCAAGTTTGATTTGATACACACCAACAAACAAAACTCATGTGAAATTTTAGTCGAATTTCAACGGAAACACGCCAATGAAAAAATTCGCTTAAAAGTTTAGTCAAATTTGATTTGAAATGTGCCAATGAACGAAAGTCGTGTGAAATTTAATCAAATTTGACTGAAAACGTGCCAACGAACAAAATTTAGATGAAATTCTAGTCAAATTTGTTCGGAAACGCACTAAAGAACAAAATCCTGGTGAAATTTTAGTCAAATTTGATTAGAAACACGCTAATGAACAAAATCTCGGTGAAATTTTAGTCAAATCTAATTCGAATCGTGCCAAAAAACCAAACCCATGTGAAATTTTAAACAAATTTGATGCGAAATGCTCGAACGAACAAAATTCATATGACGTTTTAGTCAAATTTGAATTGATACAAGCCAATGAACGAAACCCAGGTGAAATTATTGTCAAATTTGATTGGAAATGCTCTAGTGAACAAATCTCATGTGAAATTTTAGTCAAATTTGTATAGAAACGCGCCAATGAGAAAATTCTCTTGAATTTTTAGTCAAATTTGATTTGAAATTTGTCAATAAATGAAAGTCGTGTGAAATTTTAGTCAAATTTGATTGACAATGCGCCAATGAAAAAAATTCAGGTGAAATTTTAGTTAAATTCTATTTGAAACGTAGGACCAAACAAAATTTTGATGAAATTTTAGTCAAATTTGATTAGAAGCATGCCAATGAACAAAATTTTGGAGAAATTTTAGTCAAATTTGATCGGAAACGCCCCAACGAAAAAATCTGCTTAAAATTTTAGTCAAATTTGATTCAAAATGTGCCGATTAATGAAAGTCTTGTGAAATTTTAGCCAAATTGATTTGGAAACGCACCAATGAACCAAATCCAGATGCAATTCTAGTCAAATTTGATTGGAAACGTACTACCGAACAAAATTATAGTGAAATTTTAGTCAACTTTGATTAGAAACCCACTAATGAACAAAATTTCCGTGAAATTTCAGTCGAATTTGATTGGTATCGCGCTAAAGAACCAAACCCATGTCAAATTTAGTCAAATTTGGTGGGAAACATGCCAACGAACAAAATTCATAAGAAATTTTAGTCTAATTTGAATTGATACAAGCCAATGAACGAAACTTAGGTGAAATTTTAGTCAAATTTGATTGAAAATGCTCCAATAAACAAAACTCATGCGAAATTTTAGTCAAATTTGAATGAAAACAACCAACGAAAAAAATCGCTTGAAATTTTAGTCAAATTTGATTCGAAAAGTGCCAATGAACGAAAGTCGTGTTAAATTTTAGTCAAATTTGACTGGAAACGCATCAATAAACAAAATCTAGATGAAATTTTTAGCCAAATTCGATTTGGAACACACGATCGAACAAAATTCTGGTGAAACTATAGTCAAATTTGATTAGAAAGAGGCCAATGAACAAAATCCCAGTGAAATTTTAGTCAAATTTGATCAGAATCGTGCCAATGTACCAAACCCTTGTGAAATTTTAGACAAATTTATGGGAAACATGCCAACGAACAAAATTCAGATGTAGATTTAGTCAAATTTAATTTGACACAAGCCAACGAACGAAACCCAGGGGAAATTTTAGTCAAATTTGATTGAAAACGCTCCAATGAACAAAACTCATGTGAAATTTTGTCAAATTTGAATGGAAACTCGCCAATTGAAAAATCCACTTGAAAGTTGAGTCAAATTTGATTCGAAATGTGCCAATGAGCCAAAGTTGTGTAAAATTTTAGTCAAATTTGATTGTAAACGCACAAATGAACCAAACTCGGGTGAAATTTTAGCCAATTTTGATTGAAAATGCGCCAATGAACTAAATTCAGATGAAATTTTAGTCAAATTTGAGTTGAAACGCACGAACGAACAAAATCCCGGTGAAATTTAGTCAAATTTGATTAGAAACACGCTAATAAACTAAATTCCGATGAAATTTTAGATAAATTTTATTGGAAACGCGCTAATGAACTAAACTAATGGGAAATTTTAGTCAAATTTGATTGGAGACGCGCCAACGAACAAAATTCAGATAAAATTTTTGTAAAATTTTATTTGATACACGTTAATGAAAGAAATCCAGGTGAAACTTTAGTTAAGTTTGATTTGATACACGCAATTGAACGAAATCCAGGTAAAATTTTAGTAAAATTTGATTGGAAACGCTCCAATGAACAAAATTCATGTGAAATTTTAGTCAAATTTGAATGAAAATGCGCTAACCAAAAATCCGCTTGAAATTTTAGTCAAATTTGTTTCGAAATGTGCCAATGAACGAAAGTCGTGTGAAATTTTAGTCAAATTTGCTTGGAAACGCGCCAATGAACAAAATTCAGATGAGATTCTAGTCAAATTTGATTGGAAGTACACTGACGAACAAAATTCTGGTGAAATTTTAGTCAAATTTAATTAGAAACACGCTAATGAATAAAATCTCAGTGAAATTTTAGTCAAATTTGATTAGAATTGTGCCAAAGAACCATATCCATGTGAATTTTTAGTCAAATTTGATGTGAAACGCACCGACGAATAAAATTCATATGAAATTTTAGTCAAATTTGAATTGATACAAACCAACGAGCGAAACACAGGTTAAATTTAAGTCAAATTTGAATGAAACGCACCAACCAAAAAATCCGCTTGAAATTTTAGTCAAATTTGATTCGAAATATGCCAATAAATGAGAGTCGTGTGAAATTTTAGACAAATTTGATTAGAAATGCACCAGTCAACAAAATTCAGATGAAATTTTAGTCAAATTCGATTTGAAATGCGAGACTAAACACAATTCTAGTGAAATTTTTGTCAAATTTGATTTGAAACACGCCAATGAACAAAATCTCCGTGAAATTTTAGGCAAATTTAATTTGAATCGCGCCAATGAACCAAACCTATGTGAAAGTTTAGTCAAATTTGATGGGAAACACACCAACGAACAAAATTTAGATGAAAATTTAGTCAAATTAATTTATATAAGCCAATGAATGAAACCCAGGTGAAATTTTAGTTTGAAACGCTCCAATGAACAAAACTTATGTGAAATTTTAGTCAAATTTGAACGGAAGCACGCCAATAAAAAAATATGCTTGAAAGTTTAGTCAAATTTGATTCGAAATGTGCCAATGAACCTAAGTCATATGAAATTTTAGTCAAATTTAATTTTAAATGCACCAATGAACAAAACTCAGGTGAAATTTTAGTCAAATTTCATTGAAGACGCACCAATGAACCAAACCAATGAGAAATTTTAGTCAAATTCATGTTGAAACACATGAACGAACAAAATCCCTGTAAAATTTTAGTCAAATTTGATTAAAAACATGCCAATGAACTGAATTCGGATGAAATTTTAGTTAAATTTAATGGGAAACGCGCCAATGAACCAAACCAATGGGAAATTTTACTCAAATTTGATTGGAGGCACGCCAACAAACAAAATTCAGATGAAATTTTAGTAAAATTCAATTTGATAAACGTTAATGAACGAAATCCAGGTGAAATTTTAGTCAAATTTGATTTGAAACGCGCCATTGAAAAAATCAGCAGAAAGTTGTAGTCAAATTTGATTTGAAATGTGCCAATAAACCAAAGTCATGTGAAATTTTAGTTTGTTTTGATCGAAAATGCACCGATGAGCCAAAGTCAGGTGAAATTTCAATCAAATTTGATTGAAAACGCCCCATTCAACAAAATCCAGACGAAATTCTAGTCAAATTTGATAGGAAAAGCACTAACGAACAAAATCCTAATGAAAATTTAGTCAAATTTGATTCGAAACAAGCCAATGAACAAAATTTTGATGAATTTATAGTCAAATTTGATTGGAATCGCACCAAAGAACCAAATTCGTGTGAAATTTTAGTCAAATTTGATGGGAAATGTGCCAACGAACAAAATTCAGATGAATTTTAGTCAAAATTGATTTGAAACAAGCCAATGAATGAAACCGTGATGAAATTTTAGTCAAATTTGATTGGAAACGCTCTAATGGACAAAACTCATGTGAAATTTTAATCAAATTTGAATGAAAATGCGCCAACGAAAATATCCGCTTAAAATTTTAGTCAAATTTGATTCGAAATATGCCAAGGAATGAAAGCCGTGTAAAATTTTAGTCAAATTTGATTGGAAACGCGCTAATGAACAAAATCCAGATGAAATTCTAGTCAAATTTGATTGGAAATGTAGAAAAGAACAAAATTGTAGTGAAACTTTAGTCAAATTTGATTCGAATCACGCCGAACAGCCAAATCCATGTCAAATTTTAGGCAACTTTGATTTGAAACGCGCCAATGAATAAAATTCAGATGAAATTTTAGTCAAATTTGATTTGATACAGGCCAATGAATAAAACCCAGGTGAAATTTTAGTCAAATTTAATTGGAAACACTCCAACGGACAAAACTCATGTGAAATTTTAGTCAAATTTGAATGGAAATGTGCCAACGAAAATATCCACTTAAAATTTTAGCCAAATTTGATTCGAAATGTGCCAATGAACGAAAGTCGTGTAAAATTTTAATAAATTTTGATTGGAAACACGCGAAAGTCGAAATGTGCCAATGAACAAAATCCTGGTGAAATTTTAGTCAAATTTGATTGGAATCATGCCAAAGAACCAAACCCATGCGAAATTTTAGCCAAATTTGACATGAGATGCGCCAACGAACAAAATTCATACGGAATTTTAGTCAAGTTTGAATTGATATAAGCCAATGAACGATGCCCAAGTGAAATTATAGTCAAATTTGAGTAAAAATGCTCCAATGAACAAAACTCATGTGAAATTTTAGTCAAATTTGAATGGTACCGAGCCAACGAAAAAATTCACTTGAAATTTTAGTCAAATTCGATTTGAAACGCAGGATCAGACAAAATTCTAGTGAAATTTTAATCAATTTTTATTAGAAACACACCAATGAATAAAATTTTGTGAGATTTTAGTCAAATTTGATGGGAAACGCACCAACGAACATAATTCAGATGAAAATTTAGTCAAATTTGATATAGTACAAGCCAATGAACAAAACCCAGGTGAAATTATAGTCAAATTTGATTGGAAACGCTCAAATAAACAAAACTCATGTGAAATTTTAATGGAAACGCGCCAACGAAAAAATCTACTCGAAAGTTTAGTCAAATTTGATTCGAAATGTGTCAATCAACCAAAGCCGTGTGAAATTTTAGTCAAATTTGATTGGAAACGGGCAAATGAACCAAATTCGGGTGAAATTTTAGTCATATTTGACTGAAAATGCGCCAATGAAAAAAATTCAGATGAAATCTTAGTCAAATTTGATGTGAAACGCACAAACGAACAAAATCATGGCAAAATTTTATTAAATTTGATTGGAAACACGCTAATGAATTAAATCCCGGTGAAATTTTAGTCAAATTTGATTGGAAATGTACCAATGAACCAAACGCTTGTGAAATTTAAGTAAATTTGATTGGAAACGTGTCAACAAAAAAGCCCCCATGAAATTGAAGTTAAATTCGATTCGAAATGTGCCAATGAACCAAAGTCATATGAAATTTTAGTCAAATTTGATTGAAAATAGGCCAATAGACCAAACTCAGGTGAAATTTTAGTCAAATTTGATTGAAAATACGCCAGTGAACCGAATTCAGGTGAAACCTTAGTTAAATTTGATTGAAAATGTGCCAATGAACAAAATCCCGATGAAAATCTAGCCAAATTTGATTACAAGCGCTCTAACAAACAAAATTTCGGTAAAATTTTAGTCAAATTTTATTACAAACGTGCTAATGAACAAAATTCAGGTGGTATTTTAGTCAAATTTGATTAGAATCGCGCCAAAGAACCAAACTCATGTGAACCTTTAATCAAATTTGATAGGAAACGCGCCAATGAACAAAATTCAGATGAAAATTTATTCAAATTTGATTTAATACAAGCCAATGAACGAAACCCACGTGAAATTTTAGTCAAATTTGATTGGAAACTCTCTAATGAACAAAACTCATGTGAAATTTTAGTCAAATTTGAATGGAAATGCGCCAATGAAAAAATTCACTTGAAATTTTAGTCAATCAAAATGTGCTAATGAACAAAGGTCGTGCGAAATTTTAGTTAAATTTGATTGGAAACGTGCCAATTTACGAAATCCAAATGAAATTTTAGTCAAATTCAATTTGGAACGCACGACTGAACAAAATTCTGTGAAATTTTAGTCAAATTTAATTAGAAACACTCCAATGAACTAAATTCAGGTGAAATTTTAATCAAATTTGATTGGAAACGCGCCGACGAACAAAACTTATGTGAAATTTTAGTTAAATATAATTGGAAACGCGCCAACGAAAAAACCTGCTTGAAATTTTAGATAAATTTGATTCGAAACGTGTCAATTAACGAAAGTCATTGAAAATTTTAGTCAAATTTGATTGGAAACGCGCCAATGAACAAAATTCAGATGAAATTTTAGTCAAATTTGATAGGAAATGCTCTAATGAACAAAATCTAGATGGAATTTTTTGTCCAATTTGATCTGATACACGCCAATGAACGAAGCCCAAGTGAAATTTTAGTCAAATTCGAATGGAATTGTGCCAATGAAAAGCTGCATGAAATTTTAGTCAACTTTGAATCGAAATGTGCCAATGAACCAGAGTAATGTGAAATTTTAGTTAAATTTGATTGGAAATGGGCCAATGAACCAAACTCAGGTGAAATTTGAGTTAAATTTGATTGGAAACACACCAACGGCACTAACCCTTGTAAAATTATAGTCAAATTTGATTCCAAATGTGACAATAAACCAAAGTCACGTAAAAATTTAGTCAAATTTGATTGTAAGCGCATCAATGAACCAAACTCAGGTGAAATTTTAGTCAAATTTGATTGAAAAATGCGACAGTGAACAAAATTCAGATGAAATTTTAGTCAAATTCGATTTGAAATGCACATACGAACAAAATCCTATTGAAATTTTAGTCAAATTTGATTATAAATATGCCAATGAACTAAATCTCAGTGAAATTTTCGTCAAATTTGATTGAAAATCCGCCAATTAACCAAGCCCTTGTGAAATTTTAGTCAAATTTGATTGGAAACGAGCCAACGAAAAACGTTGCATGAAATTGTAGTCAAATTTGATTCGAAATGTACCAATGAACCAAGGTCATGTGAAATTTTAGTCAAATTTTATTGAAAACGTGCCAACGAACCAGACTTAAGTGAAATTTTAGTCAAATTTGATTGAAATTGTGCCAATGAACAAAATTCGAATGAGTTTTTAGTCAAATTTGATTGGAAACAAATGAAATTTCAGTGAAATTTTAGACAAATTTGATTAGAAACACGCCAATGAACAAAATCTCGATTAAATTTTAATCAAATTTGATTAGAATCATGCCAATGAACCAAACCCTTGTGAGATTTTAGTTAAATTTGTTGGGAAACACCCCAACGAACAAAATTCTGATAAAAATTTAGTCAAATTTGATTAATATGCCAGTGAACAAAACCCAGGTAATTTTAGTCAAATTTGATGGAAAACTCTCCAATGAACAAAACTCATGTGAAATTTTAGTCGAATGTGAAAGGAAACGTGCCAATAAAAAATTCGCTTGAAAGTTTAGTCAAATTTGATTCAAAATGTACCAATGAACCAAAGTTGTGAGAAATTTTAGTCAAATTTGATTGGAAATGGGCAATAGAACTAAGCTCATGTGAAATTTTAGTCAAATTTGACTGAAAATGAGCCAATGAAAAATTCAGATAAAATCTTAGTCAAATTTGATGTGAAACACAATAACAAAGAAAATCCTGTTGAAATTTCAGTCAAATTTGATTAGAAACACGCCAATGAACCAAACCAGTGGGAGATTTTAGTCAAATTTGATTGGAGATGCGCCAACGAACAAATTTCAGATGAAATTTTAGTCAAATTTTATTTGATGCCCATCAATGAATGAAAACCAGGTGAAATTTTAGCCAAATTCGATTTGAAATGCGCCATCGAAAAAATCAGTAGGAAATTGTAGTTAAATTTGATTTCAAATGTGCCAATGAACCAAAGTCTTGTGAAATTTTATTCAATATTGATTGAAACCATGCCAATGAACTAAACTCAGGTGAAATTTTAATCAAATTGGATTGAAAACGCACCAATAAATAAAATCCAGATGAAATTCTATTCAAATTTGATTGGAAACGCACTAATGAACAAAATCCTGGTGAAATTTTAGTCAAATTTGATTAGAAACAAGCCAATGAACAAAATTCCGGTGAAATTTTAGTTAAATTTGATTGGAATCGCGCCAAAGAACAAGACCCATGTGAAATTTTAGTCAAATTTGATGGGAAACGCACCAACGAGCAAAATTCGGATGAAATTTTAGTCAAATTTGATTTGATACAAGCCAATAAACGAAACCAAAGTAAAATTTTAGTCAAATTTGATTGAAAACGCTCCAATGAACAAAACTCATGTGAAATTTTAGTCAAATTTGAATGGAAATGAGCCAACGAAAAAAATTAAGTTGAAATTTTAGCCAAATCTGATTTGAAATGTGCCAATGAATGAATCTCATGTGAAATTTTTGTCAAATTTGATTGGAAACGGGCAAATGAACCAAACTCAGGTGAAATTTTTAGTCAAATTTGATGAAAAACGCGCCAATGAATAAATCCAAATGAAATCTTAGTCAAATTTGATTTGAAACGCACGGACGAACAAGATTCTGGTTAAATTTTAGTCAAATTTGATTAGAAACAGGCCAATGAAATAATCTCGTTGAAATTTTAGTTAAATTTTATTGGGAACGCGCCAATGAACCAAAGGGAAATTTTACTCAAATTTGATTGCAGACGCACCAACGGACAAAATTCAGAAAAAATTTTAGTCAAAATTTGTTTGATACTTGTCAATGAACGAAATCCTTGTGAAATTTTAATCAAATTTGATTTGAAACGCGCCATCGAAAAAATTAGCAGGAAATTATTGTCAAATTTGATTCGAAATGTGCCAATGAACCAAAGACATGTGAAATTTTAGTCAATTTTGATTGAAAACATGCTAATGAACCAAACTCAGATAAAATTTTAATCAAATTTGATTGAAAATGCCAATGACCAAAATCCAGATGAAATTCTATTCAAATTTGAATTGAAATGCACAAACGAACAAAATCTTGGTGAAATTTTAGTCAAATTTGATTAGAAATATAAATTTTAGTCAAATTTGATTAGAAACATAAATTTTAGTCAAATTTGATTGGAATTGCGCCGAAGAACAAGACCCATGCGAAAATTTAGTCAAATTTGATGGGAGATGTGTCAATGAACAAAATTCGGACGAAATTTTAGTCAAATTTAATTGGAAACGCTCCAATGAATATAACTCATGTGAAATTTTAGTCAAATTTGAATGGAAACGTGCCTACGAAAAAAATCGCTTGCAATTTTAGTCAAATTTAATTCGAAATGTGCCAATGAACTAACGTCATGCGAAATTTTAGTCAAATTTGATGTGAAATATATACATATACATATATATATATATATATATATCATAGTGAAATTTTAGTTAAATTTGATTAGAAACATGCCAATGAACAAAATCTCGGTAAAATTTTAGTCAAATTTGATTGAAAACATGCCAACTAGAAAACCCACACGAAATTATAGTCAAATTTGATTCGTAATTTTATTGAAAACGCTTTTGAAATTTTCAAATTTGTTTGAAAACATGCCAATGAACTAAACTCAGGTGAAATTTTACTCAAATTTGACTGAAAACGCCCCAATGAACAAAATTCAGATGAAATTCTAGTCAAATTTGATTGGAAATGCTCTAACGAACAAAATTCTGGTGAAATTTTAGTCAAATTTGATTAAAAACGTGCCAACGGACAAAATCCTGATGAAATTTTAGTCAAATTTGATTTGAATCGCGCCAATGAACCAAACCCATGTGAAATTCTAGTCAAATTTGATACGAGCCAATAAACGAATCACAAGTGAAATTTTAGTCAAATTTGATTGGAAACGCTCCAATGAACAAAACTCATATGAAATTTTAGTCAAATGCGCCAATGAAAAAATCCACTTGAAAGTTTAGTCAAATTTGATTCAAAATGTGCCAATGAACCAAAGTCGTGTGAAGTTTTAGTTAAATTTGATTATAAACGTGCCAAATGAACCAAACTCAGGTGAAATTTTAGTCAAATTTGATTGAAAACGCTACACTGAACAAAACTCATTTGAAATTTCAGTTAAATTTGAATGGATACGCGCCAATGAAAAAATTCACTTGAAAGTTTTGTCAAATTTGATTCGAAATGTACCAATGAGCCAAAGTTGTGCGAAATTTTATTCAAATTTGATTGAAAACAAGCAAATGAAACTTAAGGGAAATTTTAGTCAAATTTGAAAACACACCAATGAAAACATTTAGATGAAATCTTAGTCAAATTTGACGTGAAACGCACTAAAAAACAAAATCATTATGAAATTTTAGTCAAATTTGATTAGAAACATGCCAATGAACCAAACTAATGGGAAATTTTAGTCAAATTTTATTTCCTGGTGAAATTTTAGTCAAATTTGATTTGAAACGCGCCATTGAAAAAATCAGTAGGAAACTGTAGTCAAATTTGATTCAAAATGTGCCAATGAACTAAAGTCATGTGAAATTTAACTCAATTTTGATTGAAAACACGTCAATGAACCAAACTCAGGTAAAATTTTAACCAAATATGATTGAAAACATGCCAGTGAACCAAATTCAGATGAAATTTTAATCAAAAACTTGCCAGTGAACAAAATTAAGATGAAATTCTATTCAAATTTGAATTAAAACGTACTATCGAACAAAATCCTAGTGAAATTTTAGTGAAATTTGATTAGAAACATGCTAATGAACAAAATTATGGGGAAATTTTAGTCAAATTTGATTGGAATCGCGCCAAAGAACAAGACCCATGTGAAATTTTAGTCAAATTTGATAGGAAACGCGCCAATGAAGAAAATTCGGATGAAATTTTGGTCATATTTGATTTGATACAAGCCAATGAACGAAACCCAGGCAAAATTTAGTCAAATTTCATTGGAAACACTCAAATGAATAAAACTCATATGAAATTTTAGTCAAATTTGAATGGAAACGCAACAACAACAAAAATCGGCTTTAAATTTTAGTCAAATTTGATTCGAAGTGTGCTAATGAACGAAAGTCGTGTGAAATTTTTGTCAAATTTGGTGGAAACGGGCAAATGAACCAAACTCGGGTGAAATTTTAGTCAAATTTGACTGAAAACGCGCCAATGAAAAAATCCAGATGAAATTTTAGTCAAATTTGATATGAAAAGCACAAACGGACAAAATCCTGGTGAAATTTTAATCAAATTTGATTAGAAACACGCCAATGAACTAAATCCCGTTGAAATTTTAGACAAATTTGATTGGAAACGCCCCAATTATCCAAACCTTTGTGAAATTTTGATCAAATTTCATTGGAAACGTGCCAACGAGAAAACCCAAATGAAATTGCAGTCAAATTTAATTCGAAATTTTTTTGAAAATGCTTCTCAAATTTTAGTCAATTTTGATTAAAAACATGCAATGAAGCAAACTCAGATGAAATTTTAATCAAATTTGATTGAAAATGCACCAAGAAACAAAATCCAGATAAAATTCTAGTTAAATTTGATTCAAAATGCTCTAACGAACAAAATTCTGGTGATATTTCAGTCAAATTTGATTAGAAACACGTCAATGAACAAAATTTCAGCGAAATTTTAGTCAAATTTGATTAGAATTGCGCCAATGAACCAAATCCATGTGAAATTCTAGTTAAATTTGATGGGAAACGAGCCAACGAACAAAATTCAGATGAAAATTTAGTCATAATTGATTTGATACGAGCCAATGAACGAAATCCAGGTGAAATTTTAGTTAAATTTGAATGGAAACGCTCCAATGAACAAAATTCATGTGAAATTTTAGTCAAATTTGAATGGAAGTGCGCCAAAGAAAAAATCCGCTTTTAGTCAAATTTGATGGGAAACGGGCCAACGAATAAAATTCAGATGAAATTTAGTCAAATTTGATTTGACACGAGCCAATGAACGAAATTCAAGTGAAATTTTAGTCAAATTTGATTGAGAATGCTCCACTGAACAAAACTCATCTGAAATTTCAGTCAAATTGAATGGAAAGGCGTCAATGAAAAAAATTCTCTTGAAAGTTTAGTCAAATTTGATTCGTAATGTACCAATGAACCAAAGTCATGTGAAAATTTAGTCAAATTTGATTGGAAATGGGTAAATGAACTAAACTTAGATGAAATTTTAGTCAAATTTGATTGAAAACACGCCAATGGAAAAATCCAGATGAAATCTTCGTCAAATTTGATGTGAAACGCACTAACAAACAAAACCCTGATGAAATTTTTGTCAAATTTGATTAAAAACACGCTAATAACCAAACAAATGGGAAATTTTAGTCAAATTTGATTGGAGACACGCCAACGAACAAAATTTAGATGAAATTTTAGTCGATTTTGATTTGATACACATCAATGAACGAAATTCAGGTGAAATTTTAGTCAAATTTGATTTGAAACGCGCCGTCGAAAAAGTCAGTAGGAAATTGTAGTCAAATATGATTCGAAATGTGTCGATGAACAAAAGTCACGTGAAATTTTAGTCAATTTTGATCGAAAACGGGCCAACGAACCAAACTCAGGTGAAATTTTAATTAAATTTGATTTCAAACGCTCCAATGAACAAAATCCAGATGAAATTCTAGTCAAATTTGATTGGAAACGCACTAACGAGCAAAACCTGGGTAAAATTTTAGTCAAATTTAATTAGAAACACGCCAATGAACAACTCCCCGGTGAAATATTAGCCAAATTTGATTGGAATCACGCCAAAAACCCAAATTCATGTGAAATTTTAGTCAAATTTGACGGGAAACACGCTAATGAACAAAATTCAGATGAAATTTTTGTGAACTTTAATTTGATACAAGCCAATGAACGAAACCCAGGTGAAATTTTAGTCAAATTTTATTGGAAATGCTCTAATGAACAAAACTCATGTGAAATTCTAGCCAAATTTGAATGGAAACGCGTCAATGAAAAAATCCACTTGAAAGTTTAGTCAAATTTGATTCAAAATTTACCAATTAACCAAAGTCGTGTGAAATTTTAGTCAAATTTGGTTGGAAACGGGCAAATTAATCAAACTCGGGTGAAATTTTAGTCAAATTTGACTAAAATCGCGCCAATGAAAAAATTTTGATGAAATCTTAGTAAAATTTGATGTGAAATGCACGAACGAACAAAATACAGGTGAGATTTTAGTCAAACTGGATTAGAGACACGTCAATGAACTAAATCCCGATGAAATTTTAGTCAAATTTGATTGGAAATGCGCCAATAAACCAAACCCATATGAAATTTTAGTCAAATTTGATTAAAAACGTGCCAATGAAAAAACTCGTATGAAATTGTAGTCAAATCTGATTCAAAATGTGCCAATGAAACAAAGTCATGTTAAATTTTAGTCAAATTTTATTGAAAACACACCAATGAACCATACTTAGGTGAAATTCTAGTCAAATTTGATTGAAAATGCTAATGAACAAAATCAAGATGAAATTCTAGTCAAATTTGATTGGAAACGCTCTAACGAACAAAATTTTGATGAAATTTTAGTCAAATTTGATTAGAATTGCACCAATGAAACAAACTCAAGTGAAATTTTAGTCGAATTTGATGAGAAACGCGCCAACGAACAAAATTCAAATGAAAATTTAGTCAAATTTGATTTGATACGAGCCAATGAACGAAACCCAAGTGAAATTTTGGTTAAATTTGATTGGAAACGCTCATATAAACAAAATTCATGTGAAATTTTAGTCAAATTTAAATGGAAACGTGCCAACGAAAAAAATTCGCTTGAAAGTTTAGTCAAATTTCATTCGAAATTTGCAAATGAATCAAAGTTATTTGAAATTTTAGTCAAATTTGATTTTAAACGCGCCAATAAACCAAACTCATGTGAAATTTTAGTCAAACCTATTTAAAAACGCTCCAATGAACAAAATTCAGATGAAATTTTCATCAAATTTGATTTGAAACGCATGAACGAACAAAATCCTGGTGAAATTTTAGTCAAATTTGATTAGAAACACGCTAATGAACTAAATTCCGGTGAAATTTTAGTTAAATTTCATTGGAAACGTGCTAACGAACCAAACCAACGGGAAATTATAGTCAAATTTGATTGGAGACGTGCCAAGGAACAAAATTCAGATGAAATTTTAGTCAATTTTTTTTTTGATGCACGTCAATGAACATAATCCAGGTGAAATTTTAGATAAATTAGATTTGAAACACGCTATCGAAAAAATCAGCAGGAAATTTTAATCAAATTTGATTCGAAGTGTACCAATGATATAAAGTCATATGAAATTTTAGTCAATTTTGATCAAAAACACACCAATTAACCAAACTCAGGTGAAATTTTAATTAAATTTAATTGAAAACGCACCAATGAACAAAATCCAGATGAATTCAATTCAAATTTGATTGGAAACGCACTAATGAACAGAATCCTGGTGAAATTTTAGTCAAATTTGATTTGAAACCCGCCAATGAACAAAATCTCAATGAAATATTAGTCAAATTTGATCGGAATCGTGCCAAATAACCAAACTCGTGAAATTTTAGCCAAATATTATGAAAAATGTGCCAACAAACAAAATTCAGATAAAATTTCAGTCAAATTTGATCTGATACCAGTCAATGAACAAAACCCAAGTGAAATTTTAGTCAAATTTGATTGGAAACGCTGCAATGAACAAAACTCATGCAAAATTTTAGAAAAATTTGAATGGAAACAGGTTAATGAAAAAATACTGTTGAAAGTTTAGTCAAATTTGATTAGAAATGTGCCAATGAACCAAAGTTGTGTGAAATTTTATTCAAATTTGAATGGTAAGGGGCAAATGAACCAAACTCAGGTAAATTTTTTGTCAAATTTGAATGAAAACGTGCTAATGAGAAATTCTAGATGAAATCTTAGTCAAATTTTATGTGAAACGCACTAATGAACAAAATCCTGATGAAATTTTAGTCAAATTTGCTTAGAAACATGCCAATGAACTAAATCCTAGTCAAATTTTATTGGAAAGGCGGCAATGAACTAAACCAATTGGAAATTTTAGTCAAATTTGATTAGAGACGTGCTATAACAAAATTCAGATGAAATTTTAGTTAAATTTTAATTGATACATGTCAATGAACGAAATTCGGATGAAATTTTAGTCAAATTTGATTCGAAATGTGCCAATGAACCAAAGTCATGTGAAAATTTAGTCAAATTTGATTGAAAACATGCTAACGAAAAAATCTAGATGAAATCTTAGTCAAATTTCACGTGAAACGCACGAACAAACAAAATTCTGGTGAACTTTAGTCAAATTGGATTGCAAACACGCTAATAAACTAAATCGCGGAGAAATTTTAGTTAGGTTTGATTGAAAACGTGCCAATGAAAAAATTCACATGAAATTACAGTCAAATTTGATTCGAAATGCGCTAATGACCCAAAGTCATGTGAAATTTTAGTCAATTTTGGTTGAAAACGCGCCAATGAACAAAATCCAGAGGAAATTCTAGTTAATTATGTTTGGAAACGCTCTAACGAACAAAATTCTGGTGATTTTTTATTCCAATTTGATTAGAAACGGGTCGATGAACAAAATCTCGGTGAAATTTTAGTCAAATTTGACTAGAATCACGCCAACGAACCAAACCCATGTGAAATTCTAGTCAAATTTGACGGGAAACGAGCCAACGAACAAAATTCATACGAAAATTTATTCAAATTTGATTTGATACGAGCCAATGATTGAAACTCAGGTGAAATTTTAGTGAAATTTGATTGGAAATGCTCCAATGAATAAAACTAATGTAAAATTTTAGTCAAATTTGAATGGAAATGCATCGATGAAAAAATCCGCTTGAAAGTTTTAGTCAAGTTTGATTCGAAATGTGCCAATGAACCAAAATCGTGTAAAATTTTAGTCAAATTTGACTGAAAAACGTGCCAACGAACAAAATTCAGATAAAATTTTAGTCAAATCTGATTGAAAACATGCCAATGAACAAAATTCAGATAAAATTTTAGTCAAATTTGATTTGAAACGCATGAACGAACAAAATCCTAGTGAAAGTTTAGTCAAATTTGATTAGAAACATGCCAACGAACTAAATCCCAGTGAAATTTTAGTCAAATTTGATTGGAAACGCACCAATAAACTAAACCCTTGTGAAATTTTAGTCAAATTTCATTGGAAACATGCCAACGAAAAAACCTGCATGAAATTGTAGTCAAATTTGATTCGAAATATACCAATGAACCAAAGTCATGTGAACTTTTTGTCAAATTTTATTGAAAACGCGCTAATGAACCAAACTAAGGTAACATTTTAGTCAAATTTAATTGAAAACGCACCAATGAACAAAATCCGGATGAAATTCTAGTCTCGATTGGAAACGCTCAAACGAACAAAATTCCGATGAATTTTTAGCCAAATTTGATCAGAATGACGCCAATGAGCAAAACCCATGTGAAATTTCAAACAAATTTAAGGGGAAACGTGCCAATGAACAAAATTTAGATGAAAATTTAGTCAAATTTGATTTGATACAAGCCAATGAACGAAACTCAGGTGAAATTTTAGTCAAATTTGATGGGAAATGCTCCAATTAACAAAACTCATGTGAAATTTTAGTCAAATTTGATTGGAAACGTGCCAATGAAAAAATCAGCTTGAAAGTTTAGTCAAATTTGATTCGAAATGTGCCAATAAACTAAAGTTGGGTGAAACTTTAGTCAAATTTGATTGTAAACGTGCCAATGAACCAAAATCGTGTAAAATTTTAGTCAAATTTGAATGAAAACGTGCCAATGAACCAAACTCATGGGAAATTTTAGTCAAATCTGATTGAAAACACGCCAATGAACGAAATTCAGATAAAATTTTAGTCAAATTTGATTTGAAACCCACGAACAAACAAAATTCTGGTGAAATTTTAGTCAAATTTGATTAGAAACACGCCAATGAACTAAATCCCTGTGAAATTTTAGTCAAATTTGATTGGAAAAGCACCAATAAACTAAACCCTTGTGAAATTTTAGTCAAATTTCATTGGAAACATGCCAATGAAAAGACCTGCATGAAATTGTAGTCAAATTTGATTCGAAATATACCAATGAACCAAAGTCATGTGAACTTTTTGTCAAATTTTATTGAAAACGCGCCAATGAACCAAACTAAGGTAAAATTTTAGTCAAATTTAATTGAAAATGCACCAATGAACAAAATTCGGATGAAATTCTAGTCTTGATTGGAAACGCTCTAATGAACAAAATTTCGGTGAAATTTTAGTCAAATTTGATCGGAATGACGCCAATGAGCAAAGCCCATGTGAAATTTCAGCCAAATTTAATGGGAAACGTGCCAATGAACAAAATTTAGATGAAAATTTAGTCAAATTTGATTTGATACAAGCCAATGAACGAAACTCAGGTGAAATTTTAGTCAAATTTGATGGGAAATGCTCCAATTAACAAAACTCATGTGAAATTTTAGTCAAATTTGATTGAAAACGTGCCAACAAAAAAATCAGCTTGAATGTTTAGTCAAATTTGATTCGAAATGTGCCAATGAACTAAAGTTGTGTGAAACTTTAGTCAAATTTGATTGTAAACGTGCCAATGAACCAAACTCAGGTGAAATTTTTGTCAAATCTGATTGAAAATGCCCCAATGAAATTTGATTATATTTTAGTCAAATTTGATTTGAAAAGCACGAACGCACAAAATTCTGGTGAAATTTTAGTCAAATTTGATTAGAACACACTAATGAACTAAATCCCAACGAAATTCTAGTTAAATTTTATTGGAAACGTGCCAATGAACCAAACCAATGAGAAATTTTAGTCAAATTTGATTGGAGACGCATCAACGAACAAAATTCAGATGAAATTTTTGTCAAATTTTATTTGATACATGTTAATGGACGAAATTCAGGTGAAATTTTAGTCAAATTTTATTTGAAACGCCATCGAAAAAATAACAGGAAATTGTAGTCAAATATGATTTGAAATGTGCCAATGAACGAAAGTCGTGTGAAATTTTAGTCAAATTTGATTGGAAACAGGTAAATTAACCAAACTGAGGTGAAACTTTAGTCAAATTTGACTGAAAACGCCCAAATAAAAAAATTCAGATGAAATCTTAATCAAATTTGATGTGAAACGCACGAATGAACAAGATCCTAATGAAATTTTACTCAAAGTTGATTAGAAACATGCCAACGAACTAAATCGCAGTGAAATTTTAGTCAAATTTGATTGGAAATGTGCCAATGAACCAAATCCTTATAAAATTTTAGTCAAATTTGATTCGAAATTTTATTGAAAACACTTGTGAAATTTTCAAATTTGTTTGAAAACGTGCCAATGAACCAAATTGATGTAAAATTTTAGTCAAATTTGATTGAAAACGCACCAATGAACAAAATTTAGATGAAATTCGAGCTAAATTTGATTGGAAACGCTCTAGTGAACAAAATTCTGGTGATATTTTAGTCAAATTTGATTCGAAACATGCCGATGAACAAAATCCAGGTGAAATTTTAGTCAAATTTGATTAGAATCGCGCCAATGAACCAAACGCGTGTAAAATTCTTGTCAAATTTGATTAGAAACGCGCCAATGAACAAAATTCAGATGAAAATTTAGTTAAATTTGATTCGATACGAGCCAATGAACGAAACCAAGCTGAAATTTTAGTCAAATTTGAATGGAAATGCACCAATAAAAAAAATCCAATCGAAAGTTTTAGTCAAAATTGATTCGAAATGTGCCAATGAACTAAAGTCGTGTGAAATTTTAGTCAAATTTGATTGTAAACGCGCCAATGAACTAAATTCAGGTGAAATTTTAGTCAAATCTGATTGAAAACGTGCTAATAAACAAATTTCAGATAAAATTTTAGTCAAATTTGATTGTAAACGCACGACTGAACAAAATCCTGGCAAAAATTTAGTCAAATTTAATTAATAACACGCCAATGAAATAAATTCCAGTGAAATTTTAGTCAAATTTGATTGGAAACACGTCAATTAACCTAACTCTTGTGAAATTTTAGTCAAATTTGATTAGAAACATGCCAAAGAAAAAACTCGCATGAAATTATAGTCAAATTTGATTCGAAATGTGCCAATGAACCAAAGTCATGTGAAATTTTAGTCAAATTTTATTGAAAACGTGCCAATGAACCAGACTCAAGTGAAATTTTAGCCAAATTTGATTGAAATTGGGCCAATGAAAAAATTCAGATGAAATCTTAATCAAATTTGATGTGAAACGTACAAATAAACAAAATCTTGATAAAATTTTAGTCAAATTTGATTAGAAACGTGCTAACGAACGAAACCAATGAGAAATTTTAGTCAAATTTGATCGGAGACGTGCCAACGAACAAAATTCTGATAAAATTTTAATCAAATTTTATTTGATACACGTCAATGAATGAAATCTGGGTGAAATTTTAGTCAAATTTGATTTGAAACGCGCCATTGAAAAAATCAGCATGAAATTGTAGTTAAAATTGATTCGAAATGTGCCAATGGACCAAAGTCACGTGAAATTTTAGTCAAATTTGATTGAAAATGTGCCAATGAACCAAACTCGGGTGAAATTTTAATCTAATTTAATTGACAACGTTCCAATGAACAAAATCCAGATGAAATTCCAGTTAAATTTGATTGGAAATGCTCTAACGAACAAAATCC
This sequence comes from Olea europaea var. sylvestris, assembly GCF_002742605.1. NCBI lineage: Eukaryota > Viridiplantae > Streptophyta > Magnoliopsida > Lamiales > Oleaceae > Olea > Olea europaea. The sequence continues at coordinate 738,799 of NC_036246.1, forward strand.
TGGTGAAATTTTAGTTAAATTTGATTAGAAACACGCCATTGAACAAAATACCAGGGAACTATTAGTCAAATTTGATTGGAATCGCGCCAAAGAACCAAACGCATGTGAAATTATTGTCTAATTTGATGGAAAATGCACCAACGAAAAAAATGAAGATGAAATTTTAGTCAACAACAGATAAAATTCAGATGAAATTTTAGTCAAATTTGATTTGATAAAGGCCAATGAACGAAACCCAGGTGAAATTATAGTCAAATTTTATTGGAAACACTCTAATGAATAAAACTCATGTGAAATTTTAGTCAAATTTGAATGGAAACGTGACAAAGAAAAATTTCGCCCGAAAGTTTAGTCAAATTTGATTCGAAATGTGCCAAATTCGTGTGAAATTTTAGTTAAATTTGATTGGAAACAGGTAAACAAACCAAACTCAGGCGAAATTTTAGTCAGATTTGACAGAAACCATGCCAATGAAAAAATCCAAATGAAATCTTAGTCAAATTTGATGTGAAGCGCACGAACGAACAAAATCCAGGTGAAATTTTAGTCAAATTTGATTAGAAACACGCCAATGAACTAAATCTCGGTGAAATTTTAGTCAAATTTGATTGGAAACGTGATAATAAACCAAATCGTTGTGAAATTTTAGTCATATTTGATTGGAAACATGCCAACAAAAAAACTCGCGTGAAATTACATTCAAATTTGATTCAAAACGCTTGTGAAATTTTCAAATTTGATTGAAAATGCACCAATGAACTAAATTCAGGTGAAATTTTAGTCAAATTTGATTGAAAACACTTCAATGAACAAAATTTAGATGAAATTCTAATCAAATTTGATTGGAAATGCTCTAACGAACAAAATTTGGGTAAAACTTTAGTCAAATTTGATTAGAAACACGCCAATGAACAAAATCCTGGTGAAATTTTAGTCAAATTTGATTTGAATCACGCCAATAAACCAAATTCATGTGAAATTCTAATCAAATTTGATGGGAAAGGTGCCAACGAACGAAATTCAGATGAAAATTTAGTGAAATTTAATTTGATACGAGCCAATGAATGAAACCCGCGTGAAATTTTTGTCACCCTCCAATGAACAAAACTCATGTGAAATTTTAATCAAATTTGAATGGAAATGCGCCAATAAAAAATTCGCTAGAAAGTTTAGTCAAATTTGATTCGAAATGTGCCAATGAACCAAAGTTGTGTGAAATTTTAGTCAAATTTGATTGAAAACGTGTCAATGACCAAAATTTAGATGAAATTTTATTCAAATTTGATTTGAAATTCACCAACGAACAAAATCCTGGTGAAAATTTAGTCAAATTTGATTTGAAATTCACCAACGAACAAAATCCTGGTGAAAATTTAGTCAAATTTGATTAGAAACATGCCAATGAAGTAAATCCCGGGAAAATTTTAGTCAAATTTGATTAAAAACGCGTCAATGAACCAAACCTTTGTGAAATTTTAGTCAAATTTTATTGCAAATGTGCCAATGAACCAAACAAATGGGAAATTTTAGAAACACGCCAATGAACCAAACAAATGGGAAATTTTAGTTAAATTTTATTTGATACATGTCAATGAATGAAATCCAGGTGAAATTTTAGTCAAATTTGATTTGAAACACGCCATTAAAAAAATCAGCATGAAATTGTAGTCAAATTTGGTTCAAAATGTGCCAATGAACCAAATTCACATGAAATTTTAGTCAAATTTGAATGAAAACACCAAATGAACCAAACCCATGTGAAATTTTAATCAAATTTGATTGAAAACGCTCCAATGAACAAAATTCAGATAAAATTCTAGTCAAATTCGATTGGAAACGAACTAACGAATAAAATTCTGGTGAAATTTTAGTCAAATTTTATTAGAAACACGCTATTGAACAAAATCTCGGCGAAATATTAGTTAAACTTGATTGGAGTTGCGCCAAAAAATCAAACTCATGTGAAATTTTAGTCAAATTTGATAGGAAACGCGCTGAAGAACAAAATTCAGATGAAATTTTAGTCAAATTTGATTTGATACAAGCCAATGAATGAAACCTTGGCAAAATTTTAGTCAAATTTGATTGGAAACTCTCCGATGAACAAAACTCATGTGAAATTTTAGTCAAATTTGAATGGAAATGCGCCAATGAAAAAATTCACTTGAAAGTTTAGTCAAATTTGAATGGAAACGCGCTAATGAAAAAATCCGCTAGAAAGTTTAGTCAAATTTGATTTGAAATGTGCCAATGAAAAAAAGTCGTATGAAATTTTAGTTAAATTTGACTGAAAATGCGCTAATGAAAAAATCCAGATGCAATCATAGTCAATTTTGATGCAACCACACTCAGGTGAAATTTTTGTCAAATTTGACTGGAAAAGCGCCAATGAGAAACTCCATATGAAATCTTAGTCAAGCTTTATGTGAAACGCACTAACGAACAAAATCCTGATGAAATTTTAGTCAAATTTGATTAAAAACACGCTAATGAACTAAATCCCAATAAAATTTGAAATTTTAGTCAAATTTTATTGGAAACACGCCAATAAACCAAACCAATTGGAAATTTTAGTCAAATTTGATCGGAGACGTGCCAACGAACAATATTCAAATGAAATTTTAGTTAAATGTTATTTGATACAAGTCCATGAACGAAATCCAGATGAAATTTTAGTCAAATTTGATTTGAAACGTGCCATCGAAAAAATCAGCATGAAATTGCAGTCAAATTTGATTCGAAGTGTGCCAATGAACCAAAGTCATGTGAAATTTTAGTCAAATTTGATTGAAAATGCGCTAATGAACCAAATTTAAATGAAATTCTAGTCAAATTTGATTGGATACACACCAATGAACCAAACTCAGGTGAAATTTTAGTCAAGTTTGATTGAAAACGCACCAATGAAAAAAATTCAAATGAAATTCTAGCCATATTTGATTAAAAACACGCCAATGAACTAAATCTCGGTGAAATTTTAGTCAAATTTTATTGGAAACACGCTAATGAACCAAACCAATTGGAAATTTTAGTCAAATTTGATTGGAGATGTGCCAATGAACAATATTTAGATGAAATTTTAGTTAAATTTTATTTGATACAAGTCAATGAACGAGACCCAGATGAAATTTTAGTCAAATTTGATTTGAAATGCGCCATCGAAAAAATTAGCCTGAAATTGCAGTCAAATTTGATTCGAAGTGTGCCAATGAACCAAAGTCATGTGAAATTTTAGTCAAATTTGATTGAAAATGTGCTAATGAACCAAATTCAAATGAAATTCTAGTCAAATTTGATTGGATACACGCCAATGAACTAAATTCAGGTGAAATTTTAGTCAAGTTTGATTGAAAACGCACCAAAGAACAAAATTCAGATGAAATTATAGCCAAATTTCGTTGGAAACGCTCTAATGAAAAATATTCCAAGCAAATTTTCGTCAAATTTCATTATAAACACGCCAATGAACAAAATTTCGGGGAAATTTTAGTCAAATTTGATTAGAATCACGCCAATGAATCGAACTCATGTGAAATTTTAGTCAAATTTGATGGGAAATACGCCAACGAACAAAATTCAGTTGAAAATTCAGTCAAATTTGATTTGATACAAGCCAATGAACGAAATCCAGGTGAAATTCAAATTTGAATGGAAACGCTCCAGTGAACAAAACTCATGTGAAATTTTAGTCAAATTTGAATGGAAATGCGCCAATGAAAAAATACTCTTGAAAGTTTCGTAAATTTGATTCGAAATGTGCCGATGAACCAAAGTCGTGTGAAATTCTAGTCAAATTTGATTGGAAAGGGGCAAATGAACCAAATTCAGGTGAAATTTTTGTCAAATTTGACTGAAAATGCGCTAATGAAAAATTCTAGATGAAATCTTAGTCAAATTTTATGTGAAACGTACAAATGAGCAAAATCCTGATGAAATTTTAGTCAAATTTGATTAGAAACACGCCAATGAACTAAATCCCGGTGAAATTTTAGTCAAATTTTTTAGAAACCCGTTATAAACAAAACCAATTGAAAATTTTAGTCAAATTTGATTGCAGACGTGCCAATGAACAAAATTTAGATGAAATTTTAGTTAAATTTTATCTGATACATGTCAATGAATGAAATCCTGATGAAATTTTAGTCAAATTTGATTTGAAACGTGCCTTCGAAAAAATCAGCATGGAATTGCAGTCAAATTTGACTCGAAATGTACCAGTGAACCAAATTAATGTGATATTTTAGTCAAATTTGATTGAAAACGCATCAATGAACCAAAGTCAGGTGAGATTTTAGTCAAATTTGATGGAAAACGTGCCAATGAACAAAATTCAGATGAAAATTCTAGTCAAATTTAAATGAAAATGCTCTAATGAACGAAATTCTGATGAAATGTTTGTCAAATTTGATTAGAAACACGCCAATGAACAAAATTCCGGTGAAATTTTAGTCATATTTGATTGGAATTGCGCCAATGAATCAAACCCATGTGAAATTTTAGTTAAATTTGATGGAAAACGCACCAATGAACGAAATTCAGAAGAAACTTAGTCAAATTTGGTTTGATACAGGGTAATGAATGAAACCCTGGAGAAATTATAGTCAAATTTGATTGGAAACGCTCTAATGAACAAAACTCACTTGAAATTTTAGTCAAATTTGAATGGAAACGCGCCAATGAAAAAATTCACTTCAAAGTTGTGTCAAAGTTGATTCGAAATGTGCCAATGAATCAAAGTCGTGTGAAATTTTAGTCAAATTTGATTGAAAAGGGGCAAATGAACTAAACTCAGCTGAAATTTTAGTCAAATCTGACTGAAAACGTGCCAATGAAAAATTTCAGATGAAATCTTAGTCAAATTTGATGTGAAAGGCACTAACGAACACAACACAATCCTGATGAAATTTTAGTCAAATTTGATTAGAAACACACCAATAAACTAAATCCTAGTGAATTTTAGTTAAATTTTATTGCAAAAGCGCTAATGAACAAAACTAGTGGGAAATTTTAGTCAAATTTGATTGGAGACGTGCCAATAAACAAAATTAAAATGAAATTTTAGTCAAATTCTATTTTATTCATATCATTGAACATAATCCAGGTGAAATTTTAGTCAAAATTTTTTTAAAACACGCCATCGAAAAAATTAGCATGAAATTGCAGTCAAATTTGATTCGAAATGTGCCAATGAACTAAATCCCAGTGAATTTTAGTTAAATTTTATTGGAAATGCGCCAATGAACCAAACTAATGGGAAATTTTAGTCAAATTTGATTGGGGACGCGTCAATGAACAAAATTATGATGAAATTTTAATCAAATTTTATTTGATACACGTCAATGAACAAAATTTAGGTGAAATTTTAGTTAAATTTTAGTTGAAATGCGCCATCGAAAAAATAAGCATGAAATTGCAGTCGAATTTGATTCGAAATGTGCCAGTGAACCAAAGTTATGTAAAATTTTAGTCAAATTTGATTGAAAACGTGCTAACAAACCAAACTCAGGTGAAATTTTAATCAAATTTGATTGAAAATGCTCCAATGAACAAATTCAGATGAAATTTTAGTCAAATTTGATTCGAAACACACTATCGAACAAAATCCTTGTGAAATTTTAATCAAATTTGATTAGAAACACACCAATGAAAATAATTCGGTGAAATATTATTCAAATTTGATTGGAATCGCCCCAAAGAACCAAACTTATGTGAAATTTTAATCAAATTTGATGTGAAACGTGCCAACGAACAAAATTTATAAGAATTTTTTGTCAAATTTGATTTGATACAGGCCAATGGACAAGACCCAGGTGAAATTTTAGTCAAATTTGATTGAAAATGCTCCAACGAACAAAACTAATGTGAAATTTTAGTCAAATTTGAATGGAAACGCGCCAATTAAAAAAATCTGCTTGAATGTTCAGTCAAATTGATTCAAAATGTGCCAATGAACTAAAGTCGTGTGAAATTTTAGTCAAATTTGATTGGAAATGGGCAAATGAACCAAACTCAGGTGAAGTTTTAGTCAAACTTGATTGAAAATGTGCCAAGGAAAAAATTCAGATGAAATCTTACTCAAATTTGATGTGAAATGCACTAATGAACAATATCCTGATGAAATTTTAGTCAAATCTGATTAAAAATACACCAATGAACTAAATCCCGTTGATATTTTAGTTAAATTTTATTGGAAATGCGCCAATGAACAAAACCAATTGGAAATTTTAGTCAAATTTGATTGGTGACACGCCAATGAACAAAATTCAGATGAAATTTTAGTCAAATTTGAATAGAAACGTGCCAACGAAAAAATCCGCTTGAAAGTTTAGGCAAATTTGATTCGAAATGTGCCAATGAATGAAAGTCCAGTGAAATTTTAGTCAAATTTGATTGAAAACGCTCTAATAAAAAAATCCAGATGAAATTTTAGTCATATTCGATTTGAAACGCACAAATGGACAAAATGCTGGTGAAATTTTAGTCAAATTTGATTGAAAACGCTCTAATGAACAAGAACTCATGTGAAATTTTAGTCAAATTTGAATGGAAACGCACCAATGAGAAAATTCGCTTGAAAATCTAGTCAAATTTGATTCGAAATGTGCCAATGATCCAAAGTCATGTGAGTTTTAGTCAAATTTGATTGCAAAAGGGCAAAATGAACCAAACTCAGGTGAAATTTCAGTCGAATTTGACTGAAAACGCGCCAACGAAAAATTTCAGATGAAATATTAGTCAAATTTGATTGGAAACGCTCCAATAAACCAAACCCTTGTGATATTTTAGTCCAATTTGATTGGAAACATGCCAACGAAAAAACCCGCATAAAATTGTTGTCAAAATTGATTCGAAATGTGCCAATGAACCAAAGTCATGTGAAATTTTAGTCAAATTTGAACGGAAACGTGCCAATGAAAAAATATGCTTGAAAGTTTAGGCAAATTTGATTCGAAATGTGCCAATGAACCAAAGTTGTGTGAAATTTTAATCAAATTTGATTGGAAACGGCCAAATGAACCAAACTCGGGTGAAATTTTAGTCAAATTTTACTGAAAACGTGGCAATGAAAAAATCCAAGGAAATTTTTGTCAAATTTGATTAGAAACATTCCAATGAACTAAATCCTGGTGAAATTTTACGTAAATTCTATTGGAAACGGGCTAATGAACCAAACCAATGGGAAATTTTGGTCAAATTTTATTGGAGACGCGCCAACGAACAAAATTCAAATTAAATTTTTAATTAAATTTTATTTAACACACATCAATGAACGAAATTCAGGTGAAATTTTAGTCAAATTTGATTTGAAATGCACCACCGAAAAAATCAGCATGAAATTGCAGTCAAATTTGATTCAAAATGTGCTAATGAACCAAAGTCATGTAAAATTTTAGTCAAATTTGATTGAAAACATGCCAATGAACCAAAGTCAGGCTAAATTTTAGTCAAATTTGATTGAAAACGCGCCAATGAACAAAGTTCAGATGAAATTCTAGTCAAATTTGACTGGAAACGTATTAACGATCAAAATTCTGGTGAAATTTCAATCAAATTTGATTAGAAATAGGCCAATGAATAAAATCTCGGTGAAATTTTAGTAAAATTTGATTTGAATCGCGCTATAGAACCAAACCCCTGTGAAAGTTTTGTCAAATTTGATGGGAAACGCGCCAAGGAACAAAATTGAGATGAAATTTACTTCAAATTTAATTTGATACAAACCATTGAATGAAATCCAGTTGAAATTTTAGTCAAATTTGATTGGAAACGCTCTATGAACGAAACTCATGTGAATTTTTAGTCAAATTTGAATGGAAACGGGCCAACAAAAAAATTCTTTTGAAAGTTTAGTCAAATTTGATTCGAAATGTGCCAATGAACGAAATTCGTGTAAAATTTTAGTCAAATTTGATTGGACACATACCAATAAACAAAACCCAGATGAAATTTTAGTCAAATTTGATTTAAAAAGCTCTACCGAACAAAATCCTAGAGAAATTTTAGTCAAATTTAATTAGAAACACGCCAATGAATGAAATTCAGGTGAAATTTTAATCAAATTTGATTGAAAACGTCCTGATGAACAAAACTCATGTGAAATTTTAGTCAAATTTAGTTGGAAACGCACCAACAAAATAACTTGCTCGAAATTTTAGATAAATTTGATTCGAATGTGCCAATGAACCAAAGTCATGGGAAATTTTAGTCAAATTTGATTGGAAACGTGCCAATAAACCAAACTCAAGTAAAATTTTAGTCAAATATGATTGAAAATACTCTAACGAACAAATGCGCCAATGAACTAAATTTCAATAAAATTTTAATCAAATTTGATTGGAAACATGCCAATGAACCAAATCCATGTGAAATATTAGTCAAATTTGATTGGAAACGTGTCAATGAACAAAATGCAGATTAATTTTAGTCGAGTTTGACTTGAAACGTTCTAACAAACAAAATGCTGGCAATATTTTAGTCAAATTTGATTAGAAACACGCCAATGAACTAAATCCTGGTGAAATTTTTGACAAATTTGATTGGAAACGCACCAATCAACAAAATGGAGATGAAATTTTAGTCAAATTCTATTGGTAACGCACTAATGAACAAAACTCGTGTGAAATTTTAGTCGAATTTGATTGGAAACACGCCAATGAAAAAACTCGCTTCAAATTTTAGATAAATTTGATTCGAAATGTGCCAATGAACCAAAGTCATGGGAAATTTTAGCCAGATTTGATTGTAAACGTGCCAATGAACCAAATTTAGGTGAAATTTAATCAAATTTGATTGAAAACACGTCAATTAACAAAATTCAAATGAAATTTTAGTCAAATATGGTTGGAAATGCTCTAACGAATAAAATTCGGGTGAAATTTTTTTAAAAATTGATTAGAAACGCGCCAATGAACTAAATAACGGTGAAATTTTAATCAAATTTGATTTGAAACGCACTAATGAACTAAACCCATGTGAAATTTTAGTCAAATTTGGCTAAAATGCATTAATGAACAAAATGCAAATGAAATTTTTGTCGAGTTTGATTTGAAACGCACTAAAGAACAAAATTCTTGTCAAATTTTAGTCAAATTTGATTAGAAACACGCCAATGAACTAAACCCTGATGAAATTTTAGACAAATTTGATTGGAAATGAGCCAATGAACCAAACCCATGTGAAATTTGAGTCAAATATGATAAACGTGCAAACGAATAAAATTCAAATAAAATTTTAGTCAAAATTGATTTGATACACGCCAATGAACCAAACCCTAGTGAAATTTTAATCAAATTTGATTTTATACACGTCAATGAACGAAACTCAAGTGAAATTTTCATCAAATTTAATTGGAAGTGCGCAATTGAAAAGTGCATGAAATTTTGGTCAAATTTGATTTGAAATGAGCCAATGAACCAAAGTCATGAGAAATTTTAGTCAAATTTGATTTGAAACGCACGAGTGAACAAAATTCTGGTGAAATTTTAGTCAGTTTTGATTAGAAACATACCAATGAATTAAATTTCGTTGAAATTTTAGTCAAATTTGATTGAGAACGAGCTAATGAACCAAACCTTAGTGAAATTTTAGCCAAATTTGATTGGAAACGTGCCAACAAACAAAATTCAGATGAAAATTTAGTCGAGTTTGATTTAAAATGAACTAATGAACAAAATCCTAGTGAAATTTTTGTCAAATTTGATTAGAAACATGCCAATGAACTAAATCCCGATGAAATTTTAGACAAATTTGATTGAAAATGAGCCAATGAACCAAACCCATGTGAAATTTTAGTCAAATTTGATGGGAAACGCGCTAGTAAACAAAATTCAAATGAAATTTTAGTCAAATTTGATTTGATACATGCCAATGAACGAAACCGAAGTGAAATTTTAGTTAAATCTGATTGGAATTGCACAATTGAAAAGTCGCATGAAATTTTAGTCAAATTTGATTCGAAATGTGTAACCAAAGTCATGTGAAATTGCAATCAAAATTGATTGAAAACGGGCCAATTAACAAAATTCAGATGAAAATTTTCGTCAAATTTGATTTGAAACGCACAAACAAACAAAATCCTGGTAAAATTTTAGTCAAATTTGATTAGAAACACACCAATGAACCAAATCCCAGTGAAATTTTAGTCAAATTTGATTGGAAACGTGCCAATGAATCAAAACCTTGTGAAATTTTAGTCAAATTTGATTGGAAACATGCAAACGAAAAAACCTGCCTGAAATTGTTGTCAAATTTGACTTGAAATGTGCTAATGATCCAAAGTCATGTGAAATTTTAGTCAAATCTGATTGAAAACGTGTAAATGACACAACTTCAGGTGAAATTTAAGTCAATTTTCATTGAAAACGCACCAATGAACAAAATCCAGATGAAATTCTAGTCAAATTTAATTGGAAACCCTCTAACGAACAAAATTTTGGTGAAATTTTAGTGAAATTTGATTAGAAACATGCCAATGAACAAAATTTCGATGAAATTTTAGTCAAATTTGATTAGAATTGCGCCAATAAATCAAATCCATGTGAAATTTTAGTCAAATTTGATGAGTAACGTGCCAACGAACAAAATTTCAATGAAAATTTAGTCAAATTTGATTTGATACAAGCCAATGGACGAAATCCAGGTGAAGTTTTAGTCAAATTTGATTGGAATCGCTGCAATGAACAAAACTCATGTGAAATTTTAGTCAAGTTTGAGTGGAAACATGCCATTGAAAAAATCCGCTCGAAAGTTTAGTCAAATTTGATTCGAAATGTGCCAATGAACCAAAGTAGCGTGAAATTTTGGAAATGGGCAAATGAACCAAACTCAGGTGAAATTTTAGTCAAATTTGACTGAAAATGCGCCAACGAAAAAATTCAGATGAAATCTTAGTCAAATTTGATTGGAAACGTGCCAATGAACCAACCCCTTGTGATTTTTTAGAAAAATTTGATTGAAAATGTGGCAACGAAAAAATCGCATGAAATTGTAGTCAAATTTGATTCGAAATGTGCCAATGAACCAATTTCAGGTGAATTGACTGGAATCTTGCCAATGACAAAAAAAAAGAAGAAGAGGAAATCTTGGTCATATTTTATCTGAAATGCTCTAATGAACAAAATCACAATCAAATTTTAATCAAATTTTATTAGAATCACGCCAATGAACTAAATTTCGATGAAATCTAATTAAATTTTATTAGAAACGCACCAATGATCCAAACCCATGGGAAATTTTAGTCAAATTTGATTGGAGACGCACCTACGAACAAGATTCAGATGAAATTTTAGTCAAATTTTATTTGATACATGTCAATGAACGAAATCTAGGCGAAATTTTAGTCAAATTTGACTTGAAACACTCCAATGAACCAAACTCATGTGAAATTTTAGCCAAATTTGATAGGAAATGAGCCAACGAACAAAATCCAGATGAAATTTGTCAAATTTGATTTGATACACGCTAATGAACGAAACTCAAGTGAAATTTTAGTCAAATTTGATTTGATACACGCTAATGAACGAAACCCAAGTGAAATTTTAGTCAAATTTGATTGGAATTGTGCCAATGAAAAGCTGCACGAAAGTTTAAACGCTCCAATGAACCAAACTCAAGTGAAATTTTAGTCAAATTTGATAGAAAACGCGCCAATGAACTAAATCCCGGTGAAATTTTAGTCAAATTTGATTGGAAACGCACCAATGATCCAAACTCTTGTAAAATTTAAGTTAAATTTGATTGGAAACGTACAAACAAAAAAATCCACATGAAATTATAGTCAAATTTGTTTCGAAATGTGCCAATGAACCAAAGCCATGGGAAATTTTAGTCAGATTTGATTGTAACTGTGCCAATGAACCAAACTCAGGTGAAATTTTAGTCAAATCAGATTGAAAATGTGCCAATGAACAAAATTTAGATGACATTTTAGTCAAATTTGATTTGAAACGCACGAACAAACAAAATTCCGTAGAAATTTTAGTCAAAGTTGAGCAGAAACACTCCAATGAACTAAATCCCGGTGAAAGTTTAGCCAAATTTGATTGGAATCACGCCAGTGAACCAAACCCTTGTGAAATTTTAGTTAAATTTGATTGGAAACATGCCAACGAAAAAACCTGCATGAAATTGTAGTCAAATTTGATTTGAAACGTGCCAATGAACCAAAGTCATGTAAAATTTTAGTCAAATTTGATTTGAATTGCGCCAATGAACTAAACTCATGTGAAATTTTAGTCAAATTTGATTGAAAATGGGCCAATGAACAAAATTCAAATGAAATTTTAGTCAAATATGATTGGAAATGCATTAACGAACAAAATCCTGGTGAAATTTTAGTCAAATTTCATTAGAAATGCGCCAATGAACTAAATCCCGGTGAAATTTTAATCAAATTTGATTGGAAACGCGTCAATGAACCAAACCCATGTGAAATTTTAGTCAAATTTGATTGAAAACGTGACAATGAACAAAATGCAGAGGAAATTTTAGTCGAGTTTGATTTTGAAACGCACTGACGAGCAAAATTCCGGTGAAATTTTAATCAAATTTGATTAGAAACACGCCAATGAATTAAATTTCGGTGAAATTTTAGACAAATTTGATTGGAAATATGCTAATGAACCAAATCCAAGTGAAATTTTAGTCAAATTCGATGGGAAACACGCCAACGAAAAAAATTCAGATGATATTCTAATCAAATTTGATTTGATACATGCCAATGAACGAAACCCTGGTGAAATTTTAGTTAAATTTGATTTCATAAATGCCAATGAACGAAACCCAAGTGAAATTTTAGTCAAATTGGATTAGAATTGTGCCAATGAAATCCTGCATGGAATTTTAGTCAAATTTGATTCGAAATGTGCCAATAAACCAAAGTCCTGTGAAATGTTAGTCAAATTTGATTGGAAATGCGCCAATGAACTAAATCAATGGGAAATTTTAGTCAAATTTGATTGGAAACACGCCAACGAACAAAATTTAGATGAAATTTTAGTCAAATTTTATTTGATACACGTCAATGTACGAAATCCTAGTGAAATTTTAGTCAAATTTGATTGGAAACGCTAATGAACCAAACCTTTGTGAAATTTTAGTCAAATTTGATTGGAAGCGTGTCAACGAAAAAATCTGCATGAAATTGTAGTCAAAATTGATTTGAAACGCGCCAATGAACCAAATTCAGGTGAAATCTTAGTCAAATTTGATTGAAAACGTGCCAATGAACAAAATTCAGATGAAATTTTAGTCAAATATGATTGGAAATGCTCTAACGAACAAAATTCTGATAAAATTTTAGTCAAATTTAATTAGAAACACGCTAATAAGCTAAATCCTAGTGAAATTTTAATCAAATTTGATTGGGAATGCTCCAATAAACCAAACTCATGTGAAATTTTAGTCAAATTTGATTGAAAAAGCATCAACGAACAAAATTTAGATGAAATTTTACTCGAGTTTGATTTGAAACGCGCTAACGAACAAAATCCTAGTGAAATTTTAATTGAATTTGATTAAAAACATGAGAATGAACTAAATTCTGGAGAAATTTTAGACAAATTTGATTGGAAATGTGTCAGTGAACCAAATCCATATGAAATTTTAATCAAATTTGATGGGCAACACGCCAACGAACAAAATTCAAATAAAATTTTGGACAAATTTGATTTGATACACGCCAATGAACGAAACCCTAGTGAAATTTTAGTAAAATTATATGATAAATGACAATGAACGAAAATGCGCCAATGAACTAAAGTCCTGTGAAATTTTAGTCAAATTTGATTCGAAATGTGCCAATGAACCAAAGTCCTGCGAAATTTTAGTCAAATTTGATTGGAAACGTGCGAATCAACAAAATCCAGATGAAATTTTAGACGAATTTGATTGGAAACGTATGAATGAACAAAATCCTGGTGAAATTTTTTGTCAAATTTGATTGAAAACGTGCTAAATTGTAGACAAATTTGATTCGAAATGAGCCATTGAACCAAAGTCATGTAAAATTTCATTCAAATTTGGTTGAAAATACCCCAATGAACCAAACTCAAGTGAAATTTTAGTCAAATTTGATTGAAAACGCACCAATGAAGAAAATCCAGATGAAATTTTAGTCAATTATGATTGGAAATGCTCTAGCGAACAAAATTCTGGTGAAATTTTAGTCAAATTTTATTAGAAACACGCTAATGAACTAAATTTCGGTGAAATTTTAATAAAATTTGATTGGAAACGCGTCAAAGAACCAAACCCATGTGAAATTTTAGGCAAATTTGATTGAAAACGCGCCAATGAACAAAATGCAAATGAAATTTTAGTCGAATTTGATTTGAAACGTACTAACGAACAAAATCCTAGTGAAATTTTAGTTAGAGTTTATTAGAAACAAGCCAATTACCTAAATCCCGGTGAAATTTTAGAAAAATTTTATTGAAAATGCGCCAATGAACTAAACCTGTGTGAAATTTTAGTCCAATTTGATTGGAAACGCGTCGATGAATAAAATCCAGATGAAATTTTAGTTAAATTCGATTGGAAAGGTGCTAATGAACAAAACTCATGTGAAATTTTAGTCAAATTTGATTGGAAACATGCCAACAAAAAAATTCGCTTGAAATTTTAGATAAATTTGATTCAAAATATGCTAATGAACCAAAGTCATGGAAAATTTTAGTCAGATTTCATTGTAAACACGCCAATGAACCAAATTCAGGTGAAATTTAAATCAAATCAAATTGGAAATGTGCCAATGAAAAAAATTCATTTGAAATTTTAGTCAAATTTGATTTGAAACGCACGAACGAACAAAATCCTGGTGAATTATTAGACAAATTTCATTAGAAACACGCTAATGAACTAAATTTCGGTGAAATTTTAGTCAAATTTGATTGAAAATGCACTAATGAACCAAACCCTTGTGAAAATTTAGTAATATTTGATTGGAAACGTGCCAATGAAAAAATCCGCATGAAATTGTAGTCAAATTTAATTCGAAATGAGCCATTGAACCAAAGCCATGTGAAATTTTAGCCAAATTTAATTGAAAACGCCCCAATGAACCAAACTCAGGTGAAATTTTAGTCAAATTTGATTAAAAACCCACAAATGAACGAAATACAGATGAAATTTTAGTCAAATATGATTGGAAATTCTCTAATGAACAAAATCCTAGTGAAATTTTAGTTAAATTTGATTAGAAACGCGCCAATGAACTAAATCCCGATGAATTTTTAATTAAATTTGATTGGAAACGCGCTAATGAACCAAACTCATATGAAATTAGTCAAATTTGATAGAAACCACGCCAACGAACAAAATACAGATGAAATTTTAGTCGAGTTTGATTTAAAATGCACTAATGAACAAAATTCTGGTGAAATTTTAGTCAAATTTGATTCGAAACACGCCAATGAACTAAATCCTGATGAAATTTTAGACAAATTTGACTGGAAATGCCCGAATGAACCAAAATCATGTGAATTTTTAGTCAAATTTGATGGGAAAAGCGCCAACGGACAAAATTCATATGAAATTTTGGTCAAATTTGATTTGATACAAGCAAATGAACGAAACCCAGGTGAAATTTTAGTCAAGTCTGATTGAAAACGCTCCAATGAACAAAACTCATGTGAATTTTTCGTCAAATTTGAATGAAAATGCGCCAAAGAAAATATTCGCTTCAAAGTTAAGTCAAATTTGATTCGAAATGTACCAATGAACGAAAGTCATGTGAAATTTGATTGGAAACGCGTCGATGAACAAAATCCACATGAAATTTTAGTCAAATTCGATGGGAAATGTGCTAATGAACAAAACTCATGTGAAATTTTAGTCAAATTTGATTGACAACATGCCAATGAAAAAACTCCCTTGGAATTTTAGATAAATTTGATTCGAAATGTGCCAATGAACCAAAGTCATGGGAAATCTTAGTCAAATTTGATTGGAAACATGCCAATGAACTAGACTCAGGTGAAATCTTAGTCAAGTTTGATTGGAAATGCTCTAACAAAATGCAGATGAAATTTTAGTCGAGTTTAATTTGAAACACACTAACGAACAAAATTCTGGTGAAATTTTAGTTAAATTTGATTAAAAACATGCCAATGAATGAAATCTCGGTGAAATTTTTGACAAATTTGATTGGAAATGCGCTAATGAACCAAAACCATGTGAAATTTTAGTCAAATTTGATGGCAAATGCGCCAACGAACGAAATTCAGATGAAATTTTAGTCAAATTTGATTTGATACATGCCGATGAACGAAACCCTAATGAAACTTTAGTTAAATTTGATTTGATAAATGTCAACGAACGAAACCAAGTGAAATTTTAGACAGAAATTTTAGATAAATTTGATTTGAAACACACGATCAAACAAAATCCTGGTAAAATTTTAGTTAAATTTGGTTAGAAACACGCTGATGAACTAAATCCCGATAAAATTTTAGTCAAATTCGATTGGAAACGCTCCAATGAAACAAACCCTTGTGAAATTTTGGTAATATTTGATTCGAAATGTGCCAATGAATTAAAGCCAAGTGAAATTTTAGTCAAATTTGATTGGAAATGGGCAAATGAACTAAACTCAGGTGAAATTTTAGTCAAATTTGGCTGAAAACGCACCAATGAAAAAGTTTAGATGAAATCTTAGTCAAATTTGATTTGAAACGCAATAACGAAAAAAATCTTGATGAAATTTTAGTCAAATTTGATTAGAAACACGCCAATGAACTAAATCCCAGTGAAAATTTAGTTAAGTTTTATTGGAAACACGCCAATGAACCAAACCAATGGGAAACTTCAGTCAAATTTTTTTGGAGATGCGCCAACAAACAAAATTCAGATGAAATTTTGGTCAAATTTTATTTGGTACACATCGAAGAGCGAAATCCATGTGAAATTTTAGTCAAATTTGAATTGAAATGCTCCACCAAAAAAATCAGCATGAATTTGTAGTCAAAATTTGATTCAAAATGGGCCAACGAACCAAAGTCATGAAAAATTTTAGTCAAATTTGAATGAAAATGCGCCAATGAATCAACCCTTGTGAAATTTTCATCAAATTTGATTGGAAACATGCCAACGAAAAAATTCGCATGAAATTGCACTCAAATTTGATTCGAAATGTGCCAATGAACCAAAGTCATGTGAAATTTTAGTCAAATTTGATTGAAAACACGCCAATGAACAAAATCCAGATGAAATTCTAGCCAAATTTGATTGGAAGCGCTCTAGCGAATAAAAATCTGGTGAAATTTTAGTCAAATTTGATTAGAACCACACTAATGAACGAAATCCCGATGAAGTTTTAGTTAAACTTGATTAGAATTGCGCCAGGGAACCAAACCCGTGTGAAGTTTTAGTCAAATTTGATGGAAACGCGCCAACGAGTAAAGTTCTGATGAAAATTTAGTCAAATTTAATTTGATACAAGCCAATGAACTAAACCCAAGTGAAATTGTAGTCAAATTTGATTGAAAACAGTCCAACGAACAAACGACTTGTGAAATTTTCGTCAAATTTGAATGCAAATGCGCCAATGAAAAAATTCGCTTGAAAGTTTAGTCTAATTTGACTTGAAATGTGCCAATGAACCAAGGTCGTGTGAAGTTTTAGCCAAATTTGATTGAAAACAAGCCAATGAACCAAAATTTGGTGAAATTTTAGTCAAATTTGACTGAAAACGCACCAATGAAAAAATCCTGATGAAATCTTAGCCAAGTTTGATTAGAAACGCACTAGTGAACCAAGCACTTGTGAAATTTTAGTCAAATTTGATTCGAAACATGTCAACAAAAAACCCCGCATGAAATTGTAGTCAAATTTGATTCGAAATGTGCCAATAAACCAAAGTCGTATGAAATTTTAGTTAAATTTGATTGGAAACGCTCCGATGAACAAAACTCATGTAAAATTTTAGTCAAATTTGAATGGAAACATGCCAATGAAAAAATCTGCTTGAAAGTTTAGTCAAATTTGATTCGAAATGTGCCAATGAACCAAAGTCGTGTGAAATTTTAGTCAAATTTGATTGGAAACGGGCAAATAAACTAAACTCAGATGAAATTTTAGTCAAATTTGACTGAAAACGCACCAATGAAAAAGCCCAGAAGAAATCTTAGTAAAATTTGATGTGTAATGCACTAACGAACAAAATGCTGACAAAATTTTAGTAAAATTTGATTAGAAACACGTCAATAAACTAAATCCCGATGAAATTTTAGTTAAATTTTATTGGAAAAGGGCCAATGAAACAAACCAATGGAAGGTTTAGTTAAATTTGATTGGAGACGTGCCAACGAACAAAATTTTGTTAATATTTTTAATTAAATTTTATTTGATACACTTCAATGAACGAAATTCAGGTGAAATTTTAGTCAATTTTGACTCGAAAAATGCCACCTAAAAAATCAGCATGAAATTTTAGTCAAATTTGATTCAAATTGTGCCAATGAACCAAAGTCATGTGAAATTTTAGTCAAATTTGATTGAAAACGTGCCAATGAACCAAACTCAGGTGAGATTTTAATCAAATTTGATTGAAAATGCGCCAATGAACAAAATTCAGACGAAATTTTAGTCAAATTTGATTGAAAACGCACTAACGAACAAAAACCTGGGGAAATTTCAATCTAATTTGATTAGAAACAGGCCAATGAACAAAATTTCCGTGAAATTTTAGTCAAATTTGATTGGAATCACGCAAATGAACCAAATCCATGTGAAATTCTAGTCAAATTTGATGGGAAATACGCCAACGAACAAAATCAGATGAAAATTTAGTCAAATGATTTGGTACAAGCCAATGAACGAAACCCAAATGAAATTTTAGTCAAATTTGACTGGAAACGCTCCAATGAACAAAACTCATGTGAAATTTTAGTCAAATTTGAAATAAATTGAGCCAACGAAAAAATCGCTTGAAAGTTTAGTTAAATTTGATTTGAAATGTGCCAATGAACCAAAGTCGAGTGAAATTTTAGTCAAATTTGATGGGAAACACGCCAACGAACAAAATTCAGATGAAAATTTAGTCAAATTTAATTTGATACAAGCTAATGAACGAAACTCAGGTGAAATTTTAGTCAAATTTGAATGGAAACGCGCCAATGAAAAAATCCGCTTGAAAGTTTAGTCGAATTTGATTCGAAATGTGCCAGTGAACCAAAGTCGTGTGAAATTTTAGTCAAATTTGATTGGAAACGAGCAAATGAACCAAAATCAGCTGAAATTTTAGTCAAATTTGACTGAAAAATGCGCCAATGAAATTCCAGATGATATCTTAGTCAAATTTGATTCGAAACGTGCCAACGAAAGCACCCTTATGAAATTGCAGTCAAATTTGATTCGAAATGTGTCAATGAACCAAAGTCTTGTGAAATTTTAGTCAAATTTGATAGGAAACGCTCCAATGAATAAAACTCAAGTTAAATGTTAATCAAATTTGAATGGAAAAGTGCCAATGAAAAAATTCGCTTGAAAATTTAGTCAAATTTGATTCGAAATGTGCCAATGAACCAAAGTTATGTGAAATTTTAGTCAAATTTGATTAGAAATGGGCAAATGAACAAAACTCAGGTGAAATATTAATCAAATTTGACTGAAAATGTGACAATTGAAAAATTCAGATGGAAAAATTTGATGTGAAACGCACTAACGAACAAAATTCCGATGAAATTTTTGTCAAATTTGATTAGAAATATGCTAATGAACTAAATCCCGGTGAAATTTTAGTTAAATTTTATCAGAAACGCGCTAATGAACTAAACTATTAGAAATTTTAGTCAAATTTGATTGTAGACGTTCCAACGAACAAAATTCAGATTAAATTTTTAATTAAATTTTATTTGGTACATGTCAATGAATGAAATCCAAGTGAAATTTTAGTCAAATTTGACTTGAAACGCACCACCAAAAAAATCAGCTTGAAATTTTAGTAAAATTTGATTCGAGATGTGTTAATGAACCAAAGTCATGTGAAATTTTGGCCAAATTTGATTGAAAACGCGCCAATGAACCAAACTCAGGTGACATTTTAGTCAAATTTGATTGAAAACACGCCAATGAACCAAGTTTAGGTGAAATTTTAGTCAAATTTGATTGAAAACGCGCCAATGAAAAAAATTCAGATGAAATTATAACCAAATTTGATTGGAAATGCACTAACAAATAAAATCCTGGTGAAATTTCTGTCAAATTTGATAGAAACAGGCCAACGAACAAAATCCTGATGAAATTTTAGTCAAATTTGATTGGAATTGCGCCAAAGAACCAAGCCCATGTGAAATTTTAGTCAAATTTGATGGGAAACGCGCTAATGAACAAAATTCAGATGAAATTTTAGTCAAATTTTATTGGAAACAAACCAATGAATGAAATCCAGGTAAAATTTTAGTCAAATTTGATTGGAAACGCTCCAGTAAGCAAAACTCATGTGAAATTTTAGACAAATTTGAATGAAAACGAGCCAATGAAAAAATTCGCTTGAAAGTTTAGCCAAATTTGACTCGAAATGTGCCAATGGACGAATGTCGTGTGAAATTTTAGTCAGATTTGATTGGACACACGCCAATGAAAAAAATCCAAATGAAAATTTAGTCAAATTATATTTGAAACGCACGATCGAACAAAATCCTGGTAAAATTTCATTCAAATTTGACTAGAAACACGCTAATGAATGAAATCCGGGTGAAATTTTAATTGAATTTGATTGGAAACGCGCTAATGAACCAAATTCAGGTAAAATTTTAGTCAAATTTGATTGAAAACATACTAATGAACAAAATTCAGATGAAATTTTAGTCAAATATGATTGTAAATGCTCTAACGAACAAAATCCTGGTGAAATTTCAGTCAAAATTGATTAGAAATGCGCCAATGAACTAAATGTTGGTAAAAAAAAATTTTTGATTGGAAACGCGCCAATGAACCAAATCCATGTGAAATTTTAATCAAATTTGATTGAAAACATGCAAATGAACAAAATGCAGATGAAATTTTAGTCGAGTTTGATTTGAAATGCACTAACGAACGGTGAAATTTTAGACAAATTTCATTGGAAATGCACCAATGAACGAAACCCATGTGAAATTTTAGTCAAATTTGATGGGAAATGCGCCAACGAACAAAATTCAGATGAAATTTTAGTCAAATTTGATTTGATAAACGCCAATGAACAAATCCCAAGTGAAATTTTAGTCAAATTGGATTGGAATTTCGCCAATGAAAAGCCGCTTGAAATTTTAGTCAAATTTGATTCGAGATGTACCAATGAACCGAAGTCCTATGGAATTTTAGTCAAATTTGATTGGAAACGCGCCAATGAACAAAATTCAGATGAAATTTTAGTCAAATTTGATTTGGAACGCATGAACGAACGAAATCCTGGTGAAATTTTAGTCAAATTTGATTAGAAACACGCCAATGAACTAAATCCCAATGAAATTTTAGTCAAATTCAATTGGAAATACAGCAATGAACCAAACCCTTGTGAAATTTTAGTAAAATTTTACTGGAAACGTGCCAACGAAAAAACTCGCATGAAATTGAAGTCAATTTTGATTCAAAATGTGCCAATGAACCAAAGTCATGTGAAATTTTAATCAAATTTGATTGAAAACACCCCAATGAACCAAACTCAAGTGAAATTTTAGTCAAATTTGATTGACAACGTGTCAATGAACAAAATCCAGATGAAATTCTAGTCAAATTTGAATGGAAACGCTCTAACGAACAAAATTCTGGTGAAATTTTAGTCAAATTTGATTAGAAACAGGCCAATGAATAAAATCCCAGTGAAATTTTAGTCAAATTTGATTAGAATCACGCCAATGAACCAAATCCATGTGAAATTCTAGTCAAATTTGATGGGAAACGTGCCAACGAACAAAATTCAGATGAAATTTAGTCAAATTTGATTTGATACAAGCCAATGAACGAAACCCGAGTGAAATTTTAGTCAAATTTGATTGGAAACGCTCCAATGAACACAACTCATGTGAAATTTTAGTCAAATTTGAATGAAATTGAGCCACCGAAATAATTCGCTTGAAAGTTTAGTTAAATTTGATTTGAAATGTGCCAATGAACCAAAGTCGAGTGAAATTTTAGGCAAATTTGATTTGAAATGGGTAAATGAACCAAAATCAGGCAAAATTTTAGTTAAATTTGACTGAAAACGTGTCAATGAAAAAGCCCAGGTGAAATCTTAGTCAAATTTGATTTGAAACGTACTAACGAACAAAATCCTGATGAAATTTTAGTCAAATTTTATTAGAAGCGCGCCAATGAACTAAATCCCGGTGAAATATTAGTTAAATTTTATTGGAAACGCCCCAATGAACCAAACCAATGGAAAATTTTAGTCAAATTTGATTGGAGACGTGCCAGCAAACAAAATTAAGATGAAATTTTGGTTAGATTTTTTTTGGTACACGTCAAAGAGCGAAATACAGGTGAAATTTTCGTCAAACTTGATTTGAAATGCACCACCAAAAAAATCAGCATGAAATTGTAGTCAAATTTGATTCAAAATGTGCAAATGAACCAAAGTCATGTGAAATTTTAGTCAAATTTGAATGAAAATGCGCCAACGAACTAAACCCTTGTGAAATTTTAGTCAAATTTGATTGGAAACGTGCCAACGAAAAAAACCCACATGAAATTGTTGTCAATTTTGATTCGAAATGCGCCAATGAACCAAAGTCATGAGAAATTTTAGTCAAATTTGATTGAAAATGTGCAAATGAACCAAACTCAAGTGAAATTTTAATCAAATTTAATTGGAAACGCGCCAATGAACAAAATCAAGAAGAAATTTTAGTAAAATTGGATTCGAAACACATGAACGAACAAAATCTAGGTAAAATTTTAGTCAAATTTGATTAGAAAGACGCCAATGAACTAAATTTCGGTAAAATTTTGGTCAAATTTGATTGGAAACGCGCCAATCAACCAAACCCTTGTGAAATTTAAGTAATATTTGATTGGAAACGTGCCAACAATAAAACTCGCATGAAATTGTGTTCAAATTTGATTTGAAATGTGCCATTGAACCAAAGTCATGTGAAATTTAAGTCAAATTTGAATGGTGTCGCGCCAATGAACAAAATCCAGAAAAAATTCTTATAGAATTTGATTTAAAATGCTCTAACAAACAAAATCCTTGTGAAATATTAGTCAAATATGATTGGAAATACTCTAACGAACAAAATTCTTGTGAAATTTTAGTCAAATTTGATTTGATACACTCTAATGAACGAAACCCTTGTGAAATTTTAGTCAAATTTGATTTGATAAACGCTAATGAAAGAAACCCAAGTGAAATTATAGTCAAACTGGATTGGAATTACGCCAACGAAAAGTTGCATGAAATTTTAGTCAAATTTGATTAGAAATGTGCCAATGAAACAAAGTCTTGTGAAATTTTAGTCAAATTTGATTGGAAACACGCTAATGAACAAAGTTTAGATGAAATTTTAATAAAATTGGATTTAAACACACGAAGGAACAAAATCCTGGTGAAATTTTAGTTAAATTTGATTAGAAAGACGCCAATGAACTAAATTTCAGTGAAATTTGGGTCAAATTTGATTGAAAACGTGCCAACGAACAAAATTCAGAAGAAATTTTAGTCAAATATGATTGAAAATGCACGAGCGAACAAAATTCTAGTAAAATTTTAGTCAAATTTGATTAGAAATGCGCCAATGAATCAAATTCCAATGAAATTTTAATCAAATTTGATTGGAAACATGCCAATGAACCAAATCCATGTGAAATTTTAGTCAAATTTGATTAAAAACACACCAATGAACAAAATGCAGATGAAATTTTAGTCGAGTTTGATTTAAAATGTACTAATGAATAAAATCCTGGTGAAATTTTAGTCATATGTGATTGGAAACATGCCAATGAACTAAATCCCGATGAAATTTTAGACAAATTTGATTGGAAATGCGTCAATGAATCAAACCCATGTGAAATTTGATGGGAAATGTGCCAACGAACAAAATTCAGATGACATTTTTGTCAAATTTGATTTGATACATGCCAACGAACGAAACTCTAGTGAAATTTTAGTCAAATTTGATTTGATAAACACCAATGAATGAAACCAAAGTGAAATTTTAGTCAAATTGGATTGGAATTGCGCCAATGAAATGTCGCATGTAATTTTAGTCAAATTTGATTCGTAATGGGCAGATGAACCAAAGTCCTATGAAATTTTAGCCAAACTTGATTGGAAACATGCTAATGAACAAAATGCAGATGAAATTTTAGACAAATTTGATTTGAAACGCACGAACGAACAAAATCCTAGTGAAATTTTAGTCAATTTTGATTAGACACACACCAATGAACTAAATCTCGATGGAATTTTAGTCAAATTTGATTGGAAATGCGGCAAAGAACCAAACCCTTTTGAAATTTTAGTAATATTAGATTGTAAACGTGCCAACGAAAAAACCTGCATGAAATTGTAGTCAAATTTGATTTGAAATGTGCCAATGTCATGTAAAATTTTAGTCAAATTTGATTGAAAATGCCCCCAATGAACCAAATTCAGTTGAAATTGTAGTCAAATTTGATTGAAAACACGCCAACGAACAAAATCCTTATGAAATTCTAGTCAAATTTGATTGGAAACGCTCTAACAAACAAGATTCTGATGAAATTTTAGTCAAATTTGATTAGAAACTTGCCAATGAAAAAAATCCCAGTGAAATATTAGTCAAATTTGATTATAATTGCACCAATGAACCAAATTCATATGAAATTTTAGTCAAATTTGATGGGAAACGCACCAACGAACAAAATTCAGATAAAAATTTAATCAAATTTGATTTGATACAAGCTAATGAACAATACACATGTGAAATTTTAGTCAAATTTGTTTGAAAACGCTCCAATGAAAAAAACTCATGTGAAATTTTAGTCAAATTTGAATGGAAACGCGTTACGAGAAAATTCGCTTGAAAGTTTAGTCAAGTTTGATTCGAAATGTGCCAATGAACCAAAGTCGGAGTGAAATTTTAGTTAAATTTGATTGAAATGGGCAAATGAACCAAACTCAAGTGAAATTTTAGTCAAATTTGACTAAAAATGCCCAATGAAAAAATCCAATTGAAAGCTTAGTCAAATTTGATTGAAAACATGCCAATGAACCAAACCTTTGTGAAATTTTAGTCAAATTTAATTAGAAACACGCCAATGAACTAAATTCCGGTGAAATTCCAGTTAAATTTTATTGGAAACACCCCAATGAACCAAACCAATGAGAAATTTTAGTCAAATTTGATTGGAGACGCGCCAACGAACAAAATTCAGATGAAATTTTAGTCAAATTCTATTTGATGCACGTCAATGAGCGAAATCTAGGTAAAATTTTAGTCAAATTTGATTTGAAACGTGCCACCGAAAAAGCGGCATGACATCGTAGTCAAATTTGATTCAAAATGTGCTAACTAACCAAAGTCATATGAAATTTTACTCAAATTTGATTGAAAACGTGCCAATGAACCAAACTCAGGTGAAATGATAGTCAAATTTGATTGAAAACGCGTTAATGAAAAAATTCATATGAAATTCTAGTCGAATTTGATTGGAAACGCATTAACGAACAAAATCCTGGTGAAATTTCAGTCAAATTTGATTAGAAACAGGCCAATGAACAAAATTCCGGTGAAATTTTAGTCAAATTTGATTGGAATCGTGCCAAAGAACCAAACCCATTTGAAATTTTAGTCAAATTTATTGGGAAGTGCACCAACGATCAAAATTAAGAAGAAATTTTAGACAAATTTGATTTGATACAAGACAATGAAAGAAACCTAGGTGAAATTTTAGTCATATTTGATTGGAAACGCTCCAATGAACAAAACTCATATGAAATTTTAGTCAAATTTGAATGGAAAAGCGCCAACGAAAAAATTTGCTTGAAAGTTTAGTCAAATTTTATTCGAACTGTGCCAATTAACGAAAATCGTGTGAAATTTTAGTTAAATTTGATTGGAAACGTACCAATGAACAAAATTCAAATGAAATTTTAGTCAAATTCGTTTTAAAAAGCACGAGCGAACAAAATTCTGGTGAAATTTTAGTCAAATTTGATTAGAAACACGTCAATGAACGAAATCCAGGTGAAATTTTAATCAAATTTGATTGGAAACGCGACAATGAACAAAACTCATGGGAAATTTTAGTCAAATTTAATTGAAAATGCGCCAACGAAAAAACCCACTTGAAATATTAGATAAATTTGATTCGAAATGTGCCAATGATACAAAGTCATGGGAAATTTTAGTTAATTTTGATTGGAAACGTGCCAATGAACCAAACTCGGGTAAAATTTCAGTCAAGTTTGATTGAAAACAAGCCAATGAACAAAAATTTAGATGAAATTTTAGTTAAATATGATTGGAAAAGCTCTAACGAACAAAATCCTAGTGAAATTTTAGTCAGATTTGATTAGAAATGCGCCAACGATTTAAATCCCGGTGAAATTTTAATCAAATTTGATTAGAAACGCGCTAGTGAACAAAATCCATGTGAAATTTTAGTCGAATTTGATTGAAAATGCGCTAATGAACAAAATGCAGATGATATTTTATTCGACTTTGATTTGAAACGCACTAACGAACAAGATTCTGGTGAATTTTTTTGTCAAATTTAATTAGAAACACGCCAATGAACTAAATTCGGGTGAAATTTTAGACAATTTGATTGGAAATGCGCCAATGAACTAAATCCAAGTGAATTTTAGTCAAATTTGATGGAAAACGCGCCAACAAACAAAATTTCGTTGAAATTTTAGTCAAATTTGATTTGATAAAGGCCAATGAATGAAACCCTGGTAAAATTTTAGTCAAATTTAATTTGACAAACGCCAATGAATGAAACCTAAGGGAAATTTTAGTCAAATTGGATTGAAATTGTGCCAATGAAAAGCCGCATGAAATTTAGTCAAATTCGATTTAAAATGTGCCAATGAACCAAAGTCCTGTAAAATTTTAGTCAAATTTGATTGCAAACGTGCCAATGAACAAAATTCAGATGAAATTTTAGTCAAATTTGATTTGAAATGCACGAACAAACAAAATCCAGTTGGAGTTTTTGTCAAATTTGATTAGAAACATGCCAATGAACTGAATCCCGATGAAATTTTAGTCAAATTTGATTGGAAATGCGCCAATGAACCAAATTCAGATGAAATTTTAGTCAAATTTGATTTGAAATGCACGAATGAACAAAATCCAATTGGAATTTTTGTTAAATTTGATTAGAAACACGCCAATGAACTAAATCTTGATGAAATTTTAGTCAAATTTGATTGGAAACGGGCCAATGAACAAAATTCAGATGAAATTTTAGTCAAATTTGATTTGAAATGCACGAACAAACAAAATCCAGTTGGAATTTTTGTCAAATTTGATTAGAAACACGCCAATGAACTAAATCCTGATGAAATTTTAGTCAAATTTGATTGGAAACACGCCAATGAACCAAATCCTTGTGAAATTGTAGTAGTATTTGATTGGAAACGTGCCAACGAAAAAACCCACAAAAAATTGTAGTCAAATTTGATTCGAAATGTGCCACTGAACCAAAGTCATGTGAAATTTTAGTCAAATTTGATTTGAAATGTGCCAATGAACCAAACCCATATGAAATTTTAGTCAAATTTGATTGAAGATGCCCCAATGAACAAAATCAAAATGAAATTCTAGTCAAATTTGTTTTGAAACGCTCTAACGAACAAAATCCTTGTGAAATTTTAGGCAAATTTGATTAGAAATTGTGAAATTTTAGGCAAATTTGATTAGAAAAACACCAATGAACGCAATCCCGATGAAATTTTAGTCAAATTTGATTAAAATCAAGCTAATGAACCAAACACATGTAAAATTTTAGTCAAATTTGATGGGAAATACGCCATCGAACAAAATTGAGATAAAAATTTAGTCAAATTTGATTTGATACAAGCCAATGAATAAAACCCAGGTGAAATTTTAATCAAATTTGATTGGAAACCCTCCACAAGTGAAATTTTAGTCGAATATGAGTGGAAAGGCGCTAATGAAAAAATTCGCTTGAAAGTTTAGTCAAATTTGATTCGAAATGTGACAATGAACCAAAGTCATGTGAAATTTTAGTCAAATTTAATTGGAAATGGGCTAATGAACGTTAGTAAAATTTTAATCAAATTTGACTGAAAATGCGACAATGAAAAAATTCAGATGAAATCTTAGTCAAATTTGATTGGAAATGCGCCAATGAATCAAACCCTTGTGAATTTTTAGTCAAATTTGATTAGAAACATGCCAACGAAAAATCCCGCATGAAATTGTAGTCAAATTTGATTAGAAATGTGCCAATAAACCAAAGTCAAGGGAAATTTTAGTCAAATTTGATTGAAAACGCCCCAATGAACCAAACTCAGGTGGAATTTTAGTCAAGTTTGATTGAAAACGCACCAATGAACAAAATCCACACGAAATTCTAGTCAAATTTGATTTAAAATGCTCTAACGAACAAAATCCTTGTGAAATTTTAGTCAAATTTGATCTGATACAAGCCAATGAATGCAACCCAGGTGAAATTTTAGTTAAATTTGACTGGAAACACTCCACATGTCAAATTTCAGTCAAAATTGAATGGAAACGCTCCATGAAAAAAATTGCTTGAAAGTTTAGATAAATTTGATTCGAAATGTGTCAATGAACTAAAGTAACGTAAAATTTTAGTCAAATTTGATTGAAAACGGGCAAATGAACCAGACTCAGGTGAAATTTTAGTCAAATTTGACTAAAAACTTGCCAATGAAAAAATCCAGATGAAATCTTAGTCAAATTTGATTGGAAATGAGCCAATGAACCAAAACCTCATGAAATTTTAGCGAAATTTGATTGGAAACGTGCCAACGAAAAAACTCGCATGAAATTGTACTTAAATTTGATTTGAAATGTGCCAATGAACCAAAGTCATGGGAAATTTTAGTCAAATTTGATTGGAACCACGACAATGAACAAAGTAAAGATGAAATCTTGGTCAAATTTGATTGAAAATAACCCAATAAACCTAACTCAAGTGAAATTTTAGTCAAATTAAAACAAGCAAATGAACTAAATCCCGATGAAATTTTAGTTAAATTTTATTAGAAACGTGCCAATGATCTAAACTCATGGGAAATTTTAGTGAAATTCAATTGGAGATGCACCAGTGAACAAAATTCAGATGAAATCTTAGTGAAATTTTATTTGATTTGATACACGTCAATGAACGAAATCCAAGCAAAATTTTAGTCATATTTGATTTGAAACGTGCCAATGAACCAAACCCACATGAAATTTTAGTCAAATTTGATGGGAAACGCGCCAACGAGCAAAATTCAAATGAAATTTTAGTCAAATTTGATATGATACACGCCAATGAACGAAACCCAAGTGAAATTTTAGTCAAATTTGATTGGAATTGCGCTAATGAAAATTTGCACGAAATTTAGTGAAGTTTGATTCGAAATGTGCCAATGATCCAAAGTCATGTGAAATTTTAGTTAAATTTAATTGGAAACACGCTAATGAACCAAACTCAGGTGAAATTTTAGTCAAATTTGATTGAAAATGCACCAATAAACTAAATCCCAGTGAAATTTTAGTCAAATTTGATGGGAAACATGTAAAAGACCCAAACCCTTGTGAAATTTTAGTTAAATTTGATTGGAAATGTGCCAACGATAAAATTAGCATGAAATTGTAGTCAAATTTGATTTGAAATGTGCCAATAAACCAAAGTCATGTAAAATTTTAGTCAAATTTGATTGTAAATGCACCAATGAACAAAATTCAGGTGAAATTTTAGTCAAATCAGATTGAAAATGTGCCAATGAATGAAATTCATATGAAATTTTAGTCAAATTTGATTTGAAACGCATGACCAAACAAAATCCTGGTTAAATTGGCTAAATTTTAGTCAAATTTGATTAAAAACACGCCAATGAAATAAATTTCGATGAAATTTTAGTCAAATTTTATTGGAAACACACCAATGAACGAAAACCTCATGAAATTTTAGTCAATTTTGATTGGAAACGTGCCAACGAAAAAACCCGAACGAAATTGTAGTCAAATTTGCTTCGAAATGTGCCAATGAACTAAAGTCATGCGAAATTTTAGTTAAATTTGATTGAAAATGCGCCGAATGAACCAAACTCAGGTGAAATTTTAGTCAAATTTGATTGAAAACGCTCCAACGAACAAAATCGAGATAAAATTCTAGTCAAATTTGATTGGAAACGCTCTAACAAACAAAAGTCTGGTGAAATTTTAGTCAAATTTGATTAGAAATACGCCAATGAACCAAACCCATGTGAAATTTTTGTCAAATTTGATAAGAAATGTACCAACGAAAAAAATTCAGATGAAAATTTAGTCAAATTTGATTTGATACAAGCCAATGAATGAAGTCCAGGTGAAATTTTAGCCAAATTTCATTGGAAACACTCCAATGAACAAAACTCATGTGAAATTTTAGTCAAATTTGAATGGAAACGTGGCAACGAAAAAATCTGCTTAAAAGTTTTGTCAAATTTGATTCGAAATGTGCTAATGAACCAAAGTCGAGTGAAATTTTAGTCAAATTTGATTGGAAACGGGCAAATGAACCAAACTCGGATGAAGTTTTGGTTAAATTTGACTAAAAACACGCCAATGAAAAAATCTAGGTGAAATTTTAGTCAAATTTGATGTTAAACACACTAACAAACAAAATGCTGATGAAATTTTAATCAAATTTGATTTGAAACACGCCAATGAACTAAATCTTGGTGAAATTTTTTAGTTAAATTTTATTGGAAACGCGCCAATAAACCAAACTAACGGGAAATTTTAGTCAAATTTTATTTGGTACATGTCAACGGGTGAAATCTAGGTGAAATTTTAGTCAAATTTGATTTGAAACGCGCCAATGAACCAAACCCATGTCAAATTTTAGTCAAATTTGATTGAAAACGCGTCAATGATAAAAATGCGGATGAAATTTTAGTCGAGTTTGATTTGAAACACACTAACAAGAAAAATTCCAGTGAAATTTTAGTCAAATTTGAAACACACCTATGAACTACATTCCGGTGAAATTTTAGACAAATTTGATTGGAAACTCGCCAATGAACCAAACCGTTGTGAAATTTATGTCAAATTTGATTGGAAACGTGCTAACGAAAAAAGCTGCATGAAATTGTAGTCAAATTTGATTCAAAATTGTGAAATTTTAGTCAAATTTGATTGAAAATGCGCCAAAGAACAAATTCCAGATGAAATTTTAGTTAAATTTGATTTGAAACACACGAACTAACAAAATCCTGGTGAAGTTTTAGTCAAATTTAATTAGAAACACGCCAATGAACGAAATCCAGGTGAAATTCCAGTCAAATTTGAAAGGAAACACACCAATGAACAAAACTCATCTGAAATTTCAGTCATATTTAACTTGAAACGTACCAACGTGTCAAAAATCAGTGTACAAATAGCAAAGTTCAATCGGTAAGAACGTTGCTACATGTACATTAAGGTGTACACTTTAGTTTACACTTTACCACGTGACATTATCCCGTTGGAAAGTTTAAATTTAAAATAGTTTTCCCATCTAATTGACATTTGACAACAATTCTAGGGTCAAACAACGTATCAAAAATCAGTGTACAAATTGCAAAGTTCAACCGGTAAAGATTTTGCTACATGTAAACTATGGTGTACACTTTAGTTTACACTTTACCACAAGACATTACCCGGTTGGACAGTTTAAATTTCAAACAGTTTTTCATCCAATTGACGCTTGATTACAAAGCAAGTGTCAAACAACGTGTCAAAAATCAGTGTACAAATAGCAAAGTTCAATCAGTAAGGACCTTGGCTCATGTACACTATGGTGTACACTTTAGTTTACACTTTGCCACAAGACATTACCTTCCTGGATAGTTTATGTTTCAAACAGTTTTCCCATCTAATTTACACTTGACAACAATGCAAGTGTTAAACAACGTGTCAAAAATCAGTGTACAAATAACAAAGTTCAATCAGTAAGAACATTGCTGCATGTACACTATGGTGCACAATTTAGTTTACACTTTGCCACGTGGTATTACCCTGTTGGATAGTTTAAATTTCAAATAGTTTTCCCATCCAATTGACACTTGACAACAATACAAGTGTCGAACAATGTGTCAAAAATCAGTGTACAAATTGCAAAGTTCAATCTGTAAGGACCTTGCCACATGTACTCTATGGTGCACAATTTAGTTTACACTTTACCAGGTGACATTACCCTGTTGGACAATTTAAATTTCAAAGAGTTTTCCCATCCAATTGACACTTGACAACAATGCAAGTGTCAAACAACGTGTCAAAAATCAGTGTACGAGTAGCAAAATTCAATCAGTAAGAAGCTTGCTACATGTACACTACGGTTTGCACTTTAGTTTATACTTTGCCACTAGTTATTACCCTACTGGACAGTTTGAATTTCAAACAACTTTGCCATCCAATTGACATTTGACAACAATGCAAGTGTCAAACAACGTGTCAAAAATCAGCGTACAACTAGCAAAGATCAATCGGTAAGAACCTGGCGACATGTGCACTGTGGTATACACTTTAGTTTACACTTTGCCACATGACATTACCCTGTTGGACAATTTAAATTTCAAACAATTTTCCCATCCAATTGACATTTGACAACAATGCAAGTGTCAAACAACGTGTCAAAAATTAGTGTACAAATAGGAAAGATCAATCTGTAAGGACCTTGTTACATGTACACTATGGTGTACACTTTAATTTACACTTTGCCAAGTGACATTGCCCTGTTGGACAATTTAAATATCAAATAGTTTTCTCATTCAATTGACGCTTGACTACAAAGCAAGTGTCAAACAACGTGTGAAAAATTAGTGTACAAATAGCAAAGTTCAATCGGTAAGGATCTTGCCACATGTACACTATGGTGTGCACTTTAGTTTACACATTGTAACAAGACATTACGCTACTGGACAGTTTAAATTTCAAATAGTTTTCACATCCAATTGACATTTGACAACAATGCAAGTGTCAAACAACGTGTTAAAAATTAGTATACAAATAGCAAAGTTCAATCTGTAAGGACCTTGTCACATGTACACTATGGTGTACACTTTAGTTTACACTTTACCACGTGACATTACCCCGTTGGAAAGTTTAAATTTAAAATATTTTTCCCAACTAATTGACATTTGAAAACAATTCAAGTGTCAAATAACGTGTTAAAAATCAGTGTACAAATAGCAAAGTTCAATCGGTAAGGACCTTGCTACATGTATTCTATAGTGTACACTTTAGTTTACACTTTATCATAAGACATTACCCTATTGGATAGTTTAGATTTCAAACAGTTTTCTAATCCAATTGACGCTTGACTACAAAGCAGGTGTCAAACAACGTGTCAAAAATTAGTGTACAAATAGCAAAGTTCAATAGGTAAGGACCTCGCTACATGTACACTATTGTGTACACTTTAGTTTATACTTTACCACAAGATATTACCCTGTTGGACAGTTTAAATTTCAAACAGTTTTCCCATCCAATTGACACTTAACAACAATGCAAGTGTCAAACAACGTGTCAGAAACCGATGTACAAATAGTAAAATTCAATCGGTAAGAACCTTGCTACTATAAACTATGATGCACAATTTAGTTTACACTTCATCACGTGACATTGCCCTGTTGGACAGTTTAAATTTCAAAGAGTTTTCCCATCCAATTGACCCTTGACAAAAATGTAAGTGTCAAACATTGTGTCAAAAATCAGTGTACAAATAGCAAAGTTCAATTTGTAAGGACCTTGCTACATGTATACTTTATTTTACACTTTATCACGTGACTTTACCCTGTTTGACAGTTTAAATTTCAAACAGCTTTCTCATCCAGTTGACACATGTCTACAAAACAAGTGTCAAACAACGTGTCAAAAATCAGGGTACAAATAGCAAAATTTAATGGGTAAGAACCTTACTACACGTACACTATGGCGTACACTTTAGTTTACACTTTGCCACAAGACATTACCCCTATTGGACAGTTTAAATTTCAAATAGTTTTCTCATCCAATTGATGCTTGACTACAAAGTAAGTGTCAAACAACGTGTCAAAAATCAGTGTACAAAAAGCAAAGTTCAATCGGTAAGGACCTTGCTACATGTACACTATGGTGTATACTTTAGTTTACACTTTACCATAAGACATTACCCCACTGGACAGTTTAAATTTCAAACAGTTTTCCCATCCAATTGACACTTGACTACAAAGCAAGTGTCAAACAACGTGTCAAAAATCAGTGTACAAATAGCAAAGTTTAATCAGTAACAACCTTGCTACATGTACACTATGGTGTACACTTTAGTTCGCACTTTGTCACGTGACATTACCCTGTTGGAAAGTTTAAATTTTAAATACTTTTCCCATCTAATTGACACTTGACAACAATTCAAGTGCCAAACAACGTGTCAAAAATTAGTGTACAAATAGCAAAGTTCAGTCGGTAAGGACCTTGCTACATGTACACTATGGTGTACACTTTAGTTTACACTTTGCCACAAGACATTACCCTGTAGGACAATTTAAATTTCAAACCATTTTTCCATCTGATTGACACCTGACAACAATGCAAGTCTTAAACGTGTCAAAAATCAGTGTACAAATAGCATAGTTCAATCGGTAAGAACGTTACTACATGTACAGTATGGTGCACAATTTAGTTTACACTTTGCCACGTGACTTTACTCTGCTGGACGGTTTAAATTTCCAAGAGTTTTCCCATCCAATTGACACTTGACAACAATGCAAGTGTCAAACAACGTGTCAAAATTCAGTGTACAAGTAGCAAAGTTCAATCAGTAAAGACCTTTCTACATTTACATTGTGGTGTACACTTTATTTTATAATTTGCCACGTGACATTAACCTGTTGGACAGTTTAAATTTCAAACAGTTTTCTCATCCAATTGACGCTTGTCTACAAAGCAAGTGTCAGACAACGTGTCGAAACACAGTGTACAAATAGCAAAATTCAATCGGTAAGACCCTTGCTACATATAGACTATGGTGTACACTTTAGTTTACTCTTTGCCACGTGAAATTATCCTATTTGACAGTTTAAATTTCAAAAAGTTTTCCCATCCTATTTACACTTGACAAGAATGCAAGTGTCAAACAACGTGTCAAAAATCAGTGTACAAATAGCAACGTTCAATTGGTAAGAACCTTGCGACATGTACACTATGTTGTACAATTTAGTTTACACTTTACCACGTGACATTATCCTCCTGGACAGTTTAAATTTCAAAAAGTTTTTCCATCCAATTGACACTTGACAACAATGCCAGTGTCAAACAACGTGTCAAAAATTAGTGTACAAGTAGCAAAGTTCAATCGGTAAGGACATTGTTACATGTACACTATGGTGTACACTTTAGTTTACACTTTGTCACGTGACATTACCTTGTTAGACAGTTTAAATTTTAAACAGTTTTCCCATCCAATTGACACTTGAGAACAATGTAGATGTCAAACAACGTGTCAAAAATCAGTGTAAAAATACCAAAGTTCAATCGGTAAAAACCTTGATACGTGTACACTATAGTGTACACTTTAGTTTACTCTTTGCCACGTGACATTATTCTATTGGACAGTTTAAATTTCAAAAAGTTTTCCCATCCTATTTACGCTTGACAACAATGCAAGTGTTGACCAACGTGTCAAAAATCAGTGTACAAATAACAAAGTTCAATCGGTAAGAACCTTGTGACATGTACACTATAGTGTACACTTTAGTTTACACTTTGCCGCGTCATATTACCCCGTTGGACAATTTAAGTTTCAAACAGTTTATCCATACAATTGTCACTTACCAACAATGCAAGTGTCAAACAGCATGTCAAAATATAAGTGTACAAACAACAAAGTTCAATCTGTAACGACCTTGCTACATGTAAACTGTGGTGTAAACTTTAGTTTACACTTTGCATCGTGACATTACCCTATTGTACAATTTAAATTTCAAACAGTTTTTCTATCCAATTGACACTTGACAAAAATGTATGTATCAAGCAACGTGTCAAAAATTAGTGTACAAATAGCAAAGTTCAATCGTTAAGAACCTTACTAGATGTACACTATGGTGTACAATTTAGTTTACACTTTACCATGTGATATTACCCTATTGGACGATTTAAATTTCAAACAGTTTTTCCATCCAATTGACACTTGACAACAATGTAAGTGTCAAACAACGTGTTAAAAATCAGTATACAAATAGCAAAGTTCAGTCGGTAAGGAGCTTGCTTCATGTATACTATGGTGTACACTTTAGTTTACATTTTGTCAAGTGACATTGGCCCGTTGGAAAGTTTAACTTTAAAATAGATTTTCCATGTAATTGACACTTGACGACAATTCAAGTATCAAACAACATGTCAAAAATAAGTGTACAAGCAAAGTTCAATCTGTAAGAACCTTGCTACATGTACACTGTGATGTACACTTCAGTTTACACTTTGCCATGTGACATTACCCTGTTGGACAGTTTAAATTTCAATGAGTTTTTCCATCCAATTGACACTTGATAGCAATTCAAGTGTCAAACAACGTGTCCAAAATCACTGTACAAATAGCAAAGTTCAATAGTTATAAAGCTTGCCACATGTACACTA
Source organism: Olea europaea var. sylvestris (assembly GCF_002742605.1). NCBI lineage: Eukaryota > Viridiplantae > Streptophyta > Magnoliopsida > Lamiales > Oleaceae > Olea > Olea europaea. The sequence continues at coordinate 775,539 of NC_036246.1, forward strand.
TGGTGCACACTTTAGTTTTCACTTTGCCACAAGACATACCTTGTTAGACAGTTTAAATTTCAAACAATTTTCTCACCCAATTGACGCTTGCCTACAAAGCAAGTGTCAAACAACGTGTCAAAAATCAGTGTACAAATAGCAAAGGTCAATCAGTAAGGACCTTGCTACATGTACACTATGGTGTACAGTTTAGTTTACACTTTGCCACAAGACATTACCCTACTGGACAGTTTAAATGTCAAACAGTTTTTCCATCAAATTGACACTAGACAACAATGCAAGTGTCAAACAACGTGTCAAAAATTAGTGTACAAGTAGCAAAGTTCAATCGTTAAGAACCTTGCTACATGTACACTATGGTTCACAATTTAGTTTACACTTTGCCACGTGACATTACTCTGTTGGAAAATTTAAATTTCAAGGAGTTTTCCCGTCCAATTGACACTTGTTAACAATACAAATGTCAGAAAATGTGTCAAAAATCTATGTACAAATAGCAGAGTTCAATCTGTAAGGACCTTGCCACATGTACACTATGTTGTACACTTTAGTTTACACTTTTCCATAAGACATTAACCTGCTGGACAGTTTAAATTTCAAATAGTTTTCCTATCTAATTGACACTTGACAACAATGCAAATGTCAAACAACATGTCAAAAATCAGTGTACGAATAGCAAAGTTCAATCGCTAAGAAACTTGTTACATGTACACTACGGTGTACACATTAGTTTACACTTTGTCACGTGACATTAACCCGTTGGAAAGTTTAAATTTAAAATAGTTTTCCCACCTAATTGACACTCGACAACAATTCAAGTGTCAAACAACGTGTCAAAAATAAGTGTACAAATAGCAAACTTCAATCGGTAAGGACCTTGCTACATGTACACTATGGTGTACACTTTAGTTTATGCTATACCACAAGACATTACACTGTTGGACAGTTTAAATTTCAAACAGTTTTCTCATCCTATCGATGCTTGACTACAAAGCAAGTGTCAAACAACGTGTCAAAAATTAGTGTACAAATGGCAAAGTTCAATCGGTAAGGACATTGCTACATGTACATTATGGTGTACACTTCAGTTTACACTTTGCCACAAGACATTACCCTGCTAGAAAGTTTAAATTTCAAACAGTTTTTCCATCCAATTGACACTTGACAACAATGCAAGTATCAAACAACGTGTCAAAAATTAGTGCACAGATAGCAAAGTTCAATCGGTAAGAACCTTGCTACATGTACACTATGGTGCACAATTTAGTTTACACTTTGCCACGTGACATTACCCTGTTTGACAGTTTAAATTTCAAAGAGTTTTTCCATCCAATTGACACTTGACGACAATGTAAGTGTCAAACAACATGTAAAAAATCAAAGTACAAAAAAGCAAAGTTCAATCAGTAAGGACCTTGCTACGTGTACACTATGGTCTACACTTTATTTTGCACTTTACCACGTGACATTACACTGTTTGACAGTTTAAATTTCAAACATTTTTCTCATCCAATTGACGCTTGTGTACAAAGCAAGTGTCAAACAACGTGTCAAAAATCAGTTTACAAATAGCAAAATTCAATCGGCAAGAACCTTGCTACATTTGCACTGTGGTGTACACTTTAGTTTTACACTTTGCCACGTGACATTACCCTGTTGGACATTTTAAATTTCAAGCAGTTTTCCCCTTCTGGCAAGGTTTTGGGATCAAATCAGTTGAAATTGCAAAACATGAAGGGGGAATCACCAACTTCTATACAGAGAAGGTCTTCTCTTCCTTAGCAGAAAATTGAAGCATACTACTTCCATGTGTTTCCATCGGATATTTGGCATGGACACTTATACCGCAAACGGAGCTACTAAGCGTATTGGCACTACACGACTACTATGCATTATTGGATATACGTGAAAGAATAATACAACCCGTTCAAGTAGGAGGGCGGGTCTTTCTCCTGTAGATGTGCAGGAAACCGCGGAAAGAATAGTAAGTGATGCTACCAATCGGGTGAGAGAATAACAGGTTTTTAGGCATTGAGCTGGAAGAATAATGGGAGCTCTTCTAGGTCCTGTGGAAAAAGCAGCCATAAATAGGAGGAAGATAGTCTTTAGGGCTAGAATGAGATGGAAAAATGGATACAATTTTTCTCGATGGAGACAATTAGAGTGCAAGTTTTGGCTTGGTTTAGATTCTAATGAATTAGCTTCAACCGTTGGGAGTTCAGTGTCAATCGACAACAATTCAAGTGTCAAACAACGTGTCAAAAATCAGTGTACAAATAGCAATTTTCAATAGGTAAGAACCTTGCTACATGTACACTATTGTGTACACTTTAGTTTATACTTTGCCACGTGACATTATCCTATTGGGCAGTTTAATTTTCAAACAGTTTTCCCATCCAATTGACACTTGACAACAATGCAAGTGTCAAACAACGTGTTAAAAATCAGTGTACAAATAGCAAAGTTCAATCGGTAAGAACCTGGCTACATGTACTCTATGGTGAACACTTTATTTTACATTTTGCCACGTGACATTACCCTGTTGGACAGTTTAAATTTCAAATAGTTTTCCCATCCAATTGACATGTGACAACAATGCAAGTGTCAAATAACGTGTCAAAAATTAGTGTACAATAGCAAAGTTCAATCGATAAGAACCTTGCTACATGTACACAATATGATGTGCACTTTAGTTTACATTTTGCCATGTGACATTACCCTGTTGGACAGTTTAAATTTCAAAAGGTTTTTTCATCCAATTGGCACTTAACAACAATGCCAGTGTCAAACAACGTGTCAAAATCATTGTACAAATAGCAGTTTTCCCATCCAATTGACACTTGACAACAATGCAAGTGTCAAACAACATGTCAAAAATTTGTGTACAAATAGCAAAGTTCAATCGGTAAGAACCTTACTACATGTACACTATGGTGTACACTTTAGCTTACACTTTGCCACATGACATTACCATGTTGGACACTTTAAATTTCAAACAGTTTTCCCATCCAGTTGACACTTGACAACAATGCAAGTGTCAAACAATGTGTCAAAAATTAGTGTACAGGTAGTGAAGTTTAATCGATAAGGACCTTGCAACATGTACACTATGATATACACTTTAGTTTACACTTTGCCATGTGATATTACCCTGTTGGACAGTTGAAATTTCACACTGTTTTCTCATCAATCGACACTTGACAACGATGCGAGTGTCAAACAACGTGTCAAAAATTAGTGTACAAATAGCAGTTTTCCTATCCAATTGACACTTGACAACAATGCGAGTGTCAAAAAATGTCGAAAAACAGTGTACAAAGAGCAAAGTTCAATCGGTAAGAACCTTGCTATATGTACACTATGGTTTACATTTTAGTTTACACTTTGCCATGTGACATTACCCTGTTGGACAGTTTAAATTTCTAATAGTCTTACCATCCATTTGACACTTGACAACAATGCAAGTGTCAAACAATGTGTCAAAAATCAATGTACAAATAGCAAACTTCAATCAGTAACAACCTTGCAACATGTATATTGTGGAGTACACTTTAGTTTACACTTTGCCACGTGACGCTACCCTGCTGGACAGTTTAAATTTCAAACAGTTTTCCCATCCAATCGACATTCGACAACAATGCAAGTGTTAAACAACATGTTAAAAATCAGTGTACAAATAGCAAAGTTCAATCGGTAAGGACCTTGCTACATGTACACTATGATGTACACTTTAGTTTACACTTTGCCACGTGACATTACCCCATTGGACAGTTTAAGTTTCAAATAGTTTTTCCATCTAACTGACACTTGATAACAATGCAAGTGTCAAACAATGTGTAAAAAATCAGTGTACAAATAGCAAAGTTCAATCGGTAAGGGCTTTGCTACATGTACATTATGGTGTATCTTTTCATTTACACTTTGGCACGTGACATTACCCAGTTGGACAGTTTAAATTTCAAACAGTTTTTCCGTCCAATTTACACATGACAACAATGCAAGTGTCAAACAACGTGTCAAAAATCAGTGTAACAATAGCAAAGTTCAATCGGTAAGAACCTTGCTACATGTACACTATGGTGTACACTTTAGTTTACATTTTGTCACGTGACATTACCCCATTGAAAAGTTTAAATTTAAAATAGTTTTCCCATCTAATTGACGCTTGATAACAATTCAAGTGTCAAACAACGTGTCAAAAATCAGTGTACAAATAGCAAAGTTCAATCGGTAAGGACCTTGCTACATGTAGACTATGATATACACTTTCATTTACACTTTGCCACCAGACATTAACCTATTGGATAGTTTAAATTTCAAACAGTTTTCTCATCCAATTGACCCTTGACTACAAAGCAAGTGTCAAACAATGTGTCAAAAATCGGTGTACAAGTAGCAAAGTTCAACCGGTAAGGACCTTGCTACATGTACACTATGGTGTACACTTTAGTTTACAATTTGCCACAAGACGTTACCCTGCTGGACAGTTTAAATTTCATACAATTTTCCCATCCAATTGGCACTTGGTAACAACGCAAGTGTTAAATAACGTGCCAAAAATCAGTGTACAAATAGAAAAGTTCAATCGGTAAGAACCTTGCTACATGTACACTATGGTGTACACTTTAGTTTACACTTTGCCATTTGACATTACCCTGTTGGACAGTTTAAATTTCAAACAATTTTTCCATCCGATTGACACTTGACAACAACGCAAGTCTCAAACAACATGTCAAAAATCAGTGTAAAAATAGCAAAGTTCAATCGGTAAAAACCTTGATACGTGTACACTTTAGTTTACACTTTGCCACGTGACGTTACCCTATTGGATAGTTTAAATTTCAAAAAAATTTCCCATCCTATTTACACTCGACAACAATGCAAGTGTCAAACATCGTGTCAAAAATCAGTGTACAAATAGCAAAGTTCAATCGGTAAGAACCTTGCGACATGTACATTATAGTGTATACTATAGTTTACACATTACCACGTCACATTACCCTGTTGGACAGTTTAAATTTCAATTAGTTATCCCATCCAATTGACACTTGACAACAATGCAAGTGTCAAACAACGTGTCAGAAATTAGTGTAAAAATAGCAAAGTTAAATCGGTAGGAACCTTGCTACATGAACATATGGTGTTAAATTTAGTTTACACTTTGCCACGTTACATTATCCTGTTGGACGGTGACAACAATGTAAATATCAAACAACGTGTCGAAAATCAGTGTACAAATAGCAAAGTTCAATCGGTAAGGACCTTGTTACATGTTCACTATGGTGTACACTTCAGTTTTCACTTTGCCTCGTGATATTACCCTGTTGGACGGTTTAAATTTCAAACAGTTTTCCCATCCAATTGACAATTGACAACAATGCAAGTGTCAAACGTGTCAAAAATAAGTGTAAAAATAGTAAAGTTCAATCGGTAAGAACCTTGATACGTGTACACTATAGTTTACACTTTAGTTTACACTTTGCCACGTGACATTACCCTATAAGATAGTTTAAATTTCAAAAAGTTTTCCCATCCTATTTACACTTGACAACAATGGAAGTTTCAAACAACGTGTCAAAAATCAGTGTACCAATAGCAAAGTTCAATTGGTAAGAACCTTGTTACACGTTCCCTATGGTGTACACTTCAGTTTACACTTTTCCAGGTGACATTACCCTATTGGACGGTTTAAATTTCAAACAGTTTTTCCATCCAATTGACACTTGACAAAAATGCAAGTGTCAAACAACGTGTCAAAAATCATTGTACAAATAGCAAAGTTCAATCGGTAAGAACCTTGCAACATGTACAATATGTTGTTCAATTTAGTTTACACTTTACCATGTGACATTATCCTGTTGGACATTTTAAATTTCAAACAATTTTTTCATCCAATTGACACTTGACAACAATGCAAGTGTCAAGCAATGTGTCAAAAATTATTGTACAAATAGCAAAATTCAATCGGTAAGGACCTTATTACATCTACACTGTGGTGCACACTTTAGTTTACACTTTGCCAAGCGACATTACCCTGTTGGACTGTTTAAATTTCAAACAGTTTTCCCATCCAATTGACACTTAACAACAATGCAAGTGTCAAAACAACATGTCAAAAATCAGTGTGAAAATAGCAAAGTTCAATTGGTAAAAACCTTGATACGTGTACACTATAGTATACACTTTAGTTTACACTTTGCCACGTGACATTACCCTCTTGGACAGTTTAAATTTCAAAAAGTTTTCCTATCCTATTTACACTTGACAACAATGCAAGTGTCAAACAATGTGCCAAAAATCTGTGTACAATAGCAACGTTCAATCGGTAAGAACCTTGTTACACGAACACTACGGTGTACACTTTAGTTTACCCATTACCACGTAACATTACCCCGTTCGACAGTTTAAATTTCAAATAGTTTTCTCATCCAACTGACACTTGACAACAGTGCAAGTTTCAAACAACGAGTCAAAAATTATTGTACAAATAGCAAAGTTCAATCAGTAGGAACCGTGCTACATGTACACTATGGAGTACACATTAGTTTACACTTTGCCACGTGACATTACCCTGTTGGAAAGTTTAAATTTTAAACAGATTTTCCATCCAATTTGCACTTGACAACATTGGAAGTGTCAAACAACTAGTCAAAAATCTGTGTACAAACAGCAAAGTTCAATCGGTAAGAACCTTGCGACATGTACACTTTAGTTTACACTTTGCTGCGTGATATTATCATATTGGACAGTTTAAATTTCAAACAGTTTTTCCATCCAATTGACACTTTACAACAATGCAAGTGTGAAACAACGTGTCAAAAATTAGTATACAAATAGCAAAGTTTAATCGGTAAGGACCTTGTTACATGTACACTATGGTGTACAGTTTAGTTTACACTTTGCCACGTGACGTTACCTTGTTGGAAAGTTTAAATTTCAAACAGTTTTCTCATCCAATTGACACTTGACAACAATACAAGTCTCAAACAACGTGTCAAAAATTAGTGTGCAAATAGCAAAGTACAATCGTTATGAACCTTGCCACATATGCACTATGGCGTAAACTTTAGTTTACACTTTTTCACGTGACATTACCCTGATGGACAGTTTAAATTTCGAACCGTTTTTCCATAAAATCGACACTTGATAACAATGCAAGTATCAAACAACGTGTCAAAAATAAGTGTACAAATAGCAAAGTTCAATCTGTAATGACCTTGATACATGTATACTGTGGTGTACACTTTAGTTTACACTTTGCCACGTGACATTGCCCTGTTGGACTGTTTAAATTTTAAACAATTTTTCCTTCCAATTGAAATTTGACAACAATGCAAGTGTCAAACAACGTGTCAAAAATTAGTGTACAAATAGCAAAGTTTAATCTGAAAGAACCTTACTACATGTACACTATGGTCCACAATTTAGTTTACACTTTGCCACGTGACATTACCCTGTTGGACGATTTAAATTTCAAATGGTTTTCACATCCAATTGATACTTGACAATAATACAAGTTTCAAACAATGTGTCAAAAATCAGTGTACAAATAAAAAAGTTCAATCGATAAGGACCTTGTTACATGTACACTATGGTGTAAACTTTAGTTTACACTTTGCCACGTGACATTGCCACGTTGGACAGTTTAAATTTGAAATAGTTTTTCCATCCAATTGACACTTGAAAACAATGCAAGTGTCAAACAACGCGTCAAAAATCAGTGTACAAATAGCAAAGTTCAATCGGTAAGAACCTTGATACATGTACACTATGGTGAACACTTTAGTTTACACTTTGCCACATGACATTACCCTGTAGGACAGTTAAAATTTTAAAAAGTTTTCCCATCCTATTTAAACTTGACAACATGCAAGTGTCAAACAACGTGCCAAAAATTAGTGTACAAATAGCAAAATTCAATCGGGAAGAACCTTGCGACATGTACACTATGGTGTACACTTTAGTTTATACTTTGCCACGTCACATTACCCTATTGGACAGTTTAAATTTCAATTAGTTATCCTAATTGACACTTGACAACAATGCAAGTGTCAGACATCGTGTCAAAATTTAGTGTACAAATAGCAAAGTTGAATCGGTAAGAACCTTGCTACATGTACACTATAGTGTACACTTTAGTTTACATTTTACCATGTTACCCCATTGGACAGTTTAAATTTCAAATAGTTTTTCCATCCAATTGACACTTGATAACAATGCAAGTTTCAAACAACGTGTCAAAAATTAGTGTACAAATCGCAAAGTTCAATCGGTAAGAACCTTGCTACATGTATACTATGGTGTACACAATAGTTTACACTTTCCACGTGATATTACCCTGTTGGACAGTTTAAATTTTAAATAGTTTTTCCATCCAATTTACACTTGATAACAGTACAAGTGTCAAATAACTTGACAAAAATCAGTGTACAAATAGCAAAGTTCAATCGGTAAGAACCTTACGACATGTACACTATAGTGTACACTTTGCCACGTGACATTACCCTATTGGACGATTCAAATTTCAAAAAGATTTCCATCCTATTTACACTTGACAACAATGCAAGTGTCAAACAACGTGTCAAAAATTAGTGTACAAATAGCAAATTTAAATCGGTGAGGACCTTGCGACATGTACACTATAGTGTACACTTTAGTTTACACTTTGCCACGTCACATTACCCTTTTGGACAGTTTAAATTTCAATTAGTTTCCCATTGAATTGACACTTGAAAACAATGCAAGTGTCAAACAACGTGTCAAAAATTAGTGTACGAATAGCAAAGTTCAATCGATAGGAACCTTGCTACATATACACTATGGTGTACACATTAGTTTACACATTGCCACATGACATTACTCCGTTGGACAGTTTAAATTTCAAACAATTTTTCCATCCAACTGACACTTGACAATAGTGTTAGTTTCAAACCACGTGTCAAAAATTAGTGTACAAATAGCTAATTTCAATCGATCGGAACCTTGCTACATGTACACTATGGTGTACACATTAGTTTACACTTTACCACGTGACATTTCCTTGTTGAACAATTTAAATTTTAAATCGATTTTCCATCCAATTTACACTTGACAACAGTACAAGTGTCAAACAACTAGTCAAAAATCAGTATACAAATAGCAAAGTTCAATCGGTAAGAACCTTGCGACATTTACACTACGTTGTACACTTTAGTTTACACTTTGCCGCGTGACATTATTCTATTGGACAGTTTAAATTTCAAACAGTTTTCCCTTCCAATTGACACTTTAAAACAATGAAAGTGTTAAACAACGTGACAGAAATTAGTGTACAAATAGCAAAGTTCAATCGGTAAGGACCTTGTTACATGTACACAATGGTGTACACTTGAGTTTACACTTTGCCACGTGACATTACCCTGTTGGACAATTTAAATTTCAATTAGTTTTCCCATCCAATTGACACTTGGCAACAATGCAAGTGTCAAACAACGTTCAAAAATTAGTGTACAAATAGCAAAGTTCAATCGATAGGAACCTTTCTACATGTACACTATGGTGTACACTTTAGTTTACACTTTTTCACGTGACATTACCTTGATGGACAGTTTAAATTTCAAGCACTTTTTTCATAAAATCGACACTTGACAACAATGCAAGTGTCAAACAACGTGTCAAAAATAAGTGTACAAATAGCAAAGTTCAATCTGTAACGACCTTGATACGTGTACACTGTGGTGTACACTTTAGTTTACACTTTGCCACGTGACATTGCCCTTTTGGATAGTTTAAGTTTTAAACAATTTGTCCATCCTAATGACACTTGACAACAATGCATGTTTCGAACAACGTGTCAAAAATTAGGGTACAAATTGCAAAGTTCAATCGATAAGAACCTTGCTACATGTACACTATGGTGTACACATTAGTTTACACTTTGCCACGTGACATTACCCTATTGGACAGTTTAAATTTCAAATAGTTTTTCTATCTAATTTACACTTGACAACAGTACAAGTGTCAAACAACTTGACAAAAATCAGTGTACTAATAGCAAAGTTGAATCGGTAAGAACCTTGCGACATGTACACTATAGTGTGTACTTTAGTTTACACTTTGTCACGTCACATTACCCAGTTGGACAGTTTAAATTTCATTTGGTTTTCCCATCCAATTGATACTTGAAAATAATGTAATTGTCAAACAACATGTCAAATATAAGTGTACAAATAGTAAAGTTGAATCGGTAAGAACTTTGTTACAGGAACTCTATGCTGTACACTTTAGTTTACACATTGCCACATGACATTACCTCATTGGACAGTTTAAATTTCAAACAATTTTCCCATCCAATTGAAACTTGATGATATTGCAAGTGTCAAGCAACGTGTCAAAAAGCATTGTACAATTAGCAAAGTTCAATCGGTAAGAACCTTCCGACATGTACACGACGGTGTACACTTTAGTTTACAGTTTACCATGTGACATTACCCTGTTAGGCAGTTTAAATTTCAAACAGTTTTCCCATCCAATTGACACTTGACAACAATGCAAGTGTCAAACAACGTGTCAAAAATTAGTGTACGAATAGCAAAGTTTAATCGGTAAGGACCTTGTTACATGTACACTATGGTGTACACTTTAGTTTACACTTTGCCACGTAACATTACCCTGTTGGATAGTTTAAATTTTAAATATTTTTCCCATCCAATTGACACTTGACAACAATGCAAGTCTCAAACAACATGTCAAAAATCAGTGTGCAAGTAGCAAAGTTCAATCGTTATGAACCTTGCCTCATATCCACTATGGCGTAAATTTTAGTTTACACTTTTTCACGTGACATTACTCTGATGGACAGCTTAAATTTCAAACAGTTTTTCCATAAAATTGACACTTGAAAACAATGCAAGTGTCAAATAACGTGTCAAAAATAAGTGTACAAATAGCAAAGTTCAATCTGTAACGACCTTGCTACATGTACACTGTGGTGTACACCTTAGTTTACATTTTACCACGTGACATTGCCCTGTTGGATAGTTTAAATTTCAAATAGTTTTTCCATCCAATTGAAACTTGACGACAATGCAAGTGTGAAGAAACGTGTCAAAAACATTGTACAAATAGTAAAGTTCAATCGGTAAGAACCTTCTGGCATGTACACGATGGTTTTCACATTAGTTTACAGTTTACCACGTGACATTACCCTGTTGGGTAGTTTAAATTTCAAACAGTTTTCCCATCCAATTGGCACTTGACAACAATGCAAGTGTCAGACAACATGTCAAAAATCAGCGTATAAGTAGCAAAGTTCAATCGATAAGAACCTTGCGACACGTACACTATGCTGTACAATTTAGTTTACACTTTACCACGTGACATTATCTTGTTGGACATTTTAAATTTCAAAAAGTTTTTCCATCCAATTGACACTTGACAGCAATGCCAGTGTCAAACAACATGTCAAAAATTAGTGTACAAATAGCAAAGTTCAATCGGTAAGAACCTTCCGACATGTACACGATGGTTTACACATTAGTTTACAGTTTACCATGTGACATTATCCTGTTGGGCAGTTTAAATTTCAAATAGTTTTTCCATCCAATTGGCACTTGACACCAATGCAAGTGTCAAACAACGTGTCAAAAATAAATGTACAAATAGCAAAGTTCAATCGGTAAGGACCTTGTTACATGTACACTATGGTCTACACTTTAGTTTACACTTTGTCATGTGACATTGCCCTGTTGGATAGTTTAAATTTCAAACAGTTTTTCCATCCAATTAACACTTGACAACAATGCAAGTGTCAAACAACGTGTCAAAAATAAGTGTACAAATAGCAAAGTTCAATCTGTAACGACCTTGTTACATGTACACTGTGGTGTACACTTTAGTTTACACTTTACCACGTGACATTGCCCTGTTGGACAGTTTAAATTTCAAGTAGTTTTTCCATCCAATTGAAACCTGATGACAATGCAAGTGTGACAAAACGTGTCAAAAATCATTGTACAAATAGCAAAATTCAATCGGTAAGAACCTTCCGACATGTACACGATGGTTTTCCACATTAGTTTACAGTTTACCACGTGACATTACCTTGTTGGGCAGTTTAAATTTCAAACAGTTTTCTCATCCAATTGGCACTTGACAACAATGCAAGTGTCAAACAACGTGTCAAAAATCAGCGTATAAATAGTAAAGTTCAATCGATAAGAACCTTGCGACACGTACACTATGTTGTACAATTTAGTTTACACTTTACCACGTGACATTATCCTGTTGGACATTTTAAATTTCAAAAAGTTTTTCCTTCCACTTGACACTTGGCAACAATGCCAGTGTTAAACAACGTGTCAAAAATTAGTGTACAAATAGCAAAGTTCAATCGGTAAGAACCTTCCGACATGTACACGATGGTTTACACATTAGTTTACAGTTTACCACGTGACATTATCCTGTTGGGCAGCTTAAATTTTAAATAGTTTTTCCATCTAATTGACACTTGACAACAATGCAAGTATCAAACAACGTGTCAAAAATAAATATACAAACAGCAAAGTTCAATCGGTAAGGACCTTGTTACATGCACACTATGGTCTACACTTTAGTTTACACTTTGCCACGTGACATTTCCCTGTTGGACAATTTAAATTTCAAATAGTTTTTCAATCCAATTGACACTTGACAACAATGCAAGTGTCAAACAACGTGTAAAAAATCAGTGTACAAATAGAAAAGTTCAATCGGTAAGAACTTTGATGCATGTACAATATGGTGTATACTTTAGTTTACACTTTGCCACGTGACATTATCCTGCTGGACAGTTTAAATTTCAAAAAGTTTTCCCGTCCTATTTAAACTTGACAATAATGCAAGTGTCAAATAACGTGCCAAAAATCAGTGTACAAATAACGAAATTCAATCGATAAGAACCTTGCGACACGTACACTATGGTGTACACTTTAGTTTATACTTTGCCACGTCACATTACCCTACTGGGCAATTTAAATTTCAATTAGTTACCCCATTCAATTGACACTTGACAACAATACAAGTGTCAAACAACGTGTCAAAAATTAGTGTACAAATAGCAAAGTTGAATCGGTAAGAACCTTGTTACATGTAAACTATGGTGTACACTTTAGTTTACACTTTGCCACGTGACATTACTCCGTTGGACAGTTTAAATTTCAAACGATTTTTCCATTCAATTGACACTTGACAACAATGCAAGTTTCAAACAACGTGTTAAAAATTAGTGTACAAAATAACAAAGTTCAATCGGTAAGAACCTTGCTACATGTACACTATGGTGTACACATTAGTTTACACTTTGCCACGTGACATTACCCTGTTGGACAATTAAAATTTCAAATAGTTTTTCCATACAATTTACACTTGACAACAGTACAAGTGTCAAACAACTTGATAAAAATCAGTGTACAAATAGCCAAGTTCAATCGGTAAGAACCTTGCGACATGTAAACCATAGTGTACACTTTAGTTTACACTTTGCCACGTGACATTACCTCATTGGACAGTTTAAATATCAAAAAAATTTCCCATCTTATTTACACTAGACAACAATGCAAGTATCAAACAACATGTCAAAAATCAGTGTACAAATAGCAAAGTTAAATAGGTAAGTACCTTACGACATGTACACTATAGTGTACACTTTAGTTTACACTTTGCCACGCCACATTACCTTATTGGACAGTTTAAATTTCAATTAGTTTTCCCAGCCAATTAACACTTGGCAACAATGCAAGTGTCAAACAACGTGTAAAAAATTAGTGTACAATTAGCAAAGTTCAATCGATAGGAACCTTACTACATGTACACTATAGTGTACACATTAGTTTACACATTGCCACGTGACATTACCCAGTTGGACAGTTTAAATTTCAAATTGTTTTCACATTCAATTGACACATGACAACAGTGCATGTTTCAAACAACGTGTCAAAAATTAGTGTACAAATAGCAAATATCAATCGATAGGAACCTTGCGCATGTACACTACGGTGTACATTTTAGTTTACACTTTACCGCTCAACATTTCCCTGTTGAACAGATTAAATTTTAAACAGATTTTTCGACCAAATTACACTTGACAATAGTGCAAGATTCAAACAACTAGTCCAAAATCAGGGTACAAGTAGCAAAGTTCAATCGGTAAGTACCTTGCAACATGTACACTACGGTGTACATTTTAGTTTACACTTTGCCGCGTGACATTATCCTATTGGACAGTTTAAATTTAAAACAGTTTTTCCATCCAATTGACATTTGCAACAATGCAAGTGTCGAATGACGTGTCAAAAATTAGTGTACAAATAGCAAAGTTCAATCGGTAAGGACCTTGTTATACGTACACTATGGTGTACACTTTAGTTTACACTTTGCCACGTGACATTACCTTGTTGGACAATTTAAATTTCAATTAGTTTTCCCATCCAATTGATACTTGGCAACAATGCAAGCGTCAAACAACATTCAAAAATTAGTGTACAAATAGCAAAGTTCAATCGATAGGAACCTTTCTACATGTACACTATGGTGTACACATTAGTTTACACATTGCCACGTGACATTACTCTGTTGGACAGTTTAAATTTCAAATAGTTTTTCCATCTAATTGACACTTGACAACAGTGCATGTTTCAAACAACGTGTCAAAAATTAGTGTACAAATAGCAAATTTCAATTGATAAGAACCTTACTACATGGACGCTACGGTGTACATTTTAGTTTACATATTGCCACGTGACATTACCTCGTTGGACAGTTTAAATTTCCAACAATTTTCCCATCCAATTGAAACTTGACGACAATGCAAGTGTCAAGCAACGTGGCAAAAATCATTGTACAAATAGCAAAGTTCAATCGATAAGACCCTTCTGACATGCACACGATGCTGTACACTTTAGTTTACAGTTTACCACGTGACATTACCCAATTGGGCAGTTTAAATTTCAAATAGTTTCCCCATCCAATTGACACTTGATAGCAATACAAGTGTCAAACAACGTGTCAAAAATCAATGTACAAATAGCAAAGTTAAATCGGTAAGGACCTTGTTACATGTACACTATGGTCTACACTTTAGTTTACACTTTGCCACGTGACATTGCCCTGTTAGACATTTTAAATTTCAAACAGTTTTTCCATCCAATTGACACTTGACAACAATGCATGTGTTAAAAAACATGTCAAAAATCATCGTACAATAGCAAAGTTCAATCGGTAAGAACCTCGATACATGTACACTATGGTGTACACTTTAGCTTACACTTTGTCACGTGACATTATCCTGTTGCACAGTTTAAATTTCAAAAAGTTTTCCCGTCCTATTTAAACTTGACAACATTGCAAGTGTCAAACAACGTGTCAAAAATTAGTGTACAAATAGCAAAGTTCAATCGATAGGAACTTTGCTACATGTACACTATGGTGTACACATTAGTTTATACTTTGCCATGTGACATTACCCCATTGTACAGTTTAAATTTCAAACGGTTTTCCCATCCATTTGACACTTGAAAACAGTGCAAGTTTCAAATAACGTGTCAAAAATTAGTGTACAAATAGCAAAGTTCAATCGGTAGAAACCTTGCTACATGTACATTATGGTGTATAAATTATTTTACACTTTGCCATGTGACATTAGTCTGTTGGACAGTTTAAATTTTAAACAGATTTTCCATCCAATTTGCACTTGACAACATTGGAAGTGTCAAACAACATGTCGAAAATCAGTGTCCAAATAGCAAAGTTAAATCGGTTAGTACCTTGCGACATATACACTATAGTGTACTCTTTAGTTTACACTTTGCCACGGCACATTACCGTGTTGGATATTTTAAATTTCAATTAGTTTCCCCATCCAATTGACAATTGACAACAATACAAGTGTCAAACAACGTGTCAAATATTAGTGTACAAATAGCAAAGTTCAATCGATAGGAACCTTGCTACATGTATAGTATGGTGTACACATTAGTTTACACATTGCCACGTGATATTACCCCGTTGGATAGTTTATGTGACGCCCCGAACTTAAGTTTCGAGGGTCACGTACTAAGCATAATAGCTTCTACCTTTGATACATGTAAATACTCTTAAATAGAAGTATTACATGTTAGAAACTTATTTTCAATTTGGTAAAATATTTCTTATAAAATTTAATGGCCGGTAGAAGTGCATGTCGACATGAAATTATACTTTACATATACGGACTCGGCACTACCAAGGTTAGTTGGGGCAGCAAATTCGACTATTTTTATAAAATTCATCCCAACTCAGTTTTCTATAAACTTTGTAGTATTAGAAAGATAATTTCAAGTAGCTTTCTAGGTTAAAATATGAAAAATTTCCAAGATCATATGATATGGACGTTTTATTTAAAAAAGTGAAGTATTGCACAGGAAATCCAGATTGACCCCTTGATGTTTAAAAATTTATATCTCAGGCCGTAGATATCCAAATTGAGTGATTCCTATGCCCATATTTAGAAAATTCGAAGAGGAACGTAGAAATATTTTTGAGTTTCAAATGGATGTTTATAGAGTTGGAAATATCGTTTTGAAATTGGCCCAAAAACTGTTCCGTTTCTGCCTTTTGTCACTTGCAAGGAGAAGTTTTATAAAAAAAAAAATGTCTCTTAACACCACATAGAAGATATAATTGCATAATTTACTTTCGGCACCATATTACATCATGTCTTATACATATTTTTATACAATACCATAAGATAACATATGGGAAGCAGTCGAACAAAACATGCAAAAACAAAACTTCGACGCAAAACAACCTTGTCCTTAACCCATCATCGATTATGCCGACTGACTTCCACCAACTTCGCAATTATGGATCTGAAAATTTAGTATAGAATACTATGAGTATAAGGAATACTCAGTAAGATATCATGCTTGGATTTTATCATGTTAATACTACACAAAAGAATGCAATCAAACATATACTTGCACATTCGGCTTGCCGGTGCCCTTCGGACTTGTCCTCTAGCATAAATAGATATCTAACTTTGTAGACTTGTCCACCACATGCATATTATGGTTTTTCATGCATAGCTTAAGCATAAATATTACCATGAAATCATACCACTTAAGCATAGAAAGTATCTTACGGTAAAACTTGAAGAAATTTCGGTTGAGAGATGAATTGAGAATGCTAGGCTTTGCTTCCTTTTTCTTCCTTTCCCTTTCTTCTTTTTTTTTTCTTCTTGTGGATTATCTTTCTATTTGTGTGTGCACGTGTTTTGCAAAGTGAAAGTAGTTATTCTATGGCAATGGATATGGTATAATGGATTTTTTTTTGATCCCACCGCCTCAATTTGCTAACTTCCATGTATTTTTTTTTTGTTTTTCCTTCTTCAACACGTTTTTGGCTTATTTCATAAGTGTATGGTAATGATAAATGACATGTGGGTTGATTATAGGGTAATAAGTGACCACAAATTCTAGATTTACAAAGGAAGTCTCTCATTTTCCAAATAATATAACCTAATCCCTCTAATTTTCATTATTAGCAAAGTGTATCCCAAATTTAAATTTGTATCCAACTTACATATTCAAATATTGTAGATTGTGAAATAAATCCCAACAAAATAATTTAATAATTTGGTCAATTGAAGTCCTAACAAAATAATCTACTTCATTTAAATCCAAATTTGACTTAAATTTCGACTAACTAATAATCACTTCATGCATACACAACATTTAGCACTTCATGCCTGCATTCATTAACTATCTCTAGCATTAACCACTACAAAGGGGGTGCCCCCTTTTTCTTATGGCCAAAAGAATATTGAAAGTTAAATTGCTATCCTAAAAAAAAAAATTTAAACGAGCATAAAATTTCGGAGTATTACAGTTTAAATTTCAAGCAATTTTCCCATCCAATTGACACTTGAAAACAGTGCATGTTTCAAACAATGTGTCAAAAATTTGTGTACAAATAGCAAATTTCAATCGATAGGAACCTTGCTACATGGACACTACGGTGTACATTCTAGTTTACACATTGCCACGTGACGTTATCTCGTTGGACAGTTTAAATTTCAAACAGGTTTCCCATGCAATTGAAACTTGACGACAATGTAAGTGTCAAGCAACGTGACAAAAATCATTGTACAAATAGCAAAGTTCAATCAGTAAGAACCTTTCGACATGCGCACGATGGTGTACACTTTAGTTTACAGTTTATTACGTGACATTACCCAGTTGGACAGTTTAAATTTCAAACAGTTTCCCCATCCAATTGACACTTGATAGCAATGCAAGTGTCAAACAACGTGTCAAAAATTAATGTACAAATAGCAAAGTTAAATCGGTAAGGACCTTGTTACATGTACACTATGGTCTATACTTTAATTTACACTTTGCCACGTGACATTGTCCTGTCAGACAGTTTAAATTTGAAACAGTTTTTCCATCCAATTGACACTTGACAACAATGCATGTGTCAAAAAACGTGTCAAAAATTAGTGTACAAATAACAAAGTTTAATCGGTAAGAACCTTGATACATGTACACTATGGTGTACACTTTAGTTTACACTTTGCCACGTGACATTATCCTGTTGGACAGTTTAAATTTCAAAAAGTTTTCCCATCCTATTTAAACTTGACAACAATGCAAGTGTCAAACAACATGTCCAAAATTAGTGTACAAATAGCAAAGTTCAATCGATAGGAACGTTGCTACATGTACACTATGGTGTACAGATTAGTTTATACATTGCCACGTGACATTACCCCGTTGTACAGTTTAAATTTCAAACAGTTTTTCCATCCAATTGACACTTGACAACAGTGCAAGTTTCAAACAATGTGTCAAAAATTAGTGTACAAATAGCAAAGTTCAATCGGTAGAAACCTTGCTACATGTACACTATGGTATACACATTAGTTTACACTTTGCCACGTGACATTACCCTGTTGGACAGTTTAAATTTTAAAAAGATTTTCCATCCAATTTGCACTTGACAACATTGGAAGTGTCAAACAACATGTCAAAAATCAGCGTACAAATAGCAAAGTTAAATCGGTAAGTACCTTGTGATATGTACACTATAGTGTACACTTTAGTTTACACTTTGCCACGGCACGTTACCCTGTTGGATAGTTTAAATTTCAACTAGTTTTCCCATCCAATTGACACTTGACAACAATGCAAGTGTTAGACAACGTGTCAAAAATTAGTGTACAAATAGCAAAGTTCAATTGATAGGAACCTTACTACATGTACACTATGGTGTACATATTAGTTTACACATTGTCGCGTGACATTACCCCGTTGGACAGTTTAAATTTCAAACAGTTTTCCCATCCAATTGACACTTGACAGCGGTGCATGTTTCAAACAACGTATCAAAAATTAGTGTACAAATAGCAAATTTCAATCGATAGGAACCTTGCTACATGGACACTACGGTTTATATTTTAGTTTACACATTGCCACGTGACATTACCTCATTGGACAGTTTAAATTTCAAACAATTTTCCCATCCAATTGAAACTTGACGACAATGCAAGTGTCAAGCAACGTGGCAAAAATCATTGTACAAATAGCAAAGTTCAATCCGTAAGAACCTTCCGACAAGCACACGATGGTGTACACTTTTGTTTACAGTTTACCACGTGACATTACCCAGTTGGGCAATTTAAATTTCAAACAGCTTCCCCATCCAATTGACACTTGACAGCAATGCAAGTGTCAAACAACGTGTCAAAAATTAATGTACAAATAGCAAAGTTAAATCAGTGAGGACCTTGTTACATGTACACTATGGTCTACACTTTAGTTTACACTTTGCCACGTGACATTGCCCTGTTAGACAGTTTAAATTTCAAACAGTTTTTCCATCCAACTGACACTTGACAACAATGCATGTGTCAAAAAAGTGTTAAAAATCAGTGTACAAATAGCAATGTTCAATCGGTAAGAACCTCGATACATGTACACTATGGTGTACACTTTAGTTTACACTTTGCCACGTGACATTATCCTGCTGGACAGTTTAACTTTCAAAAGGTTTTCCCATCCTATTTAAACTTCACAACAATGCAAGTGTCAAACAACGTGTCAAAAATTAGTGTACAAATAGCAAAGTTCAATCGATAGGAACCTTGCTACATGTACACTATGGTGTACACATTAGTTTATACATTGCCACGTGACATTACCCTGTTGTACAGTTTAAATTTCAAATAGTTTTTCCATCAAATTAACACTTGACAACAGTACAAGTTTCAAACAACGTGTCAAAAATTAGTGTACAAATAGCAAAGTTCAATCGGTAGAAACCTTGGTACATATACACTATGGTGTACACATTAGTTTATACTTTGCCACGTGACATTAACCTATTGGACAGTTTAAATTTTAAACAGATTTTCCATCCAATTTGCACTTGACAATATTGGAAGTGTCAAACAACATGTCAAAAATCAGTGTACAAATAGCAAAGTTAAATCGGTAAGTACCTTGCGGCATGTACACTATAGTGTACACTTTAATTTACACTTTGCCACGACACATTACCCTGTTGGATAGTTTAAATTTCAAATAGTTTTCCCATCCAATTGACACTTGCCAACAATGCAAGTGTCAAACAACGTGTCAAAAATTAGTGTACAAATAGCAAAGTTCAATCGATAGGAACCTTGCTACATGTACACTATGGTGTACACATTAGTTTACACATTGCCACGTGACATTACCCCGTTGGACAGTTTAAATTTCAAACAGTTTTTCTATCCAATTGACACTTGACAATAGTGCATGTTTCAAACAACGTGTCAAAACTTAGTGTACAAACAGAAAATTTCAATCGATAGGAACCTCGCTACATGTACACTATCGTGTACATATTAGTTTACACTTTGCCGCATGACATTTCCCTGTTGAACAGTTTAAATTTTAAACAAATTTTCCATCTAATTTACACTTGACAACAATGCAACTGTCAAACAACTAGTCAAAAATCAGTGTACAAATGGCAAATTTCAATCGATAAGAACCTTGCGACACGTACACTACGGTGTACACTTTAGTTTACACTTTGCTGCGTGACATTATCCTGTTGGACAGTTTAAATTTCAAATAGTTTTCCCATCCAATTGACACTTGACAACAATGCAAGTCTCAAACAACGTGTCAAAAATCAGTGTGCAAATAGAAAAACTCTGTAACGCCCCGACCCCTAGTGGACCGGAACGCTACTTACTTTACTTAGCTTAGCCGGTGGTTTAGTAACAAGTGTATACGTTTTAGCGGAAGCTTACATCTTTGGATAATAATTTAAATAATAATACTTCAATTACTTTAAACCAAAAACGCTGAATCATTTTCAAAACAACAAAATGTAATTTGTTTGAAGAAAACATAACTTGTTCTCGAATTCTGCGTTATTCAAAACTTTAAAGAAATAACATTGGAAATCATTTCATAAAAATAAATCCAAATCACTTATTCACCAGATTTCCATAGGCTCGTTGCATCTCTCCATCTTCTCCTCCATCCATGCCCGAGGTAGAATTCCTTCAATGTGTAGAGATGGGATTAAACCCGTGAGTTGAAAAACTCAATAGGTGTCATAGGTGCATTCGTGATCAAGCTATACATTTCAAAACATTAACTTTATAACTTTTCATACATGTCGTACCCGGAGGCACCATTTGACATGAAGGGGTATGCCGTACCCGATGGCACCATTTGACATACAAACATTTCTTCAACATAGAGAGGTATGCCGTACCGGAGTACCATTTGACATACAAACATTAACATGAATCGAAACTTATAACTTAATACGATTAAACACATTGCACCTCTACCTACCTTGATTGATGCTTTTGAAACTTTGAAAACTTGGATTGAAAACTTCGATGAAACTTGGACATTGAAAGAAATACACTCTTTGGATGTTTGAAAATCGTTGGGAATTGATGCTTGAAAACACTTCTTAAACTTCTAGAAAAAATAGTTTTCCTCCCTCTCTTTTTCTCTCTTGGAAACTCTTTCTTTAGTATGTAAAAGCTTTGCTTTTGGTGTGAGAAAAGAAAGAGTGAAATGAGGCCTCTATTTATAGGTAAATATCTCATAACTTAAAGTAAATGAAGGGTCAAATTTCATTTAAGAGAGAAAACACGAGTGCCATTTAAGTTTGAGGTTAAATGCTTCAATTTAGTGGGGTTTTTATTGCCAAAAATGTGGGTGTTTCTGTCACAACTTCTTCTCCCGATATCTGATTGAGGTAATTCAAAGTGCGTTGGAACGCTAACTCAAAGAGCTACAACTTCTATAGAGATATCATTTTCCAAATCGAATGTTTCCTATGTAATAAATGGGTCTCAAATGAGACTAAAAATCTGAAGTATACTTTAGTCATCCAATATTTATGTCTTAGTGCCACTAAGGTGTCTAGAATTATTTGGGGTTCTACATTCCCCACACCTTAATTAAAATTTCGTCCTCGAAATTCACCTTCTGATTGGGCGAATAGTGTTGGGTACTTGTCTTTGGCTTCTCCTTCTTTTTTCCAAGTGGCTTCTTCTACGCTGTGATGATTCCACTGTATCTTAACCAGCTGAATCTCTTTATTCCTTAGTTTATGCACTTTTTCAATCCAATATCTTGATCGGTAGTTCCTCGTACGACAAATCTTTCTGTACCTCCAAGGTTTGATAACTCACTACATGATTAGGATCATGTACATACTTCTTTATCATCAATATATGGAACACATTGTGCACTGCCGATAATTCAAGTGGCAAAGCTAGTCGGTAAGCCACATTTTCGACTCTATCAAGTATCTTGAAAGGTCCGATATACCAGGGTCAAAGCTTACCTTTCTTTCCAAATCTAAGTACACCTTTCATCGGTGCTACTTTCAGAAACACTTTATCCCCAACTTGGAATTCTAAATCCTTCCTCCTTGTATCTGCATAGCTCTTTTATCGATCCTGTGCTGCCCTTATTCTTGAACGAATCTTATCGATTACCTCGATCGTCCTTTCAACCATTTCTGGTCCCAGAACTCTCTTCTCTCCGACTTCATCCCAATGAACAGGGGATCTACATCTTCTACAGAGCTTCGTATGGTGCCATTCCAATAGTTGCTTGGAAACTGTTATTATAAGCGAACTCTACTAGAGGTAAGTATGACTCCCAATTACCTCCTAGATCCAAAACACATGTTCTCAGCATGTCTTCCAAAGTTTGGATGGTCCTTTCAGACTGACCATCGGACTGAGGCTGATATGCTGTACTAAAGTTCAGCTTTGTTCCAATAGCTCCTTGTAGACTTTTCCAAAATTTGGACGTGAAACTTGGGTATCTGTCAGACACAATGGATACAGGTACACCGTGTACAACTGTGCCAATTGGTCTAAAATGAATGTCATTTTCGCTGGAAGAAAATGAACTGACTTTGTTAGTCGATCCACTACTACCCATATAGCATTATTTCCTTTTGCTGAGTTCGGGAATCCAACCACAAAGTCCATCATGATATTTTCCCATTTCCATTCAGGTATATCTAGTGGATTTAACAATCCAGCTGGTTTTTGGTGTTCTGCCTTAACCTGTTGACATACCATGCACTTCTACACGTACAGCCCTATACTTCTTTTCATATTTCTCCACCAAAATGTATCTCGAAGATCTTGATACATTTTCATACCACCGGGATGTGCGGTGTACGGGGTGGAATGAGCTTCTTTTAATATCTCGTTTCTCAAGGCTTCATCCTTAGGCACGCAAATTCTTCCTCTAAATATCAGTGCCTGATCCTCAGCTACTCCAAAGTCCTTTTTCTTATCGGTACCAATTTCATTCTTAATCTTCTGCAAAAATAAGTGTTTATTTTGTGCTTCTATAATTCGATCTCTAAGAGTAGGTCGAATTATTAAAGCTGCTAGACGAGGAGTGACTTGTCCTGGTGTGGTAACCACTTCGATCTGCAACTTTTCCAAGTCCTTGACTAACTCCACTTGAGAGGTGGGTAGTGACGTCAATTGTCCCATTGATCTTCTACTTAGAGCATCGGCCACAACATCAGCCTTACCCGGATGGTAGTGAATAGTGCAGTCGTAATCGTTCACCAATTCCAACCATCGTCTTTTTCGCATATTCAATTCCTTCTATGTGAAGAAATACTTGAGACTTTTGTGATCTGTGTAGATATCACACTTCCATCCATACAAGTAGTGTCGCCATATCTTCAAAGCGTGTACTACCGCTGCAAGTTCTAAATCAAGCGTTGGGTAGTTCTGCTCATGTTTCTTCAATTTTCTTGAAGCATAGGCTATCACTTTTCCATTCTACATTAGTACACATCCCAATCCTCGCTTGGATGCGTCGCTGTATATAACAAACCCTTCCGTACCTTCTAGTATTGTTAATACAGGTGCTGATATCAACTTCTCCTTAAGTTCTTGGAAACTTTGTTCGCATTTTTCCGTCCATTAGAATTTTACTCCCTTCCTTGTAAGCTGCGTCATTGGTCCAGCTATTTTGGAGAATCCTTCTATGAATCTCCTATAATATCCAGCCAATCCTAGAAAACTCCGTACTTCGCCAGCATTTGTTGGTGCTTTCCAGTTGGTTACTGCTTCTACTTTTGCTGGATCTACTTCAATCCCTTGGGCAGTAACTACATGTCCAAGAAATCTAACTCGTTCAAGCCAAAACTCACACTTCTTGAATTTGGCCTACAGCTTCTCCTTGTGTAATACCTCTAAGGCTATTCTCAAGTGCTCTTCATGTTGCTCCTTACTCTTGGAATATATCAGAATGTCATCGATGAAGACTATGACAAACTTATCCAAGTATTGATGAAACACTCGATTCATCATGTCCATGAACACTGTAGGTGCATTGGTTAGCCCAAACGGCATCACCGTAAACTCGTAGTGTCCATATCGAGTTCTAAAATCTGTCTTAGGTATATCCTTTTTCTCTACTTTCAGTTGATAGTATCCCAATCGTATGTCGATCTTGGAAAATACCTTAGCTCCTTTCAGTTAATCTAACAGATCCTCGATCCTCGGGAGTGGGTACTTATTCTTGATGGTTAATCGATTTATCTCCTTATAATCGATGCACATCCTCATGCTTCCATCTTTCTTCTTTACAAACAACACTGGCGCACCCCATGGAGATGCGCTTGGTCGTATGAAGCCCATATTTAGGAGTTCTTGCAACTGCTTCTTTAATTCTTGTAGTTCCTTTGGGGCCATTTGGTATGGGGCCTTAGATACTGATGCCGCCTCGGGAATTAGGTCTATGGTGAATTCCACTTGTCTATCGGGTGGAATACCAGATAGATCTTCTGGAAACTCATCTATGAATTCCCATACTATTCGTACATCTTCAACCCTTATCGTCTCTTGTTTTCCTCCTGAGATACTTACTAGATATCATTGACATGTTTCTTTTCTCAACATTTTCTCAGCTTGTAAAGTCGATACTAGTCGAATAAGGGGTTTCGTCTTCATTCCAAAGAATGAAAATGGTTCATCTCCTAGTTTCTGAAATGATACTTCCATTTCCTTACATCGGATGGTGGCGTAATTACAACCTAACCAATCCATGCCTAGTATTATATCAAAATCCTTTTTACCTTCTTATCTTCCGTATCCACCAGATGTGGAGTATACCTTGAAAGTTGATGAAACTTCCTCTCATACTCAGTCAGGGACATAGTCTTTTGCTTGAGTTGGAGGAATTCACTTTCTTTGTGATCCCTCAAGGACTAGGGAAAGTACTTGTCCATTACTTCCCCTTTGAATTGCTCCCAAGTCAATTCTGCTTGTTGCTCAGGCGTCCTTGTCCTTGACATTGAGTCCCACCAGTGACTTGCATCACCGGAGAACATGAACTTAGTACACTGGACTTTCTGAGCATCCATGCACCCTATCAATCGGGATATACGCTCCAACTTGCGAAGCCACTCTTCGGCTGCAAGTGGATCAGCCGCTCCGTTGAAGGTAGGGGACTTGTGCCTTCAAAATTGCTCGACCACTAAAGCATGGTTTGGAACATTAGGAACTAGTGGTAGGGGTTGAGCTTGGTTCGGGTTTTGCCTACCTAGGTCTTGAACCGCTTGGAGGAGGCCTCTTATCAACTTTTGGCTTGCGCGGGCCATTTCCTTTAGATAAAACATATAGTTCTTATTAGTTTCATTCTTCGAACTAAAGCGAAGAAGATAGTATTTTATTTCTTGACATAAGGGAAGCTATTAGAAGGATTTAAATCTAATCCCTATAAGTTCTATGGATCTTCTTTGGTGGAGCTTTATCTTCGGAGGAGTCTTCCGCCTCAGGTCCGGACTCTATGTCCATTTCAACCTGTGGCTCAAGCTCAGGATCATTCTCTAAATCATCCTCGGGTTCTTCTTCGGGATTTTCTTCCTCAGCCAAAGGTTCTTCCTCAGGCTCCTCATGGACTACATCATCGAACAAATCAATCAGGGCATGACAATACCTCTCAAACTCGAACAAGTCTGGGTTGCCTTCTAACATTTCATCTCTAATCGTGACTTCCATATCTCCCCATTGAGGTGGGAGGGAGTGGATGAGGTTATTTATGGCCTCAATATGCGTGATCTCCATACCAGCATTAACCGCCGTCATGCATCTCTCATAGATGTCATACACATGTTCGCTAAGCAGTCGGGTCAGATCAGTTACATAGTTTTCATAGGAATGAATAGTAATTCTACGGTTCAATGCTTCTCTATATGCCCTAGCCGTTCTACGAGCCATATCTATTGCATTTTCACATACATCATACTTTTTGTTTCCTTAAAGAAAACATGCAAATATTTAAACTTTCATATCATGCAATTCCCTTTAAGCCCTTAGCTTTTGCCCTAGTCCATTACATATCTTTAAATAACACATCTCTAAATCATATCAAAGCATCATAACATAAACATAATCATTAACTTTAAACGTGAACATACCTGGGCCATAGGATGAGATTGACGAATGGATGCACGATGCTATGGAATACCTTAAACTTTTCATTTTCCTTTTGTTTTTAAAAAAAAAACATACTTGGTCTACAGAATCGGCTAAACCTTGCTCTGATACCACGCTGTAACGCCCCGACCCCTAGTGGACCGAAAGGCTACTTACTTTACTTAGCTTAACCGGTGGTTTAGTAACAAGTGTATACGTTTTAGCGGAAGCTTATATCTTTGGATAATAATTTAAATAACAATACTTCTAATACTTTAAACCAAAAACACTGAATCATTTTCAAAACAACAAAATGTAATTTATTTGAAGAAAACATAACTTGTTCTCGCATTATGCGTTATTCAAAACTTTAAAGAAATAACATTGGAAAACATTTCATAAAAATAAATCCAAATCCCTTATTCATCGGATTTCCATGGGCTCGTTGCATCACTCTCCATCTTCTCCTCCATCTATGCCCGAGGTAGAATTTCTTCAATCTGTAGAGATGGGATTAAACCCGTGAGTTGAAAAACTCAATAGGTGTCATAGGTGCATTCGTGATCAAGCTATACATTTCAAAACATTAACTTTATAACTTTTCATACATGTTGTACCCGGAGGCACCATTTGACATGAAGGGGTATGCCGTACCCGAGGGCACCATTTGACATACGAACATTTCTTCAACATAGAGGGGTATGCCGTACCGGAGTACCATTTGACATACAACCATTAACATAGAGGGATATGCCGTACTGGAGTACCATTTGATATACAAACATTAAAATGAATCGAAACTTATAACTTAACATGATTAAACACATTGCACGTCTACCTACCTTGATTGATGCTTTTGAAACTTTGAAAACTTGGATTGAAAACTTCGATGAAACTTGGACGTTGAAAGAAATGCACTCCTTGGATGTTTGAAAACCGTTGGGAATTGATGCTTGAAAACACTTCTTAAACTTCTAGGAAAAATAGTTTTCCTCCCTCTCTTTTTCTCTCTTGGAAACTCTTTATTTAGTATGTAAAATCTCTTGCTTTTGGTGTGAAAAAAAATTGAGTGAAATGAGGTCTCTATTTATAGGTAAATATCCCATAACTTAAAGTAAACGAAGGGTCAAATTTCATTTAAGAGAGAAAACATGGGTGTCATTTAAGTTTGAGGTTAAATGCTTCGATTTAGTGGGGTTTTTATTGCCAAAAACGTGGGTGTCCCTTTGAGAAAAGAATTGATGAAAATAAGTATTTAAATTCTAGAGAAAAACGAGAATTTTCATTTCAGGCAGTTTCGGTCGATCGGTTGTAATCTAGTTGACACTGCACAGCTTTCAGTGTTTCTATCATAACTTCTTCTCCCCCTATCCAATTGAGGTAATTCAAAGTGTGTTGGAAAGCTAACTCAAAGAGCTACAACTTTTGTTTAGATATCATTTTCAAATCGAATGATTCCTATGTCGAAAATGGGTCTCAAATGAGACTAAAAATCTAAAGTATACTTTAGTCATCCAATATTCATGTCTTAGTGCCACTAAGGTGTCTAGAATTATTTGGGGTTCTACAACCTCAATCGTTATGAACCTTGCCACATATGAACTATAGCGTAAACTTTAGTTTACACTTGTCCACGTGGCATTACCCTGATGGACAGTTTAAATTTCAAATAGTTTTTCAATAAAAATGACTCGTGACAACAACGCATGTGTCAAACAAAGCGTCAAAAATAAGTGTACAAATGGCAAAGTTCAATCTGTAATGACCTTGCTACATGTACACTGTGGTGTACACTTTAGTTTACACTTTGCCATGTGACATTGCCCTTTTGGACGGTTTAAATTTCAAACAGTTTTCCCATCCAATTGACACTTGACAACAATGCAAGTGTCAAACAACGTGTCAAAAATTAGTGTACAAATAGCAAAGTTCAATCGGTAAGAACCTTGCTGCATGTACATGATGGTGTACACATTAGTGGACACTTTGCCACGTGACATTACCCTGTTGAACATTTTAAATTTCAAATAGTTTTTCCATCAACTTACGCTTGACAACAGCACAAGTGCCAAACAACTTGATAAAAATCAGTGTACCAATAGCAAAGTTCAATCGGAAAGAACCTTGCGACATGTACACTTTAGTTTACACTTTGCCACGTGACATTACCCTATTGGACAGTTTAAATTTCAAAAAGTTTTCCAATCCTATTTACACTTGACAACAATGCAAGTGTCAAACAACATGTTAAAAATCAGTGTACAAATAGGAAAGTTAAATCGGTAAGAACCTTGCGACATGTACACTATAGTGTTTTAGTTTACACTATGCCATGTCACATTACCTGTTGGTCAGTTTAAATTTCAATTAGTTTTCCCATCCAATTGACACTTAACAATACTACAAGTGTCAAACAACATGTCAAAAACTAGTGTACAAATAACAAAGTTGAATCGATAAGAACCTTGCAAAATGAAATCTATGTTGTACACTTTAGTTTACATATTGCCACGTGACATTACCCCGTTGGACCGTTTAAATTTCAAGCAGTTTTCCCATCCAATTGACACTTCACAACAGTGCAAGTTTCAAACAACGTGTCAAAAATTAGTGTACAAATAGCAATTTTCAATACGTAGGAAACTTGCTGCATGTACATTATGGTGTACACATTAGTTTACACTTTTCCGCGTGACATTTCCCTGTTGGACAGTTTAAATTTTAAACAGATTTTTATCCAATTTACACACGACAACAATGCAAGTGTCAAACAACGTGTCAAAAATTAGTGTACAAATAGCAAAGTTCAATCGGTAAGGACCTTGTTACATGTACACTATGGTGTACACTTTAGTTCACACTTTGCCACGTGACATTACCTTGTTGGACAGTTTAAATTTTAAACAGTTTTCCCATCCAATTGACACATGACAACAACGCAAGTGTCAAACAACGTGTCAAAAATTAGTGTGCAAATAGCAAAGTTCAATCGTTATGAACCTTGCCACATATGCACTATGGCGTAAACTTTAGTCTACAATTTTCCACGTGACATTACCCTGATGGACAGTTTAAATTTCAAACAGTTTTTCCATATAATCGACACTTGACAATAATGCAAGTGTCAAACAACGTGTCAAATATAAGTGTACAAATAGCAAAATTCAATGTGTAATGACCTTGCTACATGTACATTATGGTGTACACTTTAGTTTACACTTTACCACGTGATATTATCTTGTTAGACTATTTAAATTTCAAATAGCTTTCCCATCCAATTTACACTTGACAACAATATAAGTGTCAAACAACGTGTCAAAAATTTGTGTAGCAAAGTTCAATCAGTAAGAACCTTACTACATGTACACTATGGTGTACAAATTAGTTTACACATTTCCACGTCACATTATCCTATTGGACGGTTTAAATTTCGAACAGTTTTCCATCCAATTGACACTTGACAACAATGCAAGTGTCATACAACATGTCAAAAATTAGTATACAAATAGCAAAGTTCAATCGGTAAGGACCTTAATACATGTACACTATTGAGTACAATTTAGTTTGCACTTTGCCACGTGATATTACCCTATTGGACAGTTTAAATTTCAAACAGTTTTTCCATCCAATTGACGCTTGACAATAATGAAAGTCTCAAACAACGTGTCAGAAATCAGTGTACAAATAGCAAAGATCAATCGGTAAGGACCTTGTTACATGTACACTACGGTGTAAACTTTAGTTTACACTTTCCCATGTAACATTACCCTATTGGACAGTTTAAATTTCAAAGAGTTTTCCTGTCTAACTGACACTTGACAACAATGCAAGTGTCAAATAACGTATCAAAAATCAGTGCACAAATAGCAAAGTTCAACTTGTAAGGACCTTGCTACATGTACACTGTGGTGTACACTTTATTTTACCATTTACCACGTGACATTACCCTGTTGGACAATTTAAATTTCAAATAGTTTTCTCATCCAATTGATGCTTGTCTACAAAGTAAGTGTCAAACAACGTGTCAAAAATCAGTGTACAAATAGCAACGTTCAATCGGTAAGGACCTTGTTACATGTACATTGTGGTGTACGCATTAATTTACACTTTGCCATGTGACATTACCCTATTGGACAGTTTATATTTCAAACAGTTTCCCATCCAATTAACACTTTACAACAATACATCTGTCAAACAACGTGTCAAAAATCAGTCTAAAATTGCAAAGTTCAATCGGTAAGAACCTTGATACGTGTACACTATTGTATACACTTTTGTTTACACTTTATCACGTGCCGTTAACCTATTGCACAGTTTAAATTTCAAAAAGTTTTTCCATCCTATTTACACTTGACAACAATGCAAGTGTCAAACAACGTGTCAAAAATCAGTGTACAAATAGTAAAGTTCAATAAGTAAGAACCTTGCAACATGTACACTATGGTGTACACTTTAATTTAAACTTTGCCACGTCACATTACCCCGTTGGACAGTTTAAATTTCAAACAATTTTCCCATCCAATTGACACTTGACAATAATGCAAGTGTCGAACAACATGTCAAAAATCAGTGTGCAAATAGTAAAGTTCAATAGTTATGAACCTTGCCACATTTGTACTATGGCATAAACTTTAGTTTACACTTTTCCACGTGACACTACCTTGATGGACAGTTTAAATTTCAAATAGTTTTCCATAAAATTGATACTTGACAACAATGCAAGTGTCAAACAACGTATCTAAAATAAATGTACAAATAGCAAAGTTCAATCTGTAACGACCTTGCTACATGTACACTGTGGTGTACACTTTAGTTTACACTTTGCCACATGACAATTTCCTGTTGGAAAGTTTAAATTTCAGTTAGTTTTCCCATCCAATTGACACTTGACAACAATGCAAGTGTCAAACAACATCTCAAAAATTAGTGTACAAATAGCAAAGTTCAATCGGCAGGAACCTTGCTACATGTACACTATGGTGTACACGTTAGTTTATACTTTGTCGCGTGACATTATCCTGTTGGATAGTTTAAATTTCTAACAGATTTTCCATCCAATTTACACTTGACAACAATGCAAGTATCAAACAAGTAGTCAAAAATTAGTGTACACTTTGCCACGTGACATTACCCAGTTGGACAGTTTAAATTTCAAACAATTTTCCCATCCAATCGACACTTGATAACAATGCAAGTGTTAAACAACGTGTTAAAAATTAGTGTGCAAATAGCAAAGTTCAATCGTTATGAACCTTGTCACATATGCACTATGGCGTAAAGTTTAGTTTACACTTTTCCGCGTGACATTACCCTGATGGACCGTTTAAATTTCAAATAGTTTTTCCATAAAATTGACACTTACAACAATGCAAGTGTCAAACAATGTGTCTAAAATTAGTGTACAAATAGCAAAGCACAATCTGTAACGATCTTACTACATGTACACTGTGGTGTACACGTAAGTTTACACTTCGTCACGTGACATTACCCTATTGGACAATTTAAATTTCAAATAGTTTTCCCATCCAATTGACACTTGTCAACAATGCAATGGTCAAACAACGTGTCAAAAATTAGTGTACAAATAGAAAAGTTCAATTGGTAAGAACCATACTGTATGCACACTATGGTGTACAATTTAGTTTACACTTTGCCATGTGACATTACCCTGTTGGACGGTTTAAATTTCAAACGATTTTCCCATCGATTTGACACTTGACAATAATGCAAGTGTCAAACAACGTGTCAAAAATCAGTGTACAAATAGCAAAGTTCAATCGGTAAGGACCTTGTTACATGTACATTATGGTGTACGCTTTAGTTTACACTTTGCCACGTGACATTGCCCTATTGGACAGTTTAAATTTCAAACAGTTTTCCTATCTAATTGACACTTTACAATAATGCAAGTGTCAAACAACGTGTCAAAAATCAGAGTACAAATAGCAAAGTTCAATCGGTAAGAACCATGGTACATGTACACTATAGTTTACACTTTGCCCTGTGACCTTTCCCTTTTGGACAGTTTAAAATTCAAAACGTTTTCCCAACCTATTTACACTTGACAATAATGCAAGTGTCAAACAACGTCTCAAAAATCAGTGTACAAATAGCAAAGTTCAGTCGGTAAGAACCTTGCGACATATACACTATGGTGTGCACTTTAGTTTACACTTTGCCACGTTACATTACCCTTTTAAATTTCAAGCAGTTTTCTCATCCAATTGACACTTGACAACAATGCAAGTGTCAAAAAACGTGTCAAAAATCAGAGTACAAATAGCAAAGTTCCATCGGTAAGAACCTTGATACATGTACACTATAGTGTAAACTTTAGTTTATAGTTTGCTGTGCGACCTTACCCTATTGGACAATTTAAATTTCAAAAAATTTTCCCAACCTATTTACACTTGACAACAATGCAAGTGTCAAACAGAGTTTCAAGAATCAGTGTACAAATAGCATAGTTCAATCTATAACGACCTTGCTACATGTACACTTTGGTGTACACTTTAATTTATACTTTGCCACGTGACATTACCCTGTTGGACAGTTTAAACTTCAAGCAGTTTTCCCATCCAATTGACACTTCACAACAATGCAAGTGTCAAAAATTAGTGTAGAAATTGAAAAATTCAATCGGCAAGAACCTTACTACATTTACATTATGGTGTACAATTTAGTTTATACTTTGCCAGTCACATTGCCTTATTGGACAGTTTAAATTTCAATTAGTTTTCCCATCCAATTTACCATTGACAACAATGCAAGTGTTAAACAATGTGTCAAAAATCAGTGTACAAATAACAATGTTGAATCGGTAAGAACTTTGCTACACCTACACTATGGTGTACGTTTAGTTTACACATTGCCACGTGACGTTACCCTATTGAACAGTTTAAATTTTAAATAATTTTCCCATCCAATTGACACTCGATAACAATGCAAGTGTTAAATAACGTGTTGAAACTCAGTGTATAAATAGCAAAGTTCAATCGGTAAGGACCTTACTACATGTACACTCTGATGTACACTTTAGTTTACACTTTGTCACGTGACCTTACCCGATAAGATAGTTTAAATTTCAAAATGTTTTTCCATCCTATTTACACTTGACAACAATGCAAGTGTCAAACAATGTGTCAAAAATCAGTGTACAAATTGCAAAGTTCAATCTGTAACGACCTTGCTACATGTACATTGCGGTGTACACTTTAGTTTGCACTTTGCCATGTCACATCATCCTGTTGGACGGTTTAAAATTCAAATAGTTTTCCCATCCAATTGACATTTGACAACAATGCAAGTGCCAAACAATGTACCAAAAATCAATGTACAAATAGCAAAGTTCAATAGGTAAGGACCTTGCGACATGTACACTATGGTGTACACTTTAGTTTACACTTTGCCACGTCACATTACCTTATTGGATAGTTTAAATTTTAGTTAGTTTTTCCATCCAGTTGACACTTGACAACAATACAAGTGTCAAAGAACGTGTCAAAAATCAGTGTACAAATAGCAATGTTGAATCTGTAAGAACTTTGCTACATGTACACTATGATATACACTTTAGTTTACACTTTGCCACGTGGCATTGCCCCGCTAGACAGTTTAAATTTCAAACAGTTTTCCCATCAAATTGACACATGACAAAAATGCAAGTTTCAAACAACGTGTAAAAAATTAGTGTACAAATAGCAAAGTTCAATCGTTAAGAACCTTGCTACATGTACACTATGGTGTACACATTAGTTTACACTTTGACACGTGACATTACCCCAATGGACAGTTCAAATTTCAAACAGTTTTTCCATCCAATTTACACTTGAGAACAGTGCAAGTGTCAAACAACTTGTCAAAAATCAGTGTACAAATAGTAAAGTTCAATCGGTAAGAACCTTGCTACATGTATACTGGGGTGTACAATTTAGTTTTCACTTTGCCACGTGACATTACCCTGTTGGACAGTTTAAATTTCAAATAGTTTTCCCTTCTAATTGACACTTGACAACAATGTAAGTGTCAAACAACGTGCCAAAAATCAGTGTACAAGTAGCAAAGTCCAATCGGTAAGAACCTTGCTACATGTACACTATGGTGTACATTTAGTTTACACTTTGTCCCGTGACATTACCCTATTGGACCGTTTAAATTTCAAATAGTTTTCCCATCCAATTGATACTTGACAACCATGCGAGTGTCAAATAACGAGTCAAAATTTAGTGCACAAATAGCAAAGTCCAATCGGTAAGAACCTTGCTATATGTACACTATGGTGTACATTTAGTTTACACTTTGTCACGTGACATTACCCTATCGGACAGTTTAAATTTCAAACAGTTTTCTTATCCAATTGACACTCGAAAACAATGTAAGTGTCAAACAACGTGTCGAAAATTATTGTACAAATTGCAAAGTCCAATTAGTAAGAACATTGCTACATGTACACTATGGTGTACACGTTAGTTTACACTTTGCACCGTACCATTACCCCATTGGACAGTTTAAATTTCAAATAGTTTTCCCATCCAATTGACACTTGACAATAATGCAAGTGTCAAACAACGCGTCAAAAATTAGTGTATAAATAGCAAAGTTCAATCGGTAAGAACTTTGCTACATGTACACTATGGTGTAGACACTTAAGTTTACACTTTGCCACGTCATATTATCCTGTTGGACAGTTTAAATTTCAAACAGTTTTTCCATCCAATTGACACTTGATAACATTGCAAGTGTTAAACAATGTGTCAAAAATCAGTGTACAAATATCAAAGTCCAACTAGAAAGAACCTTGCTGCATGTACACAATGGTGTGTACTTTAGTTTACACTTTGCCACGTGACAGTTGGATAGTTTAAATTTCAAACAGTTTTCATATCCAATTGACAATTCAGAAGAATGCAAGTGTCAAACAACGTGTCAAAAATCAGTGTACAAATTGTAAATTTCAATCAGCAAGAACCTTGTGACATGTACACTATGGTGTATACTTTTGTTTACACTTTACCATGTGACATTACTCTATTGGACAGTTTAAATTTCAAGCAGTTTTTCCATCCAATTGACACTCGACAACAATGCATGTGTCAAACAACGTGTCAAAAATTAGTGTACAAATAGCAAAGTTCAATCGGTAAGAACCTTGCTACATGTACACTATGGTGTAAACTTTAGTTAACACTTTGCCACGGGACATTACCCTGTTGTATAGTTTAAATTTGAAACTATTTTCCAATCCAATTGACACTTGACAACAATGCAAGTGTCAAATAACGTGTCAATAATCAGTGTACAAATATTAAAGTTCAATCGGTAAGAACCTTACTACATGTACACAATGGTGTACACTTTACTTTACACTTTGCCACTTGACATTTCCCTGTTGGACAGTTTAAATTTAAAATAGTTTTCCTATCCAATCGACACTTGACTACTATACAGGTGTCAAACAACGTGTCTAAAATTAGTGTACAAATAGTAAAGTTGAATCGGTATGAACCTTGCTACATGTACACTATGGTGTACACTTTAGTTCACACTATGCCACGTAACGTTATGCTACGTAACGTTACCCCATTGGACAGTTTAAATTTCAAATGATTTTCCCATCCAATTGACACTTGACAACAATGCATGAGTTAAACAACGTGTAAAAATCAGTGTACAAATAGCAAAGTTCAATCGGTAAGAACCTTGCTACATGTACACTATAGGGTGCACTTTAGTTTACACTTTTCCAGGTGACATTATCCTGTTGGACAATTTAAATTTCAAACAATTTTTACATCCAATTGTCACTTGACAAAAACACAAGTGTCAAACAACGTGTCGAAAATCAGTGTACAAATTGCAAAGTTGAATCGATAACTTTGCCACGTGACATTACAATGTTGGACAGTTTAAATTTCTAACTATTTTTTCATCCAATTGAAACTTAAAAACAATGCAAGTGTCAAAAATCATTGTACAAAAAGCAAAGTTCAATCGGTAAGAACCTTGCTACATGTACACTATGGTGTACACTTTAGTTTTCACTTTACCACGTGACATTACCCTGTTGAACAGTTTAAATTTCAAACAGTTTTCCCATCCAAATGACACTTGACAACAATGCAAGTGTCAAACAACGAGTCATAATTCAGTGTACAAATAGCAAAGTCCAATCGGTAAGAACCTTGCTACATGTACACTATGGTGTACATTTAATTTACACTTTGGCACGTGACATTACGCTGTTGGATAGTTTAAATTTCAAACTATTTTCCCATCCAATTGACACTCGACAACAATGCAAATGTCAAACAATGTGTCGAAAATCAATATACAAATAGCAAAGTTCAATCGGTAAGGACCTTGCTACATGAACACTATGGTGCACACTTTAGTTTACACTTTTCGACGTGACATTACCCTGTTGGATTGTTTAAATTTCAAATAGTTTTCCCATCCAATGGACACTTGACAACAATGCAAGTGTCAAACGACGTGTTAAAATTCAGTGTACGAATAGTAATTTTCCCATCCAATCGACAGATGTCAACAATGCAAGTGTCAAACAATGTGTCAAAAATAAGTGTACAAATAGCAAAGTCCAATTGGTAAGAACCTTGCTACATGTACAGCATGGTGTACACTTTAGTTTACACCTTGCCACGTGCCATTACCTAGTTGGACGGTTTAAATTTCAAACAGTTTTTCCATCCAATTGACACTTGACAACAATGCAAGTGCCAAACAACGTGTTTGAAATCAGT
The DNA here is from genome assembly GCF_002742605.1 of Olea europaea var. sylvestris. NCBI lineage: Eukaryota > Viridiplantae > Streptophyta > Magnoliopsida > Lamiales > Oleaceae > Olea > Olea europaea. Next base: position 813,276 of record NC_036246.1, read on the forward strand.
GTATAATTAGCAAAGTTCAATCAGTAAAACCATGCTGCATGTACACTATGGTGTACACACTTAAGTTTACACTTTTCCATGCGACATTATCCTACTGGACAGTTTAAATTTCAATCAGTTTTTCAATCCAATTGACACTTGAAAAGAATGCAAGTGTCAAACAACGTGTCAAAAATCAGTGTACAAATAGCAAAGTCCAATCGATAAGAATCTTACTACATGAACACTATGGTGTACACTTTAGTTTACACATTGCCACGTGACATGACCCCGTTGGAAACTTTAAATTTCAACGAGTTTTCCCATCCAATTGACACTTGAGAACAACGTAAGTGTTAAAAAACGTGTCAAAAATTAGTGTAAAATTAGGAAAGTTCAATTGGTAAGAACCTTGCTACATGTACACTATGGTGTACACTTTAGTTTTCACTTTGCCACGTGACATTACTCTGTTGGATAGTTTAAATTTCAAACAGTTTTCCCATCCAATTGACACTTGACAACAATGCAAATGTCAAACAACGTGTTAAAAAATCAGTGTACAAATAGCAAAGTCCAATCGGTAAGAACCTTGCTACACGTACACTATGGTGTACATTTAGTTTACACTTTACCCCAAGACATTACCCTGTTGGACCGTTTAAATTTCAAATAGTTTTTCCATCCAATTGATACTTGATAGCAATGCAAGTGTCAAATAACGAGTCAAAATTTAGTGTACAAATAGCAAAGGCCAATCGGTAAGAACCTTGTTACATGTACACTATGGTGTACATTTAATTTTACACTTTGCCATGTGACATTACCCTGTTGGACAATTTAAATTTCAAACAGTTTTCCCGTCCAATTGACACTCGAAAACAATGTAAGTGTGAAACAACGTGTCCAAAATCAGTGTACAAATAGCAAAGTTCAATCGGTAAGGACCTTACTACAAGTACACTATGGTGTACACTTTAGTTTACACTTTGCCACATGACATTACCATGTTGGACTGTTTAAATTTCAAATAGTTTTCCTAACCAAATGATACTTCACAACAATGCAAGTGTCAAATAACTTGTCAAAATTTTGTGTATATATAGCAGTTTTCCCATCCAATCGACACCTGACAACAATGCAAGTGTCAAACAACGTGTCGAAAATCAGTGTACAAATAGCAAAGTCCAATTGGTAAGAACCTTGCTACATGTACACTATGGTGTACACTTTAGTTTACACTTTGCCGCGTGCCATTATCCTATTGGACAGTTTAAATTTCAAACAGTTTTTCCATCCAATTGACACTTGACAACAATGCAAGTGTCAAACAACGTGTCAAAAATTAGTGTATAAATAGCAAAGTTCAATCAGTAAGAACCTTGCTACATGTATACTATGGTGTAGACACTTAAGTTTACACTTTGCCACGTGACATTATCATGCTGGAAAGTTTAAAATTCAAACCGTTTTCCCATCCAATTGACACTTGGTAACATTGCAAGTGTCAAACAATGTGTCAAAAATCAGTGTACAAATAGCAAAGTTCAACTGGAAAGAACCTTGCAACATGTACACTATGGTGTGCACTTTATTTTACAATTTGCCACGTGACATTACCCTGTTGGATAGTTCAAATTTCAAACAGTTTTCATATCCAATTGACAATTGAGAAGAATGCAAATGTCAAACAACGTGTCAAAAATCAGTGTACAAATTGCAAAGTTCAATCGGTAAGAACCTTGCGACATGTAAACTATGGTGTACACTTTAGTTTACACTTTACCACGTGACTTTACTCTGCTGGACAGTTTAAATTTCAAAAAGTTTTCCCATCCAATTGACACTTGACAACAATGCAACAACAATGCATGTGTCAAACAATGTGTCAAAAATTAGTGTACAAATAGCAAAGTTCAATCGGTAAGAACCTTGCTACATGTACACTATGGTGTAAACTTTAGTTAACACTTTGCCACGGGACATTATCCTGTTGTACAGTTTAAATTTGAAATTATTTTCCTATCTAATTGACACTTGACAACAATGCAAGTGTCAAATAATGTGTCAATAATCAGTGTACAAATAGCAAAGTTCAATCGGTAAGAACCTTGCTATATGTACACAATGGTGTACACTTTACTTTACACTTTACCACTTGACATTTCCCTGTTAGACAGTTTAAATTTCAAATAATTTTCCCATCCAATCGACACTTGACTACTATAAAAGTGTCAAACAGCGTGTCTAAAATTAGTGTACGAATAGCAAAGTTGAATCGGTAAGAACCTTACTACAAGTACACTATGGTGTACACTTTAATTCACACTATGCCACGTAACGTTATGCTACATAACGTTACCCCGTTGCACAGTTTAAATTTCAAATGATTTTCCAATCCAATTGACACTTAAAAACAATCCATGAATCAAACAACGTGCAAAAATTAGTGTACAAATAGCAAAGTTAAATTGTTAAGAACCTTGCTACATGTACACTGTGGTGTGCACTTTAGTTTACCCTTTGCCAGGTGACATTACCTTGTTGGACAGTTTAAATTTCAAACAATTTTTTAATCCAATTGTAACTTGACAACAATACAAGTGCCAAATAACATATCGAAAATCAGTGTACAAATTGCAAAGTTGAATCGATAAGGAGCTTGCCTCATGTACACCATGGTGTACACTTTAGTTTACACTTTGCCACGTGACATTGCACTGTTGGACAATTTAAATTTTTAACAGTTTTTCCATCCAATTGACACTTAAAAACAATGCAAGTGTCAAAAATCAGTGTACAAAAAGCAAAGTTCAATCGGTAAGAACCTTTCTACATGTACACTATGGTGTACACTTTAGTTTTCATTTTGCCACGTGACATCACCCTATTGAACAGTTTAAATTTCAAATAGTTTTCCCATTCAAATGACACTTGACAACAATGTAAGTCTCAAACAACATGTCGAAAATCAATGTACAAATAGCGAAGTTCAATCGGTAAGAATCTTGCTACATGTACACTGTGGTGTAAACTTTAGTTAACAATTTGCCACGGGATATTACCCTGTTGTACAGTTTAAATTTGAAACTATTCTCCTCTCCAATTGACACTTGACAACAATGCAAGTGTTAAATAACGTGTCAATAATCAGTGTGCAAATAGCAAAGTTCAATCGGTAAGAACCTTACTATATGTACACAATGGTGTACACTTTACTTTACACTTTGCCACTTGACATTTCCCTGTTGGACAGGTTAAATTTCAAATAGTTTTCCCATCCAATCGACACTTGACTACTATAAAAGTGTCAAACAGTGTGTCTAAAATTAGTGTACAAATAGCAAAGTTGAATCGGTAAGAACCTTGCTACAAGTACACTATGGTGTACACTTTTGTTCACACTATGCCACGTAACATTATGCTACGTAACGTTACCCCGTTGGACAGTTTAAATTTCAAACGGTTTTCAAATCCTATTGACACTTGACAATAATCCAAGAATCAAACAACGTGTAAAAATCAGTGTACAAATAGCAAAGTTCAATTGGTAAGAACCTTGGTACATGTGCATAGTGGTGTGCACTTTAGTTTACCCTTTGCCAGGTGACATTACCCTGTTGGACAGTTTAAATTTCAAACAATTTTTCCATCCAATTGTCACTTGACAACAACACAAGTGTCAAACAACGTATTGAAAATCAGTGTACAAATTGCAAAGTTGAATCGATAAGGAGCTTGCCATATGTACCCCATGGTGTACACTTTAGTTTACACTTTGCCACGTGACATTACACTGTTGGACAATTTAAATTTTTAACAGTTTTTCCATCTAATTGACACTTAACAACAATGCAAGTGTCAAAAACCAGTGTACAAAAAGCAAAGTTCAATCGGTAAGAACCTTGCTACATGTACCTATGGTTTACACTTTAGTTTTCACTTTGCCACGTGACATTACCCTGTTGAACAATTTAAATTTCAAATAGTTTTCCCATCCAAATGACACTTGACAACAATGTAAGTGTCAAACAACGTGTCGAAACTCAGTGTACAGATAGCGAAGTTCAATCAGTAAGAAGCTTGCTACATGTACACTATCTTGTAAACTTTAGTTAACACTTTACCACGAGACATTACCCTGTTGTACAATTTAAATTTGAAACTATTTTCCTATCCAATTGACACTTGACAACAATGCAAGTGTTAAATAACGTGTCAATAATCAGTGTGCAAATAGCAAAGTTCAATCGGTAAGAACCTTGCTATATGTACACAATGGTGTACACTTTACTTTACACTTTGCCATTTGACATTTCCCTGTTGGACAGTTTAAATTTCAAATAGTTTTCCTATCCAATCGACACTTGACTACTATAAAAGTGTGAAACAGCGTGTCTAAAATTAGTGTACAAATAGCAAAGTTGAATTGGTAAGAACCTTGCTACAAGTACACTATGGTGTACACTTTTGTTCACACTATGCCACGTAATGTTATGATACGTAACGTTACCCCGTTGGACGGTTTAAATTTCAAATGGTTTTCCAATCCAATTGACACTTGACAACAATCCAAGAATCAAACAGCGTGTAAAAATCAGTGTCCAAATAGCAAAGTTCAATTGGTAAGAACCTTGCTACATGTACACTGTGGTGTGCACTTTAGTTTACCCTTTGCTAGGTGACATTACCCTGTTGGACAGTTTAAATTTCAAACAAATTTTCCATCCAATTGTCACTTAACAACAACACAAGTGTCAAACAACGTATCGAAAATCAGTGTACAAATTACAAAGTTGAATCGATAAGGAGCTTGCTACATGTACGCCATGGTGTACACTTTAGTTTACACTTTGCCACGTGACATTACACTGTTGGACAATTTAAAGTTTTAACATTTTTTCCATCCAATTGACACTTAAAAACAATGCAAGTGTCAAAAACCAGTGTACAAAAAGCAAAGTTCAATCGATAAGAACCTTGCTACATACACACTATGGTGTACGCTTTAGTTTTCACTTTGCCAGGAGACATTATCTTGTTGAGCAGTTTAAAAATCATATAGATTTCCCATCCAAATGACACTTGACAACAATGTAAATGTCAAACAACGTGTCGAAAATCAGTGTACAAATAGCGAAGTCCAATCGGTAAGAACCTTGCTGCATGTACACTATGGTGTACATTTAGTTTACACTTTGGCACGTGACATTACCCTGTTGGATAGTTTAAATTTCAAACTATTTTCCCATTGAATTAACACTCGACAACAATGCAAGTGTCAAACAACGTGTTGAAAATCACAAATAGCAAAGTTCAATCGGTAAAGACCTTGCTACATGAGCACTATGGTGTACACTTTAGTTTACACTTTGCGACTTGACATTACCCTGTTGGATTGTATAAATTTCAAATAGTTTTCCCATCCAATTGACACTTGACAACAATGCAAGTGTCAAACAATGTGTCAAAAATCAATGTACAAATATCAAAGTTCATTTGGTAAGAACCTTGCTACACGTACCCTATGGTGTACATTTAGTTTACACTTTGCCCCGTGACATTACCCTGTTGGACCGTTTAAATTTCAAATAGGTTTCTCATCCAATTGATACTTGACCACAATGCAAGTGTCAAACAACGAGTCAAAATTCAGTGTACAAATAGCAAAGTTCAATCGGTAAGAACCTTGCTACATGTACACTATGGTGTACACTTTAGTTTACACTTTGCCACGCGACATTACCTTATTGGACAGTTTAAATTTCAAACAGTTTTCTCATCCAATTGACACTCGAAAACAATGTAAGTGTCAAACAACGTGTCAAAAATCAGTGTACAAATAGCAAAGTTCAATCAGTAAGGACCTTACTACGTGTACAATATGGTGTACACTTTAGTTTACACTTTACCACGTGACATTACCCTGTTGGACTGTTTAAATTTCAAATAGCTTTCCCATCCAAATGATACTTGACAACAATGCAAGTGTCAAATAACGTGTCAAAATTTAGTGTACAAATAGCAGTTTTCCCATCCAATCGACACCTGACAACAAAGCAAGTGTCAAATAACGTGTCGAAAATCAGTGTACAAATAACAAAGTCCAAATGGTAAGAACCTTGCTACATGTACACTATGGTGTACACTTTATTTTAGTTTACACATTGCCATGTGACATTACCCTGATGAGCAGTTTAAATTTTAAACAATTTTCCCATCCATTTGACACTTGACAACAATACAAGTGTCAAACAACGTGTCCAAAATCTGTCTACAAATAGCAAAGTTCAATCGGTAAGGACCATGCTACATGTACACTATGGTGTACACTTTAATTTAATCTTTGCCACATGTCATTACCCTGTTGGACAATTTAAATTTCAAATAGTTATCCCATCCAATTGACACTTGACAATAATGCAAGTGTCAAACAATGTGTAAAAATCAGTGTACAAATAGCAATGTTCAATAGGTAAAAATCTTGCTACATGTACACTATGGTATACACTTCAGTTTATGCTTTGTCACGTGACGTTACGCTATTGGACAGTTTAAATTTCAAATAGTTTTTCCATCCAATTGACACTTGACAACAATGCAAGTGTAAAACAATGTGTATAAATCAGTGTACAAATAGCAAAGTTTAATCGGTAAGAACCTTGTTACATGTACACTATGATGTACACTTTAGTTTACACTTTGCCACGTGACGTTACACTGTCGAACAGTTTAAATTTCGAACAGTTTTTCCATCCAATTACACTTAACAACAATGCAAGTGTCAAAAAATCAGTCAAAAATCAGTGTAAAAATATCAAAGTTCAATCGGTAAGAATCTTGCTACATGTACACTGTGGTGTACACTTTAGTTTTCAATTTTCCATGTGACATTACCCTGTTGGACAGTTTAAATTTCAAACAATTTTCCCGTCCAATTGACACTTGAAAACAATGCAAGTGTCGAACAACATGTCAAAAATCAGTGTACAAATAGTAAAGTCCAATCGGTAAGAACCATGCTACATGTACGCTATTGTGTACACTTTTGTTTGCACTTTGCCACGTGACATTATCCTGTTGGACAGTTTAAATTTCAAACAGTTTTCCCATCCAATCGATACTCAACAACAATGTACGTGTCAAACAGCGTGTCAAAAATTGATGTACAAATAGCAAAGTTCAATCGGTGAGGACCTTGCTACATGTACACCAAGGTGTACATTTAGGTTACACTTTGCCACGTGACATTACCCTGTTGGACTATTTAAATTTCAAATAATTTTCCCATCCAATTGACATTTGACAAAATGCAAGTGTCAAACAACGTGTCAAAAATCAGTGTAAAAATAGAAAAGTTAAGTCGGTAAGAACCTTGCTCCATGTACACTATGGTGTACACTTTATTTTACACTTTGCTACGTGACATTACCCTATTGGACAGTTTAAAATTAAAACAGTTTTCTCATTCAATTGAGACTCGAAAATAATGCAAGTGTCAAACAATGTACCAAAAATCAGTGTACAAATAACAATTTTCCCATCAAATCGACATTTGACAACAATGCTTGTCTCGAACAACGTGTCAAAAATCAGTGTATAAATAACAAAGTCCAATTGGTAAGAACCTTGCTACCTGTACACTATGGTGTACACTTTAGTTTACACTTTGCCACGAGTCATTACCCTGTTGGACAGTTTAAATTTCAAACAGTTTTCCATCCAATTGATAGTTGACAACAATGCAAGTGTCAAACAACGTGCTAAAAATTTGTGTACAAATAGTAAAGTCCAACTAGTAAGAACCTTGCTACATGTACACCATGGGGTACACTTTAGTTTACACTTTGCCACGTGACATTACCCTATTGGAAAGTTTTAATTTCAAGCAGTTTTCCCATCCAATTGACACTCGACAACAATGCATGTTTTAAACAACGTATTGAAAATCAGTATACAAATAGTAAAGTTCAATCTGTAAGGACCTTGCTACATGTAAACTATGGTGTACACTTTATTTTATGCTTTGCCACGTGACATTACCCTGTTGAACTGTTTAAATTTAAAATAGTTTTCTTATCCAATTGACATTTGAAAACAATGTAAGTGTCAAACAACGTGTCAAAAAGTAGTGTACAAATAGCAATTTTCCCATCCAATCGACACTTGACAACAATGCAAGTGTCAAACAACGTGTCTAAAATCAGTGCACAAATAGAAAAGTCCAATTGGTAAGAACCTTGCTACATGTACACTATGGTGTACACTTTAGTTTACACATTGCCACGAGCCATTGCCCTGTTGGACAGTTTAAATTTCAAACGTATTTCCCATCCAACTGACACTTGACAACAATGTAAGTGTTAAGCAACGTGTCAAAAGTCAGTGTAAAAATACCAAAGTTCAATCGATAAGAACCTTGCTACATGTACACTATGGTGTACACTTTAGTTTACACTTTGCCACGTGACGTTGCCCTATTGGACAGTTTATATTTCAGACAGTTTCCCCATCCAATCGACTCTTGACAACAATACAAGTGTTAAACAACGTGTCAAAAATTAGTATACAAATAGCAAAGTTCAATCGATAAGGACCTTGCCTGTAGAACCTCAAATAATTCTAGACACCTTAGTGGCACTAAGACATGAATATTGGATGGCTAAAGTATACTTCAGATTTTTAGTTTCTTTTGAGACCCATTTTCGACATAGGAAACATTTGATTTGGAAAATGATATCTAAATAAAAACTGTAGGTCTTTGAGTTAGATTTCAAACTCACTTTGAATTACCTCAATCGGATATTAGGAGAAGAAGTTATGATAGAAACACTGAAGGCTGTGCAGTGTCAATCGGGCTACAACCGGTCGATCGAAACTGCTTGAAATGAAAATTCTTGTTTTTCTCTAGAATTTAAATATTTTTTTCATCAATTATTTTCTCAAAGGGTCACCCACATTTTTGGCAATAAAAACCACACTAAATTGAAGCATTTAACCTCAAATTTAAATGACACCCATGTTTTCTCTCTTAAATGAAATTTGACCCTTCATTTGCTTTAAGTTATGGGATATTTACCTATAAATAGAGACCTCATTTCACTCATTTTTTCTCACACCAAAAGCAAGAGCTTTTACATAGTAAAGAAAGAGTTTCCAAGAGAGAAAAAGGGAGGGAGAAAAACTATTTTTCCTAGAAGTTTAAGAAGTGTTTTCAAGCGTCAATTCTCAACGGTTTTCTAACATCTAAGGAGTGCATTTCTTTCAACGTCCAAGTTTCATCGAAATTTTTAATCCAAGTTTTTAAAGTTTCAAAAGCATCAATCAAGGTAGGTAGAGGTGTAATGTGTTTAATCGTGTTAAGTTATAAATTTCGATTCATGTTAATGTTTGTATGTCAAATGGTACTCCGGTACGGCATATCCCTCTATGTTAATGGTTGTATGTCAATTGGTACTCTGGTACGACATACCCCTCTATGTTGAAGAAATGTTCGTATGTCAAATGGTGCCCTCGGGTACGGCATACCCTTTCATGTCAAATGGTGCCTCTGGGTACGACATGTATGAAAAGTTATAAAGTTAATGTTTTGAAATGTATAGCTTGATCACGAATGTACCTATGACACCTATTGAGATTTTCAACTCACGGGTTTAATCCCATCTCTACAGATTGAAGGAATTCTACCTCGGGTATGGATGGAGGAGAAGATGGAGAGTGATGCAACGAGCCCATGGAAATCCGGTGAATAAGTGATTTAGATTTATTTTTATGAAATGTTTTCTAATGTTATTTCCTTAAAGTTTTGAATAACGCAGAATGCGAGAACAAGTTATGTTTTCTTCAAATAAATTACATTTTGTTGTTTTGAAAAATGATTCAGTCTTTTTGTTTAAAGTATTTGAAGTATTGTTATTTAAATTATTATTCGAAGATGTAAGCTTCCGCTAAAACGTATACACTTGTTACTAAACCACCGGTTAAGCTAAGTAAAGTAAGTAGCATTCCGATCCACAAGAGGTCGGGGCATTACAGCGTGGTATCAGAGCAAGGTTTAGCCGGTTCTATAGAACAAGTATTTTTTTTTAAAAAAAAACAAAAGGAAAATGAAAAGTTTAAGGTATTCCATGGCATCGTACATCCATCCATCAATCTCATCCTATGGCCTAGGTATGTTCATATTTAAAGTTAATGATTATGTTTATGTTATGCTGCTTTGATATGATGTAGAGATGTGTTATTTAAAGATATGTGATGGACTTGGGCAAAAGCTAAGGGCATAAAGGGAATTGCATGATATGAAAGTTTAAATATTTGCATGTTTTCTTTAAGCAAAGAAAAAGTATGATGTATGTGAAAATGCAATAGATATGGCTCGTAGAATGGCTAGGGCATATAGAGAAGCATTGAACCGTAGAATTGTTATTCATTCCTATGAAAACTATGTAACTGACCCGACTTGATCGCTTAGCGAACATGTGTATGACATCTATGAGAGATGCATGACGGCGGTTAATGCTGGAATGGAGATCACGCATATTGAGGCCATAAATAACCTCACACACTCCCTCCCACCTCAATGGGAGAGATATGGGAGTCACGGTTAGAGATGAAATGTTAGAAGGCAACCCAAACCTGTTCTAGTTTGAGAGGTATTGCCATACCCTGATTGATTTGTGGGATGAAGTAATCCATGAGGAGCCTGAGGAGGAACCTTTGGCTGAGGAAGAAGATCCCAAAGAAGAGCTCGAGGATGATTTAGAGAATGATCCTGAGCCTGAGCCACAGGTTGAGATGGACATAGAGTCCGGATCTGAGGCGAAAGACTCCTTCGAAGATGAAGCTCCACCAAAGAAGATCCATAGAACTTATAGGGATTAGATTTAAATCCTTGTAATAGCTTCCCTTATGTCAAGAAATAAAATACTATCTTCTTCGCTTTAGTATTCGAAGAATGAAACTAATAAGAACCATATGTTTTGTCTAAAGGAAATGGCCCGCGCAAACCAAATTTTGATAAGAGACCTCATCCGAGAGGTTCAAGACCTAGGCAGGGAAAACCCAAACCAAGCTCAACCCCTACCACTAGCTCCTAATGCTCCAAATCATGCTTCAGTGGTCGAGCAATTTCGAAGGCACAAGCCCCCTACCTTCAACGGAGCAGCTGATCCACTTGCAGTCAAGGAGTGGCTTCGCAAGTTGGAGCATATATTTCGATTGATAGGGTGCACGGATGCTCAGAAAGTCCAGTGTGCTGAGTTCATGTTCTCTGGTGATGCAAGTCACTAGTGGGACTCAATGTCAAGGACAAGGACAAGGACCCCTGAGCAACAAGCAGAATTGACTTGGGAGCAATTCAAAGGAGAAGTAATGGACAAGTACTTTCCCCAGTCCTTGAGGGATCACAAAGAAAGTGAATTCCTCCAACTCAAGCAAAAGACTATGTCCCTGACTGAGTATGAGAAGAAGTTTGATCAACTTTCAAGGTATGCTCCACATTTGGTGGATACGGAGCATGATACTTATGTCCCATTGCTTCACCACATACCATAAAATGCTGGAAAGAGCTCATGCTATTTTGTACCAGAAGACTAGAGCCGAACAACATGGTCAAGCGCTCAATCAATCGGACAATGGTAACATGGGAAAAAGGAAATGGAATGACCAGGACAAGGGAAAAGGCAAGTAGCAGAACAAGAAAGCTAATGGTGGAGCCAATGCCAGCAAAAGCATTGTGCCGGTTATTGTGCCTTGTTCTAAGTGTGGAAGGACACATCGTGGCGAGTGCTTACAAGGGAAAAATGTTTGTTTCCAATGTGGCAAGCTAGGGCATATCATTAGGGATTGTCCCACACATACCCAGAAGAAGGATGATAACAGCGACCAGAACCAGAAAGGGAAAGCACGAGTTTTTGCATTGACTCAACAGGATGCAGAGGAAAACTCTAATGTCATAGCAGGTACTCTACTGATAGCCAATACACCTACTTATGTGTTGTTTGATTCAGGAGCTACACACTCCTTTGCTTCAACAACTTTTATGGCTAAATCTAGTATTACCTGTGATAAGTCAGAAGGTACATTAGAAGTTAGTATTCCTTCGGGCAACCCTTTGAATACTGATAGAATAGCCAAGTCAGTAAGTATCGAAGTTGAGGGAAAACCAATGGAAGCAAACCTATACATGATAGAAATGAAGGATTTTGATGTAATACTAGGCATGGATTGGTTAGGTTGTAATTACGCCACCATCCGATGTAAGGAAATGGAAGTATCATTTCAGAAACCAGGAGAGGAATCATTTTCGTTCCTTGGAATGAATACGAAACCTCTTATTCGACTAGTATCGGCTTTACAAGCTGAGAAAATGTTGAGAAAAGAAAAATGTCAAGGATATCTAGTAAGTATCTCAGGAGGGAAACAAGAGACGATAAGGGTTGAAGATGCACCAGTAGTATGGGAATTCGTAGATGTGTTTCTAGAAGATCTATCTAGTATTCCACCTGATAGACAAGTGAAATTCACCATAGACCTAATTCTCGGGGCAGCACCAGTATCTAAGGCCCCATACTGAATGGCCCCAAAGGAACTACAAGAATTAAAGAAGCTATTGCAAGAACTCCTAGATATGGGCTTCATACGACCAAGTGTATCTCCATGGGTGCACCGGTGTTGTTTGTAAAGAAGAAAGATGGAGGCATGAGGATGTGCATCGATTATAGGGAGATAAATCGATTAACCATCAAGAATAAGTACCCACTCCTGAGGATCGAGGATCTGTTAGATCAACTGAAAGGAGCTAAGGTATTTTCCAAGATCGACTTACGATCGGGATACCATCAACTGAAAGTAGAGACAAAGGATATACCTAAGACAAATTTTAGAACTCGATATGGACACTACGAGTTTACGGTGATGCCGTTTGGGCTAACCAATGCACCTGCATTGTTCATGGACCTGATGAATCGAGTGTTTCACCAATACTTGGATAAGTTTGTCATAGTCTTCATCGATGACATTCTGATATATTCCAAGAGTAAGGAGCAACATGAAGAGCACTTGAGAATAGCCTTAGAGGTATTACGCAAGGAGAAGCTGTATGCCAAATTCAAGAAGTGTGAGTTTTGGCTTGAACGAGTTGGATTTCTTGGACATGTAGTTACTGCCCAAGGGATTGAAGTAAATCCAGCAAAAGTAGAAGCAGTAACGAACTGGAAAGCACCAACAAATGCTAGCGAAGTACAGAGTTTTTCTAGGATTGGCTGGATATTATAGGAGATTCATAGAAGGATTCTCCAAAATAGCTGGACCAATGACGCAGCTTACAAGGAAGGGAGTAAAATTCCAATGGATGGAAAAATATGAACAAAGTTTCCAAGAACTTAAGCAGAAGTTGATATCAGCACCTGTATTAACAATACCTGAAGGTACAGAAGGGTTTGTTATATACAGCGACGCATCCAACCGAGGATCGGGATGTGTACTAATGCAGAATGGAAAGTTGATAGCCTATGCTTCAAGAAAATTGAAGAAACATGAGTAGAACTACCCGATGCATGATTTAGAACTTGCAGTGGTAGTACACGCTTTGAAGATATGGCGACACTACTTGTATGGATAGAAGTGTGATATCTACACAGATCACAAAAGTTTCAAGTATTTCTTCACACAGAAGGAATTGAATATGCGACAAAGAAGATGGTTGGAATTGGTGAACGATTACGACTGCACTATTCACTACATCCGGGTAAGGCTAATGTTGTGGTCGACGCTCTAAGTAGAAAATCAATGGAAAAATTGACGTCACTACCCACCTCTCAAGTAGAGTTAGTTAAGGACTTGGAAAAGTTGCAGATCGAAGTGGTTACACACCAGGACAAGTCACTGCTCGTCTAGCAGCTTTAATAATTCGACCTACTCTTAGAGATCGAATTATAGAAGTGCAAAATAAATACTCATTTTTGTAGAAGATTAAGAATGAAGTTGGTACCGATTAGAAAAAGGACTTTGGAATAACTGAGGATCAGGCACGGATATTTAGAGGAAGAATTTGCGTGCCTAAGGATGAAGCCTTGAGAAATGAGATATTGAAAGAAGCTCATTCCACCCTGTACACCGCACATCTTGGTGGTACAAAAATGTATCGAGACCTTCGAGATACATTTTGTGGAGAAATATGAAAAGAAGTATAGGGCTGTATGTACAGAAGTGCATGGTATGTCAACAGGTTAAGGCAGAACACCAAAAACCAGCTGGATTGTTAAATCCACTAGATATACCTGAATGGAAATGGGAAAATATCACGATGGACTTTGTGGTTGGATTCCCGAAGTCAGTAAAAGGAAATAATGCTATATGGGTAGTAGTGGATCGACTAACGAAGTCAGCTCATTTTCTTCCAGTGAAAATGACATTCAGCTTAGACCAATTGGCACAGTTGTACATTAAAGAGGTTGTGAGATTACACGGTGTACCTATATCCATTGTGTCTGACAGAGACCCAAGGTTCACATCCAAATTTTGGAAAAGCCTACAAGGAGCTATGGGAACGAAGCTGAACTTTAGTACATCATATTACCCTCAGTCCGATGGTCAGTCTGAAAGGACCATCCAAACTTTGGAAGACATGCTGAGAACATGTGTTTTGGATCTATGAGGTAATTGGGAGTCATACTTACCTCTAGTAGAGTTCGCTTATAATAACAGTTTCCAAGCAACTATTGGAATGGCACCGTACGAAGCTCTCTATGGTAGAATATGTAGATCCCTTGTTCATTGGGATGATGTCGAAGAGAAGAGAGTTTTGGGACCAGAAATAGTTGAAAGGATGGTCGAGGTAATCGATAAGATCCGTGCAAGAATAAAGGCAGTACGGGATCGACAAAAGAGCTATGCAGATACAAAGAGGAAGGATTTAGAATTCCAAGTTGGGGATAAAGTGTTTCTGAAAGTAGCACCGATGAAAGGTATACTTAGATTTGGAAAGAAAGACAAGCTACGACCTCGGTATATCGGACCTTTCGAGATACTTGATAGAGACAGAAATGTGGCTTACCGACAGCTTTGCCACCTGAATTATCGGCAGTGCACAATGTGTTCCATATATCAATGATAAAGAAGTACGTACATGATCCTAATCATGTAGTGAGTTATCAAACCTTGGAGGTACAGAAAGATTTGTCGTACGAGGAACTACTGATCAAGATATTGGATCGAAAAGTACATAAACTAAGGAATAAAGAGATTCAACTAGTTAAGATACAGTGGAGTCATCACGGCATAGAAGAAGCCATTTGGGAAAAAGAAGAAGAAGCCAAAGACAAGTATCCAACACTATTCACCCAATCAGAAGGTAAATTTCGAGGACGAAATTTTCATTAAGGTGTGGGGGATGTAGAACCCCAAATAATTCTAGACACCTTAGTGGCACTAAGACATGAATATTGGATGACTAAAGTATACTTTAGATTTTTAGTCTCATTTGAGACCCATTTTTGACATAGGAAATATTCGATTTGGAAAATGATATCTAAATAAAAGTTGTATCTCTTTGAGTTAGCTTTCCAACGCACTTTGAATTACCTCAATCGGATATCAGGAGAAGAAGTTATGATAGAAATACTGAAAGCTGTGCAGTGTCAATCGGACTACAACCGGTCGACCGAAACTGCCTAAAATGAAAATTCTCGTTTTTCTCTAGGATTTAAATATTTTTTTCATCAATTATTTTGTCAAATGGCCACTTACATTTTTGGCAACAAAAACCCCACTAAATTGAAGCATTTAACCTCAAACTTAAATGGCACCCATGTTTTCTCTCTTAAATGAAATTTGACCCTTCATTTGCTTTAAGTTATGGGATATTTACCTATAAATAGACACCTCATTTCACTCATTTTTTCTCATATCAAAAGCAAGAGCTTTTACATACTAAAGAAAGAGTTTCCAAGAGAGAAAAAGAGAGGGAGGAAGACTATTTTTCCTAGAACTTTAAAAAGTATTTTCAAGCATCAATTCTCAACGGTTTTCAAACATCCAAGGAGTGCATTTCTTTCAATGTCCAAGTTTCATCGAAGTTTTCAATCCAAGTTTTCAAAGTTTCAAATGCATCAATCAAGGTAGATAGAGGTGCAATGTATTTAATCGTGTTAAGTTATAAGTTTCGATTCATGTTAATGTTTGTATGTCAAATGGTACTCCGGTACGACATACCCCTCTATGTTGAAGAAATGTTCGTATGTCAAATGGTGCCCTCAGGTACGGCATACCCCTTCATGTCAAATGGTGCCTCCAGGTACGGCATGTATGAAAAGTTATAAAGCTAATATTTTGAAATGTATAGCTTGATCACGAATGCGCCTATGACACCTATTGAGTTTTTCAACTCACGGGTTTAACCCCATCTCTACAGATTGAAGAAATTCTACCTCAGGCATGGATGGAGGGGAAGATGGAGAGTGATGCAACGAGCCCATGAAAATCCGGTGAATAAGTGATTTGGATTTATTTTTATGAAATATTTTCCAATGTTATTTCTTTAAAGTTTGAATAACGCAGAATGCGTGAATAAGTTATGTTATCTTCAAATAAATTACATTTTGTTGTTTTGAAAAATGATTCAATGTTTTTGTTTAAAGTATTTGAAATATTGTTATTTAAATTATTATCCGAAGATGTAAGCTTCCGCTAAAACGTATACACTTTTTACTCAACCACCAGTTAAGCTAAGTAAAGTAAGTAGCGCTCCGATCCACAAGGGGTCAGGACATTACACAATTTACACTTGATAATAATGCAAGTGTCAAACAACGTGTCAAAAATCAGTGTACAAATAGCAAAGTTCAATCGGGAAGAACATTGCTAATGTACACTATCGTGTACACACTTAAGTTTACACTCTATCACGTGACATTACCCTGCTGGACAGTTTAAATTTCAAACAGTTTTTTCATCCAATTGACTCTTGACAACAATGCAAGTGTCAAAAATTAGTGTACAAATAGCAAACTACAAGCGGTAAGAACCTTACTACACATACACTATGGTGTACACTTTAGTTTACACTTTACAACGTGACATTGCCCTATTGGAAAGTTTAAATTTCAAAAAGTTTTCCCATTTAATTGACACTTGATAACAATGAAAGCGTCAAACAACGTGTCAAAAATCAGTGTACAAATAGCAAAGTTCAATCGGGAAGAACATTGCTACATGTACACTATGGTGTACACACTTAAGTTTACACTCTGCCACGTGACATTATGCTGTTGGAAAGTTTAAATTTCAAATAGTTTTCCTATCCAATTGACACTTGACAATAATGCAAGTGTCCAATAAAGTGTCAAAAATCAGTGTAAAAATAGCAAAGTACAATCGGTAAGAACCTTCCTACATGTACACTATGGTATACACTTTACTTTACACTTTGCATCGTGACATTACCCTATTGGAAAGTTTAAATTTCAAATAGTTTTCCCATCTAATTGACACTTGACAACAATGCAAGTGTCAAACAATGTGTCAAAAATTAGTGTACAAATAGCAAAGTTCAATCAGCATGGACGTTGCTACATGTAAACTACTGTGTACACTTTAATTTACACTTTACCATTGACATTACCCTGCTGGATAGTTTATATTTCAAACAGGTTTTCCATCCAATTGACACTTTATGACAATGCATGAGTCAAACAACATGTCGAAAATCAGTGTACAAATAGCAAGGTTCAATCGCTGAGGAACGTGCTACATGTACACTATGGTGTACACTTTATTTTACACTTTGCAACGGTACAGTACCCTATGGACAGTTTAAATTTCAAATAGCTTTCCCATCCAATTGGCACTTGACAACAATGCAAGTATCAAACAACGTGTCAAAAATCAGTGTACAAATAGCAAAGTTCAATCGATAAGAACCTTGCTACATGTACAATATGGTGTACATTTTAGTTTACACTTTGCCACGTGATATTACCCGATTGGACAGTTTAAATTTCAAATAGTTTTCCCATCCAATTGAATCTTGACAACAATTCAAGTGTCAAACAACATGTCAAAAATCAGTGTACAAATAGCAAAGTTCAATCGGTAAGGACCTTGCTACATCTACACTATGGTGAACACTTTGCGACATGATATTACCTTATTGGAAAGTTTAAATTTTAAATAGTTTTCTCATCTAATTGTAATTTGACAACAATGCAAGTGTCGAACAATGTGTTAAAAATCAGTGTACAAATAGCAAAGTTCAATCGATAAGAACCTTGCTACATGTACACTATGGTGTACACTTTTGTTTAGACTTTGCCACGTGTCATTACCCTGTTGGACAATTTAAATTTCAAACAATTCTTCCATCCAATTGACACTTGACAACAATGCATGTGTCAAACAACGTGTCAAAAATCAGTGTACAAATATCAAACTGCAATCAGAAAAAGCCTTGCTACATGTACACTATGGTGTACACTTTAGTTTACTCTTTGCAACGTGACATTACCCTGTTGGACATTTCAAATTTCAAGTATTTTTCCCATCCAATTGACACTTGACAACAATTCAAGTGTCAAACAACGTGTCAAAAATTAGTGTAGAAATAGCAAAGTTCAATCGGTAAGGACCTTGCTACATTTAGACTATGGTGTACACTTTAGTTTACACTTTGCGATGTGATATTACCTTATTGGAAAGTTTTAATTTCAAACAGCTTTCCCATCTAATTGACACTTGACAACAATGTAAGTGTCAAACAACGTTTCGAAAATCAGTGCTCAAGTAGCAAAGTTCAATCGGTAAGGACCTTGCTACATGTACACTATGGTGTATACTTTAGTTTACACTTTGTCATGTGACATTACCCTGTTGGAAAGTTTAAATTTCAAGTAGTTTTCCCATCCAATAGACACTTGACAACAATGCAAGTGTCGAACAACGTGTCAACAATTAGTGTACAAATAGCAAAGTTCAATCGGTAAGAACCTTACTACATGTACAATATAGTGTACACTTTTGTTTACACATTGCCACGTGTCATTACCCTGTAGGACAGTTTAAATTTCAAACATTTTTCCCATCCAATTGACACATGACAACAATACAAGTGTTAAACATCGTGTCAAAAATCAATGTACGAATAGCAAAGTTCAATCGGGAAGAGCATTGCTACATGTACACTATGGTGTACACACTTAAGTTCACATTATGCCACATGACATTACCCTGTTGGATAGTTTAAATTTCAAACAGATTTCCAATCCAATTGACACTTGACAATAATGCAAATGTCAAACAACGTGTCAAAAATCAGTGCACGAACATCGGTAAGAATCTTACTACATGTACACTATGGTGTACACTTTAGTCTTCACTTTGTAACGTGACATTACACTTTAGTTTTTTCATCCAATTGACACTTGACCACAATGCAAGTGTCATACAACATGTCAAAAATCAGTGTACAAATAGCAAAGTTCAATCGGTAAGGACCTTGCTACATGGAAACTATGGTGTACACTTTAGTTTATGTATTGCCACGCGACACTACCCTGCCGGACAGTTTAAATTTCAAGTAGTTTTCCCATCCAATTGACACTTGCCAACAATGCAAGTGTCAAACAACGTGTCAAAAATTAGTGCACAAGTAGCAAAGTTCAATCGATAAGGACCTTACTACATGTACACTATGGTATACACTTTAGTTTACACTTTGCGACGTGACATTACTCTGTTGGACAGCATAAATTTCAATCAATTTTTCCATCGAATTGACACTTAATAGCAATGCAAGCGTCAAATATCATTTCAAAAATCAGTGTATAAACAGCAGAGTTCAATCGTTGAGGACCTTGCCACAAGAAAACTATGGTGTACACTTTTGTTTACACTTTTCCATGTGACATTACCCTATTGGACAGTCTATATTTCAAACAATTTTCCAATCCAATTGACACTTGACAACAATACAAGTGTCAAGCAACGCGTTAAAAATTAGTGTATGAATAGTAAAGTTCAAACGGTAAGAACCTTGCTATATGTACACTACGGTGTACAATTTAGTTTACACTTTGCAACTTCACATTACCCTGTTGGACAATTTATATTTAAAACAAATTTCTCACCCAATTGACACTTGACAACAATGCAAATGTCAAAAAACGTGTCAAAAATCAATGTACAAATGGCAAAGTTCAATCAATAACGACCTTACTACATGTACGCTATGGTGTACACTTTAATTTTCACATTGCCACGTGACATTCCCCTGTTGGACAGTTTAAATTTCAAACAATTTTTCCATCCAATTGACACTTGACAACAATGCAAGTGTCAAACAACCTGTCAAAAATCAGTGTACAAATAGTAAAGTTCAACCGGTATGAACATTTCTACAAGTACGCCATCGTGTACACTCTTAAGTTTACACTTTGCCACATGACATTACCCTGTTGGACTTTTAAATTTCAAACAGTTTTCCATCCAATTAACACTTGACAACAATGCAAGTGTCAATCAATGTATCAAAAATCAGTGTACAAACAGCAAAGCTCAATCGGTAAGAACCTTACTACATATACACTACGGTGTACACTTTAATTTACACTTTGCAACATTACATTATCGTGTTGGACAGTTTAAATTTCAAACAGTTTTCCCATCCAATTGATACTTGACAACAATGCATGTGTCGAACAACGTGTCAAAAATTAGTGTACAAATAGTAAAGCTTAATCGGTAAGGACCTTGCTACATGTAAACTATGGTGTACACTTTAATTTACACTTTGCGACGTGACATTACCTAGTCGGACAGTTTATATTTCAAATAGTTTTTCCATCCACTTGACACTTGACAACAATGCAAGTGTCAAACAATGTGTCGATTATCAGTGTACAAATAGCAAAGTTCAATCGGTAAGGACCTTGCTACATGCACACTATGGCGTACACTTTAGTTTACACTTTGCCATGTGGCATTACCTTGTTAGATAGTTTAAATTTCAAATAGTTTTCCCACCCAATTGACACTTGACAACAATTCAAGTGCCGAACAACGTGCCAAAAATCAATGTACAAATAGCAAAGTTAAATCGGTAAGAACCTTGTTACATGTACATGATGGTGTACACTTTAGTTTACACTTTGCAACATGACATTGCCCTATTGGACAGTTTAAATTTCAAGCAGTTTTCTTATTCAATTGACACTTGACAACAATGCAAGTGTCAAACAACGTGTCAAAAATCAGCGTAAAAATAGCAAAGTTCAATCGATAAGGACCTTGCTACGTGTACACTATGGTGTGCAGTTTAGTTTACACTTTGCAACTTGACATTACCCTGTTGGACAGTCCAAATTTTAAACAGTTTTTCCATCTAATTGACACTTGACAACAATTCAAGTGTCGAACAACGTGTTAAAAATCAGTGTACAAATAGCAAAGTTCGATCAGTAAGAACCTTGCTATATGTACACTAAGGTGTACACTTTAGTTTACACTGTGCAGCATGACATTACCTTGTTGGAAAGTTTAAATTTCAAACAGTTTTTCCATTCAATTGACACTTGACAACAATGCAAGTGTCAAACAACATGTCAAAAATTAGTGTACAAATAGCAAAGTTCAATCGGTAAGGACCTTACTACATGTAAACTACGACGTACACTTTAGTTCACACTTTGCCACATGACATTACTCTGTCGGACATTGTATATTTCAAATAGTTTTCTCATCTAATTGACACTTGACAACAATGCAAATGCCAAGCAACGCGTCAAATATTTGTGTACAAATAGCAAAGTTCAATCTGTAAGAAACTTGCTACATGTACACTATGGGGTACACTTTAGTTTACACTTTGAAACGTGACATTACAATGTTGGACAATTTAAATTTCAAATAGTTTTTCCATCCAGTAGACACTTGACAACAATTGAAGTATCAAACAACGTGTTAAAAATTAGTGTACAAATAGCAAAGTTCAATCAGTAAGGACCTTGCTACACGTACACTATGGTGTACACTTTAGTTTACACTTTACGACGTGACATTAACCTGTTGGACAGTTTAGATTTCAAATAATTTTCCCATCCAAATGACACTTGATAACAATGCAAATGTCAAACAACATGTCAAAAATCAGTGTACAAATAGCAAAGTTCAATCGGGAAGAACATTGCTAATGTATAATATTGTGTACATACTTAAGTTTACACTCTGCCACGTGACATTACCCTGTTGGACAGTTTAAATTTCAAACAGTTTTTCCATCCAATTGACACTTCACAACAATTCAAGCATCAAACAATGTGTCAAAAATTAGAGTACAAATAGCAAAGTACAAGCGGTAAGAACCTTACTACACGTACAGTATGGTCTGCACTTTAGTCTGCACTTTGCAACGTGACTTTACCCTGTTGGAAAGTTTAAATTTCAAACTATTTTCCCATTTAATTGACACTTGATAACAATGCAAGTGTCAAACAACGTGTTAAAAATCAGTGTACAAATAGCAAAGTTCAATCGGGAAGAACATTGGTGCATGTACACTATGGTGTACACACTTAAGTTTATACTCTACCATGTGACATTACCCTGTTGGAAAGTTTAAATTTCAAATATATTTCCTATCCAATTGACACTTGACAACAATGCAAGTGTCAAAAATCAGTGTAAGAATAGCAAAGTACAATCGGTAAGAACCTTTCTACATGTACGCTATGGTATACACTTTAGTTTACACTTTGCAACGTGACATCACCCTATTGGAAAGTTTAAATTTCAAATAGTTTTCCCATTCAATTGACATTTGACAATAATGCAAGTGTCAAACAACGTGTCAGAAAATTAGTGTAAAAATAGCAAAGTACAATCGGCATGGACCTTGCTACATGTAAACTATGGTGTATACTTTAGTTTACACTTTACCACTGACACTACCTGCTCGGCAGTCTATATTTTAAATAGTTTTTCCATCCAATTGACACTTGACAACAATGCAGGAGTCAAACAACATGTCAAAAATCAGTGTACAAATAGAAAAGTTCAATCGGCGAGGAACGTGCTTCATGTACACTATGGTGTACACTTTGCAAAGTGACATTACCCTATTGGACAGTTAAAATTTCAAATAGTTTTTCCATCCAATTGGCACTTGACAATAGTGCAAGTATCAAACAAAGTGTCAAAAATCAGTTTACAAATAACAAAGTTCAACCGATAAGAACCTTGCTACATGTAAACTATGGTGTATATTTTAGTTTACACTTTGCCACATGACTTTACCATGTTGGACAGTTTAAATTTTAAATAGTTTTTCCATACAATTGACTCTTGACAACAATTCATGTGTCAAACAACGTGTCAAAAATCAGTATACAAATAGTAAAGTTCAATCGGTAAGGACCTTGCTACATGTACACTATGGTGTACACTTTAGTTTAGACTTTGCAACGTGATATTACCTTATTGGAAAGTTTAAATTTTAAATAGTTTTCCCTTCTAATTGACACTTGACAACAATGCAAGTGTCGAACAAACGTGTCAAAAATCAGTGTACAAATGGCAAAGTTCAATCGGTAAGAACCTTGCTACAGGTACACTATGGTGTACACTTTTGTTTAGACTTTGCCACGTGTCATTACCCTGTTGGACAGTTTAAATTTCAAACAGTTTTTCCATCCAATTGACACTAGACAACAATGCATGTGTCAAACAACGTGTCAAAAATCAGTGTATAAATAGCAAACTGCAATCGAAAAAAGGCTTGCTACATGTACACTATGGTGTACACTTTAGTTTACACTTTGCAACGTGACATTACCCTGTTGGACAGTTCAAATTTCAAACAGTTTTCGCATCCATTTGAAACTTGACAACAATGCAAGTGTCAAAAATTAGTGGACAAATAGCAAATTTCAATCGGTAAGGACCTTCCTACATGTACACTATGGTGTACATTTTAGTTTACACTTTGCGACGTGATATTACCTTATTGGAAAGTTTAAATTTCTAATAGTTTTCCCATCTAATTGATACTTGACAACAATGCAAGTATCAAACAATGTGTTGAAAATCAGTGTTCGAGTAGCAAAGTTCAATTGATAAGGACCTTGCTACATGTACACTATGGTGTACACTTTAGTTTACACTTTGTCACGTGATATTACCCTATTGGAAAGTTTAAATTTCAAATAGTTTTTCCATCCAATAGACACTTGACAACAATGCAAGTGTCGAACAACGTGTCAACAATCAGTGTACAAATAGCAAAGTTCAATCGATAAGAACCTTGCTACATGTACACTATGGTGTACACTTTTGTTTACACTTTCCCACGTATCATTACCCTGTTGGATAGTTTAAATTTCAAACATTTTTCCCATCCAATTGACACTTGACAACAATGCAAGTGCCAAACAACGTGTCGAAAATCAATGTACAAAGAGTAAAGTTCAATCGAGAAGAGCATTGTTACATGTACGCTATGATGTACACACTTAAGTTCACACTATGCCACATGACATTATCCTGTTGAACAGTTAAAATTTCAAACAATTTTCCAATCCAATTGAAACTTGACAACAATGCAAATGTCAAACAATGTGTTAAAAATCAGTGTACAAATAGCAATGTTCAATCGGTAAGAATCTTACAACATGTACACTATGCTGTACACTTTAGTTCACACTCTGCAATTTGACATTACCCTGTTGGACAATTTAAATTTTAAACAATTTTCCCATCCAATTGACACTTGACAACAATGCAAGTGTCGAACAACGTGTCAAAAATCAGTGTACAAATAGCAATGTTCAATCGGTGAGGAACTTGCTATATGTACACTATGGTATACACTTTAGTTTATACTTTACCACGTGACATTACCCTATTGGACAGTTTATATTTCAAACATTTTTCCCATCCGATTGACTCTTGACAACAATGCACGAGTCAAACAACGTATCGAAAATCAGTGTATAAATAACAAAGTTCAATCGATGAGGAACTTGCAAAATGTACACTATGGTGTATTCTTTAGTTTACACTTTGCCATGTGACATTACCCTGTTGGACAGTTTAAATTTCGAACAATTTTCCCATCCAATTGACATTTGACAACAATGCAAGTGTCAAACAACGTGTCGAAAAACAGTGCACAAATAGCAATGTTCAATCAATAAGGACCTTGCTACATGTACACTGCAGTGTACACTTTAGTTTACACTTTACCACGTGTCATTACCCTGTAGGACAGTTAAAATTTCAAACAGTTTTTCCATCCAATTGACACTTGACAACAATGCAAGTATCAAACAAGGCGTCAAAAATCATTGTACAAATAGCAAATTTCAATCGGTAAGAACCTTGTTGCACGTACACTATGGTGTACATTTTAGTTTACACTTTACCACGTGACATTACCCTGTTGGATAGTTTAAATTTCAAACAATTTTCCAATCCAATTGAAAATTGACAACAATGCAAGTGTCGAACAAGGTGTCAAAAATC
This sequence comes from Olea europaea var. sylvestris, assembly GCF_002742605.1. Taxonomy (NCBI): domain Eukaryota; kingdom Viridiplantae; phylum Streptophyta; class Magnoliopsida; order Lamiales; family Oleaceae; genus Olea; species Olea europaea. Next base: position 838,764 of record NC_036246.1, read on the forward strand.
AGTGTACAAATATCAAATTTCAATCGGTAAGAACCTTGCTGCACGTACACTATGGTGTACATTTTAGTTTTTACTTTGCAAAGTGTCATTACCCTATTGGACAGTTTAAATTTCAAACGGTTTTCCCATCCAATTGGTACCTGACAACAATGCAAGTGTCAAACAATGTGTCAAAAATCAATGTACAAATAGCAAAGTTCAATCGGTAAGGACCTTGCTACATGTATACTATGGTGTACACTTTAGTTTACACTTTTCCACGTGACATTACCCTGTCTGTTAGCTTAAATTTCAAAAAGTTTTCACATTCAATTGACAATTGACAACAATTCAAGTGTCAAACAACGTGTCAAAAATCAGTGTACAAATAACAAAGGTCAGTCGGTAAGAACATTGCTACATGTACACTATGGTGTGCACTTTAGTTTACACTTTGCCACATAACATTACCCTGTTGGACAATTTAAATTTCAAATAATTTTCCCATGTAATTGACACTTAACAACAATGCAAGTCTCAGACAACGTGTCAAAAATCAGTGTACAAATAGCCAAGTTCGATCGATAAGAACCTTGCTACATTTACGCTATGGTGTACACTTTAGTTTACACTTTGCCACGTGACATTACCCTATTGGACAATTTATATTTCAAGCAGTTTTCCCGTCCAATGGACACTTGATAACAATACAAGTGTCAAACAACGTGCTGAAAATCAGTGTACAAATAGCAAAGTTCAATCGGTGAGAAACTTGCTATATATACACTATGGTGTACACTTTAGTTTACACTTTCCCACGTGTCATTACGCTGTTGGACAATTTAAATTTCAAATAGTTTTTCCATCCAACTGAAACTTGACAATAATGCAAGTGTCAAACAACATGTTAAAAATCAGTGTACAAATAGCAAAGTTCAATCGGTAAGAACCATGTTACATGTACACTTTGGTGTACACTTTAGTGCCACGTGACATTACCCTATTGGACAGTTTAAATTTCAAACAGTTTTCTATCCAATTGACACTTGACAACAATGTAAGTATCGAACAACGTGTTAAAAATCAGTGTACAATCAGTGTACAGATAGAAAAGTTCAATCGATAAGAACTTTGTTAAATGTACACTATGGTGTACACTTTAGTTTACACATTTCCACGTGACATTACCCTGTTGGACAGTTTAAATTTCAAACAATTTATCCATCCAATTGAAACTTGACAACAATGCAAGTGTTAAACAATGTGTCAAAAATCAGTATACAAATAGCAAAGGTCAGTCGGTAAGAACCTTGCAACATGTACACTATGGTGTACACTTTAGTTTACACTTTGCCACGTGACATTACCATGTTGAACAGTTTAAATTTCAAACAGTTTTCCCATCCAATTAACACTTGACAACAATGCAAGTGTCGAACAACGTGTTAAGAATCAGTGTACCAATAGCAAAGTTCAATCAATAAGAACCTTGTTACGTCTACACTATGGTGTACACTATAGTTTACACTTTGCCTCGTGACATTACCCTGTTGGACCGTTTAAATATCAAATAGTTTTCTCATCCAATTGACACCTGACAACAATGCAAGTTTCAAACAACGTGTCAAAAATCAGTGTACAAATAGCAAAGATCGGTCGGTAAGAACCTTGCTACATGTACATTATGGTCTGTACTTTAGTTTACCCTTCGCCACGTGACGTTACCCTATTGGGCAATTCATATTTTAAATAGTTTTCCCATCCAATTGACACTTGACAACAATGCAAGTTTCAAACAACGTGTCAAAAATCAGTGTACAAATAGCCAAATTCAATTGGTAAGAACCTTGTTACATTTATACTATGGTGTACACTTTAGTTTACACTTTACCACGTGACATTACCCTTTTGGACATTTTATATTTCAAGTAGTTTTCCCATCTAATTGACACTTGACAACAATGCAAGTGTCAAACAATGTGTCAAAAATTAGTGTACAAATAGCAAAGTTCAATCGATAAGAACCTTGCTACATGTACACAATGGTGTATACTTTAGTGTACACTTTGCAATGTGACATTACCCTATTGGACAGTTTAAATTTCAAACTATTTTCCCATCCAATCGACACTTGACAACAATGTAAGTGTTGAACATCGTGTCAAAAATCAGTATACAAATAGCAAAGTTCAATCGATAAGAACCTTGTTACATGTACACTATGGTGTACACTTTAGTTCACACTTTGCCACGTAACATTACCCTGTTGGACAGTTTATATTTAAAACATTTTTCCATCCAATTGACTCTTGACAACAATGCAAGTGTCAAACAACGTGTCGAAAATAAGTGTACAAATAGCAAAGTTTAATTGGTAAGGACCTTGCCACCTGTACACTTTAGTTTACTCTTTGCGACGTGACATTACCTTGATGGAAAGTTTAAATTTTAAATAGTTTTTCCATCCAATTGATGCTTGACAACAATGCAAGTGTCAAACATGATGTCAAAAATTAGTGTACAAATAGCAAATGTCAGTCGGTAAGAACCTTGCTACAAGTACACTTTGGTGTACAATTTAGTTTACACTTTGCCACATGATATTACGCTGTTGGATAGCTTATATTTCAAACAGTTTTCCCATCCAATTGACTCTTGACAACAATGCAAGTGTTAAACAACGTGTCAAAAATCAGTGTACAAATAGCAAAGTTCAATCGTTAAGAACCTTGCTATATGTAAACTATGGTGTACACTTTAGTTTGCACTTTGCAACATTACATTACCATGTTGGACAGTTTAAATTTCAAACAATTTTCCAATCCAATTGACACTTGACAACAATGTAAGTGTCGAACATCATGTCAAAAATCAGTGTACAAATAGCAAAGTTCAATCGATAAGAATCTTGTTACATGTACACTATGGTGTACACTTTAGTTCACATTTTGCCACGTGACATTACCCTGTTGGACAGTTTATATTTAAAACATTTTTCCATCCAATTGACTCTTGACAGTAATGCAAGTGTCAAACAACGTGTCGAAAATAAGTGTACAAATAGCAAAGTTCAATCGGTAGGGACCTTGCCACATGTACACTTTAGTTTACTCTTTGTGACGTGACATTACCTTGTCGAAAAGTTTAAATTTTAAACAGTTTTTCAATCCAATTGACGCTTGACAACAATGCAAGTGTCAAACATGATGTCAAAAATTAGTGTACAAATAGCAAAGGTCAGTTGGTAAGAACTTTGCTACAAGTACTCATTGGTGTACAATTTAGTTTACACTTTGCCACATGACATTACGCTGTTGAACATTTTATATTTCAAACAGTTTTCTCATCCAATTGACTCTTGACAACAATGCAAGTGTTAAACAACGTGTCAAAAATCAGTGTACAAATAGCAAAGTTCAGTCGTTAAGAACCTTGCTATATGTAAACTATGGTGTACACTTTAGTTTACACTTTGCAACATTACATTACCCTATTGGACAGTTTAAATTTCAAACAGTTTTTCAATCCAATTGACACTTGACAACAATGCAAGTGTCAAACAGTATGTCAAAAATCAGTGTACAAATAGCAAAGGTCAGTCGGTAAGAACCTTACTACATGTACACTATGGTGTACACTTTAGTTTACACTTTGCCATGTGACATTGCGCTGTTGGACAGTTTATATTTCAAATAATTTTCCCATCCAATTGACTCTTAACAACAATGCAAGTGTCAAACAACGTGACAAAAATCAGTGTACAAATAGCAAAGTTCACTCTGTAAGAATCTTGCAACATGTAAACTCTGGTGTACACTTTAGTTTACACTTTGCAACATTACATTACCCTGTTGGAAAGTTTAAATTTCAAACAGTTTTCCCATCCAATTGGCACTTGACAACAATGCAAGTGTCAAACAACGTGTCAAAAATCGGTGTACAAATAGCAAGGGTCAGTCGATAAGAACCTTGCTACATGTACACTATAGTGTACAGTTTAGTTTACACTTTGCTACGTGACATTGCCCTGTTGGACAGTTTATATTTCAAATAGTTTCCCATCCAAATGACTCTTGACAACAATGCAAGCGTCAAACAACGTGTCAAAGATCAGCGTACAAATAGCAAAATTCAATCGGTAAGACCTTGCTACATCTACACTCTGGTGTACACTTTAGTTTACACTTTGCCACGTGACATTACCTTGTTGGATCATTTATATTTCAAACAATTTTCCAATCCAATTGACTCTTGACAACAATGCAAGTGTCAAACAACGTGTCGAAAATCAATGTACAAATAGTACAGTTCAATCGATAAGATCCTTGCTACTTGTACACTATGATGTACACATTAGTTTACAGTTCGCAACATGAGATTAACCCATTGGACAGTTTAAATTTCAAACAATTTTCTCATCCAATAGACACTGGACAACAATGCAACCGTCAAACAACATGTCAAAAATCTGTGTACAAATAGCAAAGGTCAGTCGGTAAGAACCTTGCTACATGTACACTATGGTGTGTACTTTTGTTTACACTTTACCACTTGACATTACCCTGTCGGACACTTTAAATTTCAGANAAGTTCAATAGGTAAAGAACTTGCTACATGTACACTATGGTGTACACTTTTGTTTACACTTTACCACGTGTCATTACGCTATTCGACAGCTCAAATTTCAAATAGTTTTTCCATCCAATTGACACTTGACAACAATGCACGTGTCAAACAACGTGTCAAAAATCACTGTACAAATAGCAAAGTTCAATCGGTAAGAACCTTGCAACTTGTACACTATTGTGTACACTATAGTTTACACATTACCACTTGACATTACCCTGTCGGACACTTTAAATTTTAAACAGTTTTCCAATCCAATTGACACTTGACAGCAATGCAAGAGTTAAACAACATGTCGAAAATCAGTGTACAAATAGCAAAGTTCAATCGGTAACGAACTTGCTACATGTACACTATGGTGTACATTTTTGTTTACACTTTACCACGTGTCATTACGCTATTCGACAGCTCAAATTTCAAATAGTTTTTCCATCCAATTGACACTTGACAGCAATGCAAGAGTTAAACAACATGTCGAAAATCAGTGTACAAATAGCAAAGTTCAATCGGTAACGAACTTGCTACATGTACACTATGGTGTACATTTTTGTTTACACTTTACCACGTGTCATTACGCTATTCGACAGCTCAAATTTCAAATAGTTTTTCCATCCAATTGACACTTGACAGCAATGCAAGAGTTAAACAACATGTCGAAAATCAGTGTACAAATAGCAAAGTTCAATAGGTAAAGAACTTGCTACATGTACACTATGGTGTACACTTTTGTTTACACTTTACCACGTGTCATTACGCTATAGGACAGCTCAAATTTCAAATAGTTTTTCCATCCAATTGACACTTGACAACAATGCATGTGTCAAACAACGTGTCAAAAATCACTGTACGAATAGCAAAGTTCAATCGGTAAGAACCTTGCAACTTGTACACTATTTTGTACACTATAGTTTACACATTACCACTTGACATTACCCTGTCGGACACTTTAAATTTTAAACAGTTTTCCAATCCAATTGACACTTGACAATAATGTAAGTGTCAAACAGCGTGTCAAAAATCAATGTACAAGTAGCAAAGGTCAGTCGGTAAGAACCTTGCTAACTGTGCACTTTAGTTTACACTTTGCCACTTGACATTACCCCATTGGACAAAATAAATTTCATACAGTTTTCCCATCCAATTGACACTTGACAACAATGCAAGTGCCAAACAACGTGTCAAAAATCAAAGTACAAATAGCCAAGTTCAATCGGTAAGAACCTTGCAACATGTACACTATGGTGTACACTTTAGTTTACACTTTGCCACGTGATATTACCCTATTGGACAGTTTATACTTCAAGCAATTTTCCCATCCAATTGATACTTGACAGCAATGCAAGTGTTAAACAACATGCCGAAAATCAGTGTCCAAATAGCAAAGTTCAATAGGTAAAGAACTTGCTACATGTACACTATGGTGTGTACTTTTGTTTACACTTTACCACTTGACATTACCCTGTCGGACACTTTAAATTTCAGACAGTTTTCCTATCCAATTGACACTTGACAACAATGCATGTGTCAAACAACGTGTCAAAAATCACTGTACAAATAGCAAAGGTCAATCGGTAAGAACCTTGCAACTTGTACACTATTGTGTACACTATAGTTTACACATTACCACTTGACATTACCCTGTCGGACACTTTAAATTTTAAATAGTTTTCCAATCCAATTGACACTTGACAATAATATAAGTGTCAAACAGCGTGTCAAAAATCAATGTACAAGTAGCAAAGGTCAGTCGGTAAGAACCTTGCTAACTGTGCACTTTAGTTTACACTTTGCCACTTGACATTACCCCGTTGGACAAAATAAATTTCATACAGTTTTCCCATCCAATTGACACTTGACAACAATGCAAGTGCCAAACAACGTGTCAAAAATCAAAGTACAAATAGCCAAGTTCAATCGGTAAGAACCTTGCAACATGTACACTATGGTGTACACTTTAGTTTACACTTTGCCACGTGATATTACCCTATTGGACAGTTTATACTTCAAGCAATTTTCCCATCCAATTGACACTTGACAGCAATGCAAGTGTTAAACGACATGCCGAAAATCAGTGTACAAATAGCAAAGTTCAATAGGTAAAGAACTTGCTACATGTACACTATGGTGTACACTTTTGTTTACACTTTACCACGTGTCATTACGCTATTGGACAGCTCAAATTTCAAATAGTTTTTCCATCCAATTGACACTTGACAACAATGCATGTGTCAAACAACGTGTCAAAAATCACTATACAAATAGCAAAGTTCAATCGGTAAGAACTTTGCAACTTGTACACTATTGTGTACACTATAGTTTACACATTACCACTTGACATTACCCTGTCGGACACTTTAAATTTTAAACAGTTTTCCAATCCAATTGACACTTGACAATAATGTAAGTGTCAAACAGCGTGTCAAAAATCAATGTACAAGTAGCAAAGGTCAGTCGGTAAGAACCTTGCTAACTGTGCACTTTAGTTTACACTTTGCCACTTGACATTACCCCGTTGGACAAAATAAATTTCATACAGTTTTCCCATCCAATTGACACTTGACAACAATGCAAGTGCCAAACAACGTGTCAAAAATCAAAGTACAAATAGCCAAGTTCAATCGGTAAGAACCTTGCAACATGTACACTATGGTGTACACTTTAGTTTACACTTTGCCACGTGATATTACCCTATTGGACAGTTTATACTTCAAGCAATTTTCCCATCCAATTGACACTTGACAGCAATGCAAGTGTTAAACAACATGCCGAAAATCAGTGTCCAAATAGCAAAGTTCAATAGGTAAAGAACTTGCTACATGTACACTATGGTGTACACTTTTGTTTACACTTTACCATGTGTCATTACGCTATTGGACAGGTCAAATTTCAAATAGTTTTTCCATCCAATTGACACTTGACAACAATGCATGTGTCAAACAACGTGTCAAAAATCAATGTACAAATAGCAAAGTTCAATCGGTAAGAACCTTGCTACATGTACACTATGGTGTGTACTTTTGTTTACACTTTACCACTTGACATTATCCTGTCGGACACTTTAAATTTTAGACTGTTTTCCTATCCAATTGACACTTGAAGATAATGCAAGTATCAAACAACGTGTCAAAAATCACTGTACAAATAGCAAAGGTAAATCGGTAAGAACCTTGCAACTTGTACACTATTGTGTACACTATAGTTTACACTTTACCACTTGACATTACCCTGTCGGACACTTTAAATTTTGAACAGTTTTCCAATCCAATTGACACTTGACAATAATGTAAGCGTCAAACAGCGTGTCAAAAATTAATGTACAAGTAGCAAAGGTCAGTCGATAAGAACCTTGCTAACTGTGCACTTTAGTTTACACTTTGCCACTTGACATTACCCCGTTGGACAAAATAAATTTCATACAGTTTTCCCATCCAATTGACATTTGACAACAATGCAAGTGCCAAACAACGTGTCAAAAATCAAAGTACAAATAGCCAAGTTCAATCGGTAAGAACCTTGCAACATGTACACTATGGTGTACACTTTAGTTTACACTTTGCCACATGATATTACCCTATTGGACAGTTTATACTTCAAGCAATTTTTCCATCCAATTGACACTTGACAGCAATGTAAGTGTTAAACGACATGTCGAAAATCAGTGTACAAATAGCAAAGTTCAATAGGTAAAGAACTTGCTACATGTACACTATGGTGTACACTTTTGTTTACACTTTACCACGTGTCATTACGCTATTGGACAGCTCAAATTTCAAATAGTTTTTCCATCCAATTGACACTTGACAACAATGCATGTGTCAAACAACGTGTCAAAAATCAATGTACAAATAGCAAAGTTCAATCGGTAAGAACCTTGCTACATGTACACTATGGTGTACACTTTAGTTCACACTTTGCCACGTGATAATACCCTGTTGGACAGTTTAAATTTTAAACAACTTTCCCATCCAATTTACACATGACAACAATGCAAGTGTCAAACAACGTGTCAAAAATCAGCATACAAATAGCAAAGTTCAATCGGTAAGAACCTTACTACATGTACACTATGGTGTTCACTTTAGTTTACACTTTGACACGTGACATTACCATGTTGAACAGTTGAAATTTCAAACAGTTTTCCTTTCCAATTGACACTTGACATCAATGTAAGTGTCGAACAACGTGTCAAAAATTAGTGTACAAATAGCAAAGTTCAATCGATAAAAGTCTTGCTACGTGTACACTATGGTGTAAACTCTAGTTTACACTTTGCCACGTGACATTATCCTGTTGGACAGTTTATATTTTAAACAGTTTTCCCATCCAATTGACTCTTGACAACATTGCAAGTGTCAAACAACGTGTAAAAGATCAGCGTACAAATAGCAAAGTTCAATCGGTAAGACCTTGCTACATCTACACGATGGTGTACACTTTAGTTTTCACTTTGCCATGTGACATTACCCTGTTGGATCGTTCAAATTTCAAACAATTTTTCCATCCAACTGACACTTGACTACAATGCAAGTGTCGAATAACGCGTCAAAAATTAGTGTACAAATAGTAAAAGTCAATCGATAAGAATCTTGCTACATGTACACTCTGGTGTACTTTTTAGTTTACACTTTGCCACGTGACATTACGCTGTTGAATAGTTTATATTTCAAACAGTTTTCCCATCCAATTGACTCTTGACAACAATACAAGTGTTAAACAACGTGTCAAAAATCAGTGTACAAATAGCAAAGTTCAGTCGTTAAGAACCTTGCTATATGTAAACTATGGTGTACACTCTAGTTTACACTTTGCAACATTACATTACCCTATTGGACAGTTTAAATTTCAAATAGTTTTTCAATCCAATTGACACTTGACAACAATGCAAGTGTCAAACAGTATGTCAAAAATTAGTGTACAAATAGCAAAGGTCAGTCGGTAAGAGCCTTACTACATGTACACTATGGTGTACACTTTAGTTTACACTTTGTCATGTGACGTTGCGCTGTTGGACAGCTTATATTTCAAATAGTTTTCCCATCCAATTGACTCTTAACAACAATGCAAGTGTCAAACAACGTGACAAAAATCAGTGTACAAATAGCAAAGTTCACTCGGTAAGAATCTTGCTACATGTAAACTATGGTGTACACTTTAGTTTACATTTTGCAACATTACATTACCCTGTTGGAAAGTTTAAATTTCAAACAGTTTTCCCATTCAATTGGCACTTGACAACAATGCAAGTGTCAAACAACGTGTCAAAAATCGGTGTACAAATAGCAAGGGTCAGTCGGTAAGAACCTTGCCACATGTACACTATGGTGTACAGTTTAGTTTACACTTTGCTACGTGACATTGCCTTATTGGACAGTTTGTATTTCAAACAGTTTCCCATCCAAATGACTCTTGACAACAATGCAAGTGTCAAACAACGTGTCAAAGATCAGCATACAAATAGCAAAGTTCAATCGGTAAGACCTTGCTACATCTACACTCTGGTGTACACTTTAGTTTACACTTTGCCACGTGACATTACCTTGTTGGATCATTTATATTTCAAACAATTTTCCCATCTAATTGACTCTTGACAACAATGCAAGTGTCAAACAACGTGTCGAAAATCAATGTACAAATAGTACAGTTCAATCGATAAGATCCTTGCTACTTGTACACTATGATGTACACATTAGTTTACAGTTCGCAACATGAGATTAACCTGCTGGATAGTTTAAATTTCAAACAATTTTCTCATCCAATAGACACTTGACAACAATGCAAATGTCAAACAACGTGTCAAAAATTTGTGTACAAATAGCAAAGGTCAGTTGGTAAGAACCTTGCTACTTGTACACTATGGTGTGCACTTTTGTTTACACTTTACCACTTGACATTGCCCTATCGGACACTTTAAATTTCAAGCAGTTTTCCTATCCAATTGACATTTGACAATAATGCAAGTGTCAAACAATGTGTCAAAAATCACTGTACAAATAGCAAAGGTCAATCGGTAAGAACCTTGCAACTTGTACACTATTGTGTACACTATAGTTTACACTTTACCACTTGACATTACCCTGTCGGACACTTTAAATTTTAAACAATTTTCCAATCCAATTGACACTTGACAATAATGCAAGTGTCAAACAGCGTGTCAAAAATTAGTGTACAAGTAGCAAAGGTCAGTCGGTAAGAACCTTGCTACATGTGCACTATTGTGTGCACTTTAGTTTACACTTTACCACTTGACATTACCCCGTTGGAAAATATAAATTTCATATAGTTTTCCCATCCAATTGACACTTGACAATAATACAAGTGTCAAACAACATGTCAAAAATCAGAGTACAAATAGTCAAGTTCAATCGGTAAGAACCTTGCAACATGTACACTATGGTGTACACTTTAGTTTACACTTTGCCACGTGACATTACCCTGTTGGACAATTTATACTTCAAGCAATTTTTTCATCCAATTGACACTTGACAGCAATGCAAGTGTTAAACAACATGTCAAAAATTAGTGTACAAATAGCAAAGTTCAATAGGTAAGGAACTTGCTACATGTACACTTTTATTTACACTTTACCACGTGTCATTACGCTATTGGACAGCTCAAATTTCAAATAGTTTTTCCATCCAATTGACACTTGACAACAATGCATGTTTCAAATAACGTGTCAAAAATCAATGTACAAATAGCAAAGTTCAATCGGTAAGAACCTTGCTACATGTACACTATGGTGTACACTTTAGTTCACACTTTGCCACGTGATAATACCCTGTTGGACAGTTTAAATTTTAAACAACTTTCCCATCCAATTTACACATGACAACAATGCAAGTGTCAAACAACGTGTCAAAAATCAATGTACAAATAGCAAAGTTCAATCGGTAAGAACCTTACTACACTATGGTGTACACTTTAGTTTACACTTTGACACGTGACATTACCATGTTGAACAGCTGAAATTTCAAGCCGTTTTCCCTTCCAATTGACACTTGACATCAATGTAAGTGTTGAACAACGTGTCAAAAATTAGTGTACAAATAGCAAAGTTCAATCGATAAAAATCTTGCTACGTGTACACTATGGTGTACACTTTAGTTTACACTTTGCCACGTGACATTACCCTGTTGGACAGTTTATATTTCAAACAGTTTTCCCATCCAATTGACTCTTGATAATAATACAAATGTCAAACAACGTGTCGAAAATCAGTGAACAAATAGTAAAGTTCAATCGACAAGAACCTTACTACATGTACACTATGGGGTAAACTTTAGTTTACACTTTGCCACGTATCATTATCCTATTGGAATTTTTTTATTTTAAACAGTTTTCCCATCCCGTTGACTCTTGGCAACAATGCAAGTGTAAAATAACGTGTCAAAAATCAGTGTACAAATAGCAAAGTTCAATCAGTAAGGACCTTGCTACATGTACACTATGGTGTACACTTTAGTTTACTCTTTGCGACGAGAGATTACATTGTTGGAAAGTATAAATTTCAAATTGTTTTCCCATCCAATTGACACTTGACAATAATGCAAGTGTCAAACAACGTGTCAAAAATCTGCGTACAAATAGTAAAGGTCAGTCGGTAAGAATCTTGCTACATGTACACTATGGTGTGCACTTTAGTTTACACTTTACCACTTGACATTACCCGGTTGGACACCTTAAATTTCAAACAATTTTCCAATCCAATTGACACTTGACAACAATGCAATTGCCAAGCAACGCGTCAAAAATCACTATACCAATAGCGAAGGTCAATCGGTAAGAACCTTGCAACATGTACACTATTGTGTACACTATAGTTTACACTTTACCACTTGACATTACCCTGTCGGACACTTTAAATTTCAAATAGTTTTCCAATCCAATTGATACTTGACAACAATGCAAGTGTCGAACAACGTGTCAAAAATCTGTGTATAAATAGCAAAGTTCAATCGGTAAGAACCTTGCTACATGTACACTATGTTGTGCACTTTAGTTTACACTTTGCAACGTGACATTACCCTGTTGGATAGTTTAAATTTCAACCAGATTTTCCATCCAATTGACACTAGTCAACAACCCATAAGTCAAACAACGTGTTGAAAATCAGTATATAAATAGCAAAGTTCAATTGGTGAGGAACTTGCAAAATGTACACTTTAGTTTACACTTTGCCACGTGAAATTATCCCGTTGGACAGTTTAAATTTAAAATAGTTTTCCCATCAAATTGACTCCTAACAACCATTCAAGTGTTGAACGTGTCAAAAATCATTGTACAAATAACAAAGTTCAATCGGAAAGAACATTGCTACATGTAAACTATGATGCACACTTTAGTTTACACTTTGCAACATGACATTACACTGTTGGACAGGTTAAATTCCAAACAGTTTTCACATCCAGTTGACACTTGACAACAATGCAAGCCTCAAACAACTTGTCAAAAATCAGTGTTCAAATAGCAAAGTTCAATCGGTTAGGACCTTGCCACATTACTGATGCGAACCCCGTAGCAATGGAAACTACGAAACCCACAACTAGATTGATGCGGAACCCAAGAACGCCAATACTAATCCGGTTTTGGATCTTGAACCCCAATAATCGAACCACGAAACCTTAGATTAGCAAAGAATCTAAAACCCCTTGATTACAATTAATGAAACCCACAATCCGACGTCAAGAACGCCACAAGAAATCGATTCTTGATAAGTTCTAAGTTTGTCCAATGAAGAACAATTGATTGAAAGGAAATTTCTCTCTCTGTATTAATTTCAGCAAAAGTTTTTTTTACATAATGAAAAGAGTTTCCTATTTATACTGGCATAAAAAACGTCCAAATTAATCAAAATATGGTAATATTTTGATTTCACAAGAGTTCTACCAACATTAGAAGATTCGGCAAAAATTAAAAAAAAAATGAATTTTTTTCCGCTTTTTGATCTATGCGGCCGCATATATCATTTCTATGCGGTTGCATAGATCAACCCAGCCAGCCACAATTACTTTCGGTGGCCTTCTATGCAGCCGCATAGGCCGTTGAGCCTGCGGTCGCATAGACCAACTCCATACCGCCTTCGTCCGCTTTTATCTCGTTGATCCAAGTTCCTTCGGCCTTCGACCCCAACATGAAACTTGTTCCATTTGACCTCCCGAACATTGTTTCATCGATCATTTGCTTGACAAGCAATCCCATCACTTCTTTCACTCGCTTCGTCCTCGATCGTGTCATTGGTCCGCCTTCGACAATCAATGGATCCTTTCCGTAACTCGTCGCTTGACTCACTTCGATTGTGGACGTGCCTTGATTCATATCATCCCCTCCCTCTTCGAAAGGATTCGTCCTCAAATCTGAACCTGCATCGAAAAGAGATAGATCAGCAACATTAAAAGTAGCTGAAACATTATACTCACCTGGTAAGTCCACTTTGTAGGCATTGTCGTTGATCCGCTCAATGACTTGAAACGGTCCATCGCCTCTTGGTTGCAACTTCAACTTCCTCTGTTCTGGAAAATGCTCCTTTCTGAAATGCACCCAGACCCAATCTCCAGGTTCAAATGTAACGCGTCTCCTTCCTTTATTTGCTTTTGATGCAACCAGCTTTCCTTTCTCTTCGATCTGAATCCTGATCCTTTCATGGAGTGCTTTCACCATCTCTGCCTTGCGTTTCCCATCCAAGCTACCTCGTTCATCCACAGGTAAAGGTATTAAATCCATAGGTGTTAGTGGATTAAAACCATAAACAATCTCAAAAGGAGAAAATGAAGTAGTAGAAT
>NC_036246.1:853619-878762 GCF_002742605.1 Olea europaea var. sylvestris
TCCCAATAAAAGCACGCAAAACATGGTTCATTAAACGCATAAAAGTGCTTGGTGCATTAGTGAGTCCAAATGGCATAACTAACAATTCATACAACCCATACTTAGTTTTAAATGCCGTTTTCCATTCATCACCCTCCCGCGTACGAATTTGATGATACCCACTCTTAAGATCAATTTTACTAAAAATGCAAGCCCCATGCAACTCATCAAGCATATCATCTAACCTAGGTATTGGGTGACGATACTTTACCGTGATATTGTTGATAGCTCAGCAATCTACACACATTCTCCAAGTCCCGTCCTTCTTAGGTACCAACAAAACAGGTACAGCACATGGACTCATACTCTCCCTGACATAACCTTTGCTCATCAACTCCTCTACTTACTTCTGAAGCTCCTTCGTCTCCTCGGGATTGCTTCGGTAAGCTGGTCGATTAGGTATGACAGCTCCGGGTACAAAGTCAATCTGGTGCTCGATGCCTCTGATTGGTGGCAATCCACTTGGCATCTCCTCGGGAAACACATCGTCGAACTCCTGCAATAAAGATTTAACCAAACTAGGGAGGGATGTGTTAGAATCCTCAAGATTAAGGAGGGACTCCTTGTACACTAACAATATCATTTGTCTACTTTCATTCATAGCCTTTTTCAACTCACTCTCCTTTGCATAGAAATTGACCTTTGGCTTTTCTCTCCACTCAGCTGACTCTTTTTCTCTCTTCTCAACTAACTCCTTTTCTTTCCCCTCATGTGGCTCCTCTCTCTTTTTTCCACTCTTAGCCACCTCACTATTTTCTCTCTTATCGATGGTTTCACTATTGCCTCTTCTTTTTCCAGACTCTCTTATTCTCTCATCTTCCTCACTTTTCAGCTTGAGTTGATCTCTATAAACTTGTGCAGGTGTTAATGGAGCAAGAGTAATAGTCTTCCCATCCTTGACAAAGCTATATCGATTCCTATACCCATCATGTGTGACCCTTCTATCATATTGCCATGGTCTTCCTAGCAATATATGTCCCACATGCATAGGCACCACATCACAAACTACTTTGTCACTATAACTTCCAATCGAAAAATTAAGACCCTTCGATTCACCTTAACTTCCCCATTATCATTCAACCATTGTAACTTATAAGGCCTAGGGTATCTTAACAATGCTAGTCCTAGTTTCTCAACTATAGTTGTGCTAGCTATATTCGTGCAACTCCCACCATCAATTATCATGCTACAGACCTTATCGTTGACGTAACAACGTGTATGGAAGATATTTTCTCACCGCTGCTCCGAATCATCCACTTTGACTTGAGTGTTAAGAGCTCTCCGTGACACCAATGATTCTCTAACAGCAAACTCCAATTTTTCTTCCTTTTCAACGTCCTCCAATGCAAGCATGTCATCATACTCGCCTTCACTTTCACTCACCACTTCTCCATTATCCAACAACACCATTACCCATTTATTTGGGCATTGAGAAGCGATGTGCCCGGACCCCAAACATCTGAAACACTTAACGTCTCAGTTTCTTGATGGTTGTGAATCAGTTTTGGGTGCTGTTTTGCTAGCACTTTCCTCTTTCCCTTTTTGCCATTCATTCCTACCCTTAGGTACAGCTTTATCAACCTTATTGTTGTTGTTGTTGTTATTCCATCCCGATTTCCAAGATGGATTTGCACTCGAAGTTCCTATCGGTTGCCTAGCTGTCCCTTTCCTCTTCAACTGTCTCTCCACCTTCATAGCCACATGCAACATGTCTTCCAATTCCATATAATGTTGCAACTCTACTACATTGGCAATTTCCCTATTCAAACCATTCAAAAATCGTGCCATGGTAGCCTCTCGATCCTCCACCACATTAGCCCTAATCATGAGTATTTTCATCTCCTTATGGTAATCTTCTACACTTTTTGACCCTTGATATAGACCTTGCAGTTTTTGATGGATATCTCGGTAATAGTGGCTAGGAACAAACCTCTTTCTCATCAATGACTTCAATTCTTCCCAAGTGCTAACTGGTCTTCCCCCACTCCTACGTTGTGAAGTAACCACTTGGTCCCACCATGAAATGGCATAGTCACTGAACTCTAAAACCGCTAACTTCACCTTCTTCTCCTCCGAATAATTATAACATTCGAAGATCATCTCAACCTTTCTCTCCCACTCCAGATATGCTTTGGGATCACTCCTTCCTTTGAATGAAGGAATGGTCATCTTTATATTTCCTAGATTTCCATCCAACTCCTCCCCGCGATCATTCCAACCCCGTCTATCGAACCTATCGCCTTTATTCCTCATCCTTCCCATCTCAACACCGTGAAATTCATCTTCGCCTAGTTCATATCCATACTCTTCTCGCCTTTCCCTCCTAGGCTCCCATCTATCCGGTCCTCTGGCATTGGACACATCCACTCGATGCCCCCGACTAAGATTGGCCACTGATGTATCTAACCTATTCATCCAAGCCTCTTGCTTCTCCAACCGTTCTCTCATATCTCCAAACGCCCTTTGAAACATTTGCACCAAATCCTCCAATGCGTTGTTATTGTTGCCTTGTTGGCTTGAGTTTGATTCTGCCCTTTCTGACATCCTAACACTAAAATTTTATTTAACTGCCTCACCAAAGTCACTCGAAAACACACAATGGCTTTTACCCTCTATTGAGCTCACCTCTCTGCCTTTTACCACTCAGTTCTTTCAACAATTACTTCTAAGGACAATCAATGAACTCAATCAATCAATCAATCTTGTAGAATTCTCAAACCGGATGTGATTCAAAGAATTGTAACAAAAGGACTCAAGGAAACTTCTAAAACTTTGACTTTGAATTGAAGGATTGGAATGAATCAATGTGTCCAGGCAACTGAGAAATGATATTGAATAAAAAAATTGTTGGTATTTGACTGATCAATAATACGTAACAATTTTTTTATAACTGTACGGATGAACAGTACCGTACGGATGAACAGTAACTTTTTTTATGATCCGGAATTCAATAACAAAACCAACGCAGAAAACGAAAACGAATTTGGGCAAAAATTGACCCCGGAAAACAGAATATGATGATTCCTTTTGACACTTTTTGGATCAAAGAATCAAGAAAAAATTCTGGACACAAGAACACAAGGAATTGAAAGGAATTAAAAAAAAACAAAGATATGACCTGATTAAATTGGAGCCAAAGCTCTGATACCAACTGATGCGAACCCCGTAGCAATGGAAACTACGAAACCCACAACTAGATTGATGCAGAACCCAAGAACGCCAATACTAATCCGGTTTTGGATCTTGAACCCCAATAATCGAACCATGAAAACTTAGATTAGCGAAGAATCTAAAACCCCTTGATTAGAATCAATGAAACCCACAATCCGACGTCAAGAACACCACAAGAAATCAATTCTTGATAAGTTCTAAGTTTGTCCAATGAAGAACAATTGATTGAAAGGAAATTTCTCTCTCTGTATTAATTTCAGCAAAAGTTTTTTTTTACATAATGAAAAGAGTTTCCTATTTATACTATGGCATAAAAAACATCCAAGATAATCAAAATATGGTAATATTTTGATTTCACAAGAGTTCTACCAACATTACAAGATTCGGCAAAAATTAAAAAAAATGAATTTTTTTCCGCTTTTTGATCTATGCGGCCGCATAGATCATTTCTATGTGGTCGCATAGATCAACCCAGCCAGCCACAAGTACTTTCGGTGGCCTTTTATGCGGCCACATAGGCCGTTGAGCCTGCGGTCGTATAGACCAACTTCGTGCTGCCTTCGTCCGCTTTTATCTCGTTGATCCAAGTTCCTTCGGCCTTCGACCCCAGCATGAAACTTGTTCCATTTGACCTCCCGACCATTGTTTCATCAATCGTTTGCTTGACAAGCAATTCCATCACTTCGTCCTCAATCGTGTCATCGGTCCGCCTTCGACTATCAATGGATCCTTTCCATAACTCGTTGCTTGACTCGCTTCGGTTGTGGACGTGCCTTGATTCATATCAATTACACTATGGTTACACTTTAATTTACACTTTGTCACATGACATTACCCTGTTGGACAGTTCAAATTTCGAATAGTTTTCTCATCCAATTGAAACTTGACAACAATGCAAGTGTCAAACAACGTGTCGAAAATCAGTGTACAAATAGCAAAGTTCAATCGATAAGGACCTTACTACATGTACACTATGGTGTACACTTTAGTTTACACTTTGAAACGTGACATTACCCTATTGGATAGTTTAAATTTCAAACAGTTTTTCCATCCAATTAACACTTGATAGCAATGCAAGCGTCAAACAACGTGTCCAAATCAATGTACAAATAGTAAAGTTCAATCAATAAGGACCTTGCTACATGTAAACTCTGGTGTACACTTTAGTTGACACTTTACCGCGTGACATTACCCTATTGGACAGTTTATATTTCAAATAGTTTTCCCATCCAATTGACACTTGACAACAATGCATGAGTCAAACAATGCGTAGAAAATCAGTGTACAAATAGTAAAGTTCAATCGTAGAGGAACTTGCTACATGTACACTATGTTGTACACTTTAGTTTACACTTTGCCACGTTACATTTTCCTATTGAACAATTTAAATTTCAAACAGTTTTTCCAGCCAATTGACACATGACAACAATTCAAGTATTGAAAAACGTGTCAAAAATCAGTCTACAAATAGTAAAGTACAATCGGTAACAACCTTGCTACATGTACACTATGGTGTATACTTTAGTTTACACTTTGCAACACGACATTACCTTGTTGGACAGCCTAAATTTCAAATAATTTTCCCATCCAATTGGCACTAGTTAACAATGTAAGTGTCAAACAATGTGTCAAAAGTAAGTGTACAAATAGCAAAGGTCAATCGGTTAGAACCTTGCTACATGTACACTATGGTGTACACTTTAGTTTACACTTTACCACGTGACAATACCATGTTGGATAGTTTAAATTTCAAATAGTTTTTCCATCCAATTGACATTTGACAGCAATGTAAGTGTCGAACAACGTGTCAAAAATCAATGTAAAAATAGAAAAGTTCAATCGATAAGAATCTTGCCACATGTACACTATGGTGTACACTTTAGTTTACACTTTGCCACGTGACATTACCCTGTTGGACAGTTTATATTTCAACTAGTTTTCTCATCCAATTGACTCTTGAGAACAATGCAAGTGTCAAACAACGTGTCGAAAATCAGTGAACAAATAGCAAAATTCAATCGATAAGAATCTTGCTACATGTACACTATGGTGTACACTTTAGTTTACACTTTGCCACGTGACATTGCCCTGTTGGACAATTTATATTTCAAATAGTTTTCCCATCCAATTGACTCTTGAGAACAATGCAAGTGTCAAACAACGTGTCGAAAATCAGTGAACAAAAAGCAAAGTTCAATCGATAAGAACCTTGCTACATGTACACTATAGCGTAAACTTTAGTTTACACTTTACCACGTGACATTACCCTATTGGAAAAGTTTTATTTTAAATAGTTTTCCCATCTCATTGACTCTTGAAAACAATGCAACTATCAATAAACGTGTCGAAAATCAGTGTACAAATAGCAAAGTTCAATCGGTAAGGACCTTGCTCCATGTACACTATGGTGTACACTTTAGTTTACTCTTTGCAACGAGACATTACCTTGTTGGAAAGTATAAATTTCAAACTAGTTTCCCATCCAATTGAACTTGACAATAATGCAAGTGTCAAACAATGTGTCAAAATAGTGTGCAAACAGAAAAGTTCAATCGGTAAGATCCTTGCTACATGTACACTATGATGTACACAATTAAGTTTGCACTTTACTAAGTGACATTACCCTGCTGGACAGTTTAAATTTAAAACAATTTTCCCATCCAATTGACACATGACAGCATTGCATGTGTCAAACAACGTGTCAAAAACCGGTGTACAAATAGCAAAGTGCAATCGGTAAAAACCTTGCTATATGTACACTATGTTGTACACTTTAGTTTAAACTTTACCACGTGACATTACCCTGTTGGATAGTTTTAAGTTCAAACTGCTTTTCCATCCAATTGACTCTAGGCAACAATGCAAGTGTCGAATAACGTGTCGAAAATCAGTGTACAAATAGCAAAGTTCAATCGGTAAGGACCTTACTACAAGTACACTATGGTATACACTTTAGTTTACACTTTGCCCCGTGACATTACCCTATTGGACAGTTTATATTTCAAACAGTTTTTCCATCAATTTAACTCTTGACAACAATGCAAGTGTCAAACAACGTGTCGAAAATCAGTGTACAAATAGCAAAGTTCAATCGGTAAAAATCTCGCTACATGTACACTATGGTGTACGCTTTAGTTTACACTTTACCACATAACATTATCCTATCGGACAGTTTAAATTTCAAATAGTTTTCTCATCCGATTGACACTTGACAACAATGCAAGTGTCGAACAACGTATCAAAAATTGATGTACAAATAGCAAAGTTCAATCGATAAGAATCTTGCTACATGTACATTATGGTGTACACTTTTGTTTACACTTTGCTACGTGTCATTACCCTGTTGGACATTTTAGAGTTCAAACATGTGACGCCCTGAACTTAAGCTTCGAGGGCAACGTACTAAACATAATAACTTCTACCTTTGGTACATGTAAATACTCTTAAATAGAAGTATTACATGTTAAAAACTTATTTTCAATCTGATAAAATCATTCTTATAAAATTTGATAGCCGATAAAAGTGCATGTCGACAATAAGTTATACTTTACATATACGGCCTCGGCACTATCAAGGTTAGTTGAGGCAGCAAGTTTGACAATCTTTATAAAATTCATCCCCACTCCGTTTTACATGAAATTTGTGGCATTAGAAAGATAATTTCAAGTAGTTTTATAGGTTAAAATATGAAAATTTTCCAAGATCATATGATATAGACGTTTTACTGAAAACAGTGAAGTATTACACAGGAAATCCAGATTGACCTTTAGACGTTAAAACCTTGATAACTCAGGCCATAGATATCCAAATTGAGTGATTCCTTCGGCCATATTTAGAAACCTCAAAGAGGAAAACAGACATATTTTAAGAATCTCAAATGGACATTTATGAAGTTAGAAACATCGTTTTGAAATTGACTCCAGAAACTGTCCCGTTTCTGCCTTTTGTCTCTTACAAGGAAAATAAACTACAAAAATGTCTCTTAACATAACATGAAAGATATAATTACAAAATTTACTATTAATATCATATTTCATCATGTCATGTACATATTTTTACATAATACCATAAGAAAAATAGATGGAAAAACTGTCATCGAACAAAACACACAAAAGAAAACTTTCGGTACAAAACTTCGTTGTCCTTAATCCATCATCGCTTAAGCCAACTAACTTCCATCAATCCAAACGATCATGGATCTGAAAATTTAGGATAACAAACTATCAGTATAAGAAATACTCAGTAAGATACCATACTTGGATTTTTATCATGATAATACTACACAAAAGAATACAATCAAACCCATACTTGCACATTCCGGCTTGCCGGTGCCCTTTGGACTTGTCCTAAGGCATAAATAGATATCTAACTTTGTGGACTTGTCCACCATAATCATATTATGGTTTTTCATGCATACGTTAAGCATAAATATTACCATGAAAATCATAACTCTTAAGCATGAAAGTATCTTACCGTAAAATTTGAAGATCTTCGATTGAAATGTAAATTGGAAGTGCTAGGTTTACTTCCCTTTCCTTTTTATTTTTGGTTTTTGCTCTCTTTTTAAGTGTATAAGTGTTTTGTAAAATGAAGGAAATCTTTCTATGGCAATGGATATGGATGTATTTATATATATATAAAGATAAGGATAAATGGTTGATATTTTTTCCTCCCTCTTCCATCTCCACCGCCTCACCTCTCTTTCTTTCCATTTTTCTTTTTCTTTTTTTTCTTGCTTGTACACATGTTTGGTCTATTATCTAAGTGTATGGTGATGATGGATGACAAGTGGGTTGATTATAGGGTAATAAGTGGCCTTAAAACCTAGATTTACAAAGGAAACCTGTCATTTTTTCAACTAATATAATCTAAACCTGCTAACTTTCATTGTTAACAAAGTGTACCCCAAATTTAAACTTATACCCAACTTACATATTCAAAAATTGTAGATTGTAACATAATTTAATCATTTGGTCAATTGAAATCCTAGCAAAATAATCCACTTCATTTAAATCCAAACTTGCCTTAAGTTTCAATTAACTAATAATCACTTCATACATACACAACCTTTGACTCTTCATGCCTACATTCATTAACTACCTCTAACATTAACCACTACAAAGGTGGTGTCCCCTTTTACCTTATGGCCAAAAATAGTATTGAAAGTTAAATCGCTATCCCAAAGAAATTTAAATAAGCATAAAATTTCGGAATATTACAAAATAATTTTCTCATCCAATTGACACATGACAACATTGCATGTGTCAAACAACATGTCAAAAATCAGTGTACAAATAGCAAAGTGCAATCTATAAAAACTTTTCTACATGTACACTTTAGTTTACACTTTGTCACATGACATTGCCCTGTTGGACAGTTTATATTTCGAACAGTTTCCCATCCAATTGACTCTTGACAACAATGCAAGTGTCAAACAACGTGTTGAAAATCAGTGTACAAATATCAATGTCCAACTAGTAAGAACCTTGCTACATGTACACCATGGTGTACACTTTAGTTTACACTTTGACACGTGAAATTACACTGTTGGACAGTTTATATTTCAAACAGTTTTGCCATCCAATGGACACTTGACAACAATGCAAGTGTCAAAAAACTTATCGAAAATCAATTTACAAATAGCAAAGTTCAATCGGTAAGGTCCTTACTACATGTACACTATGGTGTACACTTTAGTTTACACTTTTCCACGTGACATTACCCGGTTGGACAGTTTGTATTTCAAACAGTTTTCCCATCCAATTGACTCTTGACAACAATGCAAGTGTCAAACAACGTGTCAAAAATTAGTGTACAAATAGCAAAGTTCAATCGGTAAGGAACACTCTACATGTACACTATGGTGTACACTTTAGTTTGCCATTTGCCATGTGACATTACCCTGTTGGATAGTTTAAATTTCAAACAGTTTTCCCATCCAATTGACACTTGATAACAATTAAAATGCCGAACAACGTGTCAAAAATCAGTATAAAAATAGCAAAGTTCAATCGGTAAGAACCTTGCTACATGTACACTATGGTGTACACTTTAGTTTACACTTTGCCATGTGACATTACCCTGTTGAACGCTTTATATTTCAAATACTTTTCCTATCCAATTGACACTTGACAACAATGCAAGTGTTAAATAACGTGTCAAAAATTAGTGTACAAATTGTAAAGTTCAATTGGTGAGGACATTGCTATATGTACACTATGGTGTACAATTTAGTTTACACTTTGCCACGTGACGTTACCCTGTTGGACAGTTTAAATTTCAAACAGTTTTCCCATCCAATTAACACTTGACAACAATTAAAGTGTCGAGTAATGTGTCAAAAATTAGTGTACAAATAGCAAAGTTCAATCGGTAAGGACCTTGCTACATGTACACTATGGCGTACACTTTAGTTTACACTTTGCCACGTGACATTACCCTGTTGGACAATTTATGTTTCAAACAATTTTCCTATCCAACTGACACTTGACAACAATGCAAGTGTTAAACAACATGTCAAAAATTAGTGTACAAATAGCAAAGTTCAATCGGTGAGGAAATTGCTACATGTACACTATGTTGTACATTTTAGTTTACACTTTGCCATGTGACATTACGCTGTT
Source organism: Olea europaea var. sylvestris (assembly GCF_002742605.1). NCBI lineage: Eukaryota > Viridiplantae > Streptophyta > Magnoliopsida > Lamiales > Oleaceae > Olea > Olea europaea. The sequence continues at coordinate 863,453 of NC_036246.1, forward strand.
GGACAGTTTAGATTTCAAACAATTTTCCCATCCAATTGACACTTGGCAACAATTAAATTGTTGAAATGAAAAAAAACACATTTTTTCCGGTCGCTACAGTACATGTAGCAAGGTCCTTATCGATTGAACTTTGCTAATTGTTTATTGATTTTTGACACGTTGTTCGACACTTGCATTGTTGTCAAGTGTCAATTGGATGGGAAAATTATTTGGAATTTAAACTATCCAACAGGGTAATATCACGCGACAAAGTGTAAACTAAAGTATACACCACAGTATACATGTAGCAAGGTCCTAACCGATTGAACTTTGCTATTTGTTCACTGATTTTTGACACCTTGTTTGACACTTACATTGTTGTCAAGTGTCAATTGGATGGGGAAACTGCTTGAAATTTAAACTGTCCAACAGGGGAATGTCACGTTGCAAAGTGTAAACTAAAGTGTACACCATAGTGTACAAGTAGTAAGGTTCTTACCGATTGAATTTTGTTATTTGTACACTGATTTTTGATACGTTGTTTGACACTTACATTTTTGTCAAATGTCAATTGGATCGACAACCTATTTGAAATTTAAACTGTCTAGCAGAGTAAGGTCACGTGGCAAAGTGTGAACTTAAGTGTGTACACCATAGTGTACATGAATGAATGTTCTTCCTGATAGAACTTTGCTATTTGTACATTGATTTTTGCCACGTTGTTTGACAGTTACATTGATGTCAAGTGTCAATTGGATGGGAATACTATTTGAAATTTAAACTGTCCAACAGGGTAATGTCACGTGACAATGTGTAAACTAAAGTTTACACGATAGTGTACATGTAGCAAGGTCCTTATCGATTGAACTTTGTTATTTGTACACTGATTTTTGACAGGTTGTTTGACACTTGCATTGTTGTAAAGTGTCTATTGGATGGGAAAATTGTTTGAAATATAAACTGTCCAACAGGGTAATGTCAGGTGGCAAAGTATAAACTAAAGTGTACACCATAGTGTAAATATAGCAAGGTTCTTACCATCTGACATTTGCTATTTGTACACTGATTTTTGACACGTTGTTTGACACTTGCACTGTTGTCAAGTGCCAATTGGATGGGAAAAATATTTGAAATTTAAAATGTTCCACAGGATAATGTCATGACGCAAAGTGTAAACTAAAGTGTACACCATAGTGTACATGTAGCAAGGCTCTTATTGATTGAACTTTGCTATTCGTACACTGATTTTCGATCCTAATAGTTCAAATTAAATTATGGTCACGAAAGTAAAATTTCGCATACTTGATTTTCTTAAATTTTACAAGGTGTTAAAATCACTTTTAACCGGCAAAATTTTATGTTAATTTGGTTACATTATTTTTCTTACAACACACTTTATTTTAATACTACCATTTTTGTTTCCATTATGTAAACTATTTTTTTTTTGAAATTGGACAAATTACTTGCATGTTTCATCATCCATCATTTATGCTCCAACTTATCATTTTAATAAACTTCCATTTTTGTCAATGCCAAAACCGTACCCTTTCATTCATTTGAAAATAAAATTACAACTCCAATTATTATCCATTGTAACCTCCAATTTTAAACAACCCTATCTCAGCATATTAATCTCCATTTTGTTAACTGCCAACAATTATCATTTTAACTCCCCACTAACCATGTTTTTTTTTATTTTCCCACATCAGTTAACTGCCGGCCACTTCCATAAAGTTATTGATAGATATTAATTATTCCAAATACTTCCTTAATTTCCAATTGGTTAACTGCTACCACAGAAAATAACTACCTACATATTTATCCACCAATTATCTTAACTTAGCATTTTAACTCTTATCTAAACAATTTCAATTTCAACCTACCCACTAAGTGCATTTTAACATCCACTTTTGCCCTGCCATGAAACCGTCTCTTTTGTTTTAAGTCGTGAGTTCATTTTCAAAGCTGAAATCTCATCTTCTTTAGCCACTCTCTCTCTCCCTATTATACTTATGCATCAAATTATTTTGCCCCTTCTTCCATAGACAAAAAGAACTTTGAGTCTGAAAATTTCTAAAGAAAAGGGCAAGACGTACGCTGCATTTTATTCTTTGGACACGAAAGGATATTTCAAACTCCAAGCATTAAGGTAGGGGTGCTTCGGCACTTATATAAGTGATGTAAGATTTATATATTTTCGTTTGCATTAAATGTGTTATTGCGTTGCTCATGAAGGAATCACCGTTTGGTGGTTTAAACAAGAGATGAAGAGATGATTATGACAAATGAAATGGGGTTATCAAAACTTAAGAGTAAGCGGACTGACTGATCACCAATTCGCTTGAAATTGATGGTGGCACAATTAACCAAAGCTTGCATTTCTGAAAATATATATTTTTACCGTTTACATAAGTGTTTCCTACTGAGTATTATTTATAGTACTCATCCCTACAAATAATTTTACAGGTTAAGATCGAGGCATGGTAGTGGTTGGCATAGTGGCAAGTGTTCGAGGATCTCTAATGCTTTCAATTTCTAGTAAATATTTCTATTTATGTAAACCTTTTATGGATACTTAGATGACACTTTTTAGAAACATAGTCAATGCATGATAATTAGAATTTAGACGTGTTGGATTGAATATGTATGAAGTTTAAATTTATGCTAGGTTAAATTTAAGATTCTGTCCACCTATTTGAAAATGGTATAACTTGGGCTACGGTGCATTTTTTTATGTGAAATTAGTGGGGTTTGAAAGGTCTATGAGTCTTCTAATAGTGTCCCTTGGAATTTCTTGAAAATATTATCTAAAAATAAAGTTATGCTTGTTTTAGTAAACTGTGTCGTGTCGAATCCGAGATTTCTGTCCAGTACATTCGAGTAATATTTTCGTGCTTCAAACGTTATCGTCGAAATCCAAAATTTTTATATGTGGTGCATATATGAATGATTTAATCCCTGTAGAAATTTCATAAATTTTAATAGACATTTGCTAGGCCAAAGATATTTTTCTTCTGCTGTCGTTAAATCCGTAACTGTCGATTTGCCTTCAAATCTTTTACAAAATCAAATTTTGCTACATTTGCCTAAGTTATATAGATAACTACCGTCCATTATAGTTTTATATATTTTTTTAAAAAAATTTGGATTTATAAAATACTTTGGCTGGCGTCAAAGGGGTCGAACCAAAGAAAGAAACGAATATTATTTTAACGCTTCGGTTTCCGAGAATTCGGGGCGTTATATGTACACTATGTTGTACACTTTAATTTACACATTGCCACATGAAATTTTCGTGTAGGACCGTTTAAATTTCAAATAGTATTACCATCCAATTGACACTAAACAACAATGTAAGTGTCAAACAACGTGTCAAAAATCATTGAACAAATAGCAAGGCTGAATCAGTAAGGACCTTGCTACATGTACACTATGGTGTACGTTTTAGTTTACACTTTGTCACGTGACATTACCCTGTAAGAAAGTTTAAATTTCAAATAATTTTTCCATCCAATTGACACTTGAGAACAATTAAAGTGTCGAATAATGTGTCAAAAATCAGTGTACAAATAGCAAAGTTCAATCGGTAAGGACCTTGCTACATGTACACTATGGTGTACACTTTAGTTTACACTCTGCCACGTGACATTACCCTGTTGGACAGTTTATATTTCAAATATTTTTCCTATCCAATTGACACTTGACAACAATGCAAGTATTAAACGTGTCAAAACAGTTTACAAATAGCAAAGTTCAATCAGTGAGGAAATTGCTACATTTACACTATGGTGTACACTTTAGTTTACACTTTGCCACGTGACATTACCCTGTTGGACAGTTTAAATTTCAAACAATTTTCCCATCCAATTGATACTTGACAACAATTAAAGTGTCGAACAACATGTCAAAAATCAGTGTACAAATGGTAAAGTTCAATCGGTAAGAACCTTACTACATGTACACTATGGTGTACACTTTAGTTAACACTTTGCAACATGACATTACCCTATTGAACAGTTTAAATTTCAAATAGTTTCCCCATCTAATTGACATTTATAAAGAATGTAAGTGTTAAACAACGTATCAAAAATCAGTGTACAAATAGCAAATGTCAGACGGTAAGAACCCTGCTACATTTACACTATGGTGTACACTTTAGTTTACACTTTGCCACGTGACATACCCTGTTGGACAGTTTATAGTTCAAACAATTTTCCCATCCAATTGACTCTTGACAACAATGCAAGTGTCGAACAACGTGTCAAAAATTGGTATACTGATAGCAAAGTTCAATCGATAAGAACCTTGCTACATGTACACTATGGCGTACACTTTAGTTTACATATTGCCACGTGACATTACCTTGTTGGACATTTTATATTTCAAATAGTTTTCTCATCCGATTGACTCTTGACAACAATGCAAGTGTCAAACAACGTGTCGAAAATCAGTGCACAAATAGCAAAGTTCAATCGGTAGGGACCTTGCTACATGTACACTATGGTGTACACACTAAAGTTTACACATTGCCACGTGGTATTACCCTACTGGACAATTAAATTTCAAACAATTATCCCATCCAATTGACACTTGACAATAATGCAAGTGTCAAACAACGTGTCAAAAATCAGAGTACAAATCACAAATTTCAATCGGTAAGGACCCTGCTGCATGTACACTATGGTGTAGACTTCGGCTTACACTTTGCCACGTGATATTACCCTGTGGGACAGTTTAAATATCGAACAGTTTTCCCATCCAATTCACACTTGACAACAACACATTAGTCAAACAACGTGTCAAAAATTAGTGTACAAATAGGAAAGTTCAATCGGTTAGGACCTTGTTACATTACACTAAGGTGAATACTTTAGTTTAAACTTTGCCACGTGACATTACCCTATTGGACAGTTTAAACTTCGAACAGTTTTTCCATCAAATTGACACTTGACAATAATGTAAGTGTCAAACAACGTGTCGAAAATCGATGTACAAATATAAAATTTCAATCGATAAGGACCTTGCTACATGTACACTTTAGTGTACACTTTAGTTTAAACTTTGCAACGTGTCATTATCTTGTTGGACAGTTTAAATTTCAAACATATTTCTCGTCCAATTGGCACTTGACAACAATGCAAGTGTCAAACAACGTGTCAAAAATCAGTGGACAAATAGCAAAGTTCAATCGGTGAGAAACTTGCTACATGTACACTATGGTGTACACTTTAGTTTACACTTGGCCACGTGACATTACCCTGTTGGACAGTTTAAATTTCAAACAATTTTCCCATTCAATTGACACTTGACTACAATGTAAATGTCAAACAACGTGTCAAAAATCAGTGAACAAGTAGCTAAGTTCAATTGGTTAGAATAATGTAATTGTCAAACGACGTGTCAAAAATCATTGTACAAGTAGCAAGGTTGAATCAGTAAGGACCTTGCTACATGTACACTATGGTGTACAATTTTATTTACACTTTGCCACATGACATTACCCTGTTGGAAAATTTAAATTTTCAAACAGTTTTCCCACCCAATTGGCACTTACCACATGACATTACCCTGTTGGACAATGTACAAATAGCAAAGTTCAATCGGGAAGAACATTGCTACATGTACACTATGGTGTACACGCTTAAGTACAAATCACAACGTTCAATCGGTAAGGACCCAACTACATGTACAATATGGTGTACACTTTAGTTTACACTTTACAACGTGACATTCCCCTGTTGGACAGTTTAAATTTCAAACAGTTTTTCCATCCAATTAACACTTGACAACAATGCAAGTGTCAAATAATGAGTTAAAAATCAGTGAACAAATAGCAAAGTTCAATCGGTTAGGACCTTGCTACACGTACACTATGGTGTACACTTTAGTTTACACATTGCCACGTGACATTACCCTGTTAAACAGTTTAAATTTCAAAAAGTATTCCCATCCAATTGACACTTGACAACAAGTGTCAAACAACGTGTCAAAAATCAATGTACAAATAGCAAAGTTCAATCGGGAAGAACATTGCTACATGTACACTATGGTGTACACACTTACATTCACACTTCGCCGCGTGACCTTACTCTGCTGGACTATTTAGATTTCAAACAGTTTTCCATCCAATTGACACTTGACAACAATACAAGTGTCAAACAAAGTGTCAAAAATCAGTGTACAAATAGCAAAGTTCAATCGGTAAGAACCTTACTAGTTGTACACTATGGTGTACACTTTAGTTTACACTTTGCAACGTGACATTCCCCTATCGGACAGTTTAAATTTCAAACAGTTTTCCCATCAAATTGACAATTGACAATAATGCAAGTATCAAACAATGAGTTAAAAATTAGTGAACAAATAGCAAAGTTCAATCGGTTAGGACATTGCTACATGTACACTATGGTGTACACTTTGCTACGTGACATTCCACTATTGGACAGTTTAAATTTCAAAAAGATTTTCCATCCAATAGACAGTTGACAACAATGCAAGTGTCAAACAACGTATTAAAAATCAGTGTACAAATAGCAAAGTTGAATCGGTTAGGACCTTGCTACATGTATACTATGGTGTACACTTTTGTTTACACTTTGCCACGTGACATTATCCTGTTGGACAGCTTAAATTTCAAGTAGTTTTCCCATCCAATTGACACTTGATAACAATGTATGTGTCGAACAATGTGTCAAAAATCAGTGTACAAATAGGAAAGTTCAATCGATAAGGACCTTGCCACATGTACACTATGGTGTACACTTTAGTTTACACATTGCCACGTGAAATTTCCCTATTGGACATTTTAAATTTCAAATAGCATTCCCATCTAATTAACACTAGAAAACAATGTAAGTGTCAAACAACGTGTCAAAAATCATTGTACAAATAGTAAGGTTCAATCAGTAAGGACCTTGCTACATGTACACTATGGTGTACACTTTAGTTTACACTTTGCCACATGACATTACCTTGTTGGACAGTTTAAATTTTAAACAGTTTTCCCATCACAATTTACAATTGGCAACAATGTAAGTTTCAAACAACATGTCAAAAATTTATGTGCAAATAGCAAAGTTCAATCGGGAAGAACATTGCTACATTAACACTATGGTGTACACACTTAAGTTCACACTTTGCCATGTGACATTACCCTGTTGGACAGTTTGTATTTCAAATAGTTTTCCCATCCAATTGACTTGTGACAACAATGCAAGTGTCAAAAAACGTGTTGAAAATAAGTGTACAAATATCAAAGTTCAATTGGTAAGGACCTTGCTACACGTACACTATGGTGTACACTTTAGTTTATACTTTGCCACGTGACATTACCCTGTTGGACAGTTTGTATTTCAAGCAGTTTTCCCTTCCGAATGACACTTGACAGCAATGCAAGTTTCAAGCAACGTGTCAAAAATTAATGTACAAATAGCAAATTTCAATCGGGAAGAACATTGCTACATGTGCACTCTAGCGTATACACTTAAGTTCACACTTTGCCACGTGGCACTACCTTGCTGGACAGTTTAAATTTCAAAGAGTTTTTCCATTCAATTGACACTTGACAACAATGCAAGTATTAAACAACTTGTCAAAAATCAGTGTACAAATAGAAAAGTTTAGTCGATAAGAACCTTACTACATGTACACTATGGTGTACACTTTAGTTTACATTTTACAATATGACATTACCCTATTGGACAATTTAAATTTCAAAGAGTTTTCCCATCCAATTGGCACTTGGCAGCATTGCAAGTGTCAAACATTGTGTAAAAATCAGTGTACAATTAGCAAAGGTCAATCGGTAAGAACCTTGCTACATGTACACTATGATGTACACTTTAGTTCACACTTTGCTACATGACATTACCTTGTTAGGTAGTTTAAATTTCAAATAGTTTTCCCATCTAATTGACACTTGACAACAATGCAAGTGTCGAACAACGTGTCAAAAATCGGTGTACAAATAGCAAAGTTCAACTGGTAAGAACCTTACAACATGTACACTATAGTGTACACTTTAGTTTACAATTTGCTATGTGACATTACCCTGTTGGACAGTTTAAATTTCAAAAAGTTTTCCCATCCAATTGACACTTGACAACAATGCATTTGTCAAACAACGTGTCAAAAATCAACGTACAAATAACAAAGTTCAATCGGGAAGAACATTGCTACTGGTACACTATGGTGTACACACTTAAGTTCATACTTTACCACGTGCCATTACCCTGCTAGACAGTTTAAATTTTAAAAAGTTTTTCCATCCAATTGACACTTGACAACAATGCAAGTGCCAAACAACGTGTCAAAAATCTGTGTACAAATAGCAGCGTTCAACTGGTAAGAACCTTACTACATGTACACTATAGTGTACACTTTAGTTTACACTTTGCTATGTGACATTACCCTGCTGGACAGTTTCAATTTCAAATAGTTTTTCCATCCAATTGACACTTGACAACAATCTAAGTGTCAAACAACGTGTCAAAAATCAGTGTACAAATAGCAAAGTTCAATCGGTAAGGACCTTGCTACATGTAAACTATGGTGTACACTTTAGTTTACACTTTGCGACGTGACATTACCCTGTTGGGCAGTTTATATTTCAAGCAGTTTTCCCATCCAATTTATAATTGACAAGAATGCATGAGTCCAACAACATGTCGAAAATTAATGTACAAATAGCAAAGTTCAATCAATGAGGAACTTGCTACATGTACACTATTGTGTACACTTTAGTTTACACTTGGCCACGTAACATTACCATGTTGGACAGTTTATATTTCAAACAGATTTTCCATCCAATTGAAACTTGACAACAATTCAAGTGTCGAACAAGGAGTCAAAAATCAATGTACAAATAGCAAAGTCGGGAACAACATTGCTACATGTACACTATAGTGTACACACTTAAGTTCACACTTTGCCATGTGACGTTACCCTGCTGGACAATTTAAATTTCAAACAGTTTTCTCATCCAGCTAACACTTGACAACAATGCAAGTGTCAAACATCGTGTCAAAAATAAGAGTACAATTAACAAAGGTCAGTCCGTAAGAACTTTGCTACATGTACACTATGGTGTACACTTTAGTTTAAACTTTGCCACGTGACATTACCTTGTTGGGTAGTTTAAATTTCAAACAATTTTTCTATCCAATTGACACTTGACAACAATGTAAGTGTCGAACAACGTGTCAAAAATCAGTGTACAAATAGCAAAGTTCAATCGATAAGAACCTTGCTACACACTTTAGTTTACACTTTGCCACGTGACATTACCCTGTTGGACAGTTTGTATTTCAAATAGTTTTCCCATCCAATTGACTCTTGACAACAATCCAAGTGTTAAACAACAAGTCGAAAATTAGTGTACAAATAGCAAAGTTCAATCGGTGAGGAACTTGTTACATGTACACAATGGTGTACACTTTAGTTTACACTTGGCCACATGACATTACCATGTTGGACAGTTTAAATTTCAAATAGTTTTCCCATCCAATTAACACTTGACAACAATTTGAGTGTCGAGAAATATGTCAAAAATCAGTGTACAAATAGTAAAGTTCAATCGCTAAGAACCTTGCTACATGTACACTATGACGTACACTTTAGTTTACACTTTGCAACATAGCATTACCCAGTTGGACAGTTTAAATTTCAAATAGTTTTCCCATCCAATTGGCACCTGACAACAATACAAGTGCCAAATAACGTGCCAAAAATCAGCGTACAAATAGCAAAGGTCAGTCAGTAAGAACCTTGCTACATGTACACTATGGTGTACACTTGAGTTTACACTTTGCCACGTGACATTACACTGTTGGATAGTTTAAATTTCAAATATTTTTCCCATCCAATTGACCCTTGACAACAATGTAAGTGCCAAACAATGTGTCAAAAATCAATGTACAATTAGCAAAGTTCAATCGGTGAGGAGCTTGCTACATGTACACTTTGGTTTACACTTGGCCACGTCACATAACCCTGTTGGACAGTTTAAATTTCAAATAGTTTTCCCATCCAATTAACACTTGACAACAATTTAAGTGTCGAGAAATATGTCTAAAATCAGTGTACAAATAGTAAAGTTCAATCGCTAAAAACCTTGCTACATGTACACTATGACGTAGACTTTAGTTTACACTTTGCAACATAACATTACCCAGTTGGACAGTTTAAATTTCAAATAGTTTTCCCATCCAATTGGCACCTGACAACAATACAAGTGTCAAACAACGTGCCAAAAATCAGCGTACAAATAGCAAAGGTCAGTCGGTATGAACCTTGCTACATGTACACTATGGTGTACACTTTAGTTTACACTTTGCCACGTGACATTACACTGTTGGATAGTTTAAATTTCAAACAGTTTTCCCATCCAATTGACGCTTGATAACAATGTAAGTGTCAAACAATGTGTCGAAAATCAATGTACAAATAACAAAGTTCAATCGGTGAGGAACTTACTACATGTACACTATGGTGTACACTTTGGTTTACACTTGGCCACGTGACATTACCCTATTGGACAGCTTAAATTTCAAACCATTTTCCCATCCAATTGACACTTGATAACAATTCAAGTGTCGAATAACGTGTCAAAAATCAAAGTACAAATAGTAAAGTTCAATCGGTAAGAACCTTGGTACATATACACTATGGTGTACACCTTAGTTTGCACTTTGCAACATGACTTTACCGTGTTGGACAGTTTAAATTTTAAATAGTTTTCCTATCCAATTGATACTTGACAACATTCTAAGTGTCAAACAACGTGTTAAAAATCAGTGTACAAATAGCAAAGTTCAATCGGTAAGGACCTTGCTACATGTACACTATGGTGCACACTTTAGTTTACACTTGGCCACGTGACATTACCTTGTTGGACAGTTTATATTACAAATATTTTTCCCATCCAATTGACACTTGACAAATAGGGAGAAAAAATAGAGAAAAAATAGGGAGATACCCACCTACGAGCCGGACAGGAGAGACACTCTTTAAAGTTAAAAAATTCCTTTTATAAGCTTGAAAATAGGAACTGTAAATCTATTCAAATAGATAGGGGGGTTCCAAACCAGAAGCAAGCCCTTTCTCGCCCTTTCTAATGTCCTAGGCGAAGGCAGTGCAGGTGAAACCTGTGACGCCCCGAACTTAAGCTTCGAGGGTCACGTACTAAACATAATAACTTCTGCCTTTGGTACATATAAATACTCTTAAATAGAAGTATTACATGTTAGAAACTTATTTTTTTCAATTTGACAAAACAATTCTTATAAAATTTGATAGCCGACAAAAGTGCATGTCAACAATAAATTATACCTTACATATACAGCCTCGGCATTATCAAGATTAGTTGAGGCAGCAAGTTTGACAATTTTTACAAAATTCATCCAAACTCCGTTTTCTATGAAATTTGTGGCATTAGAAAGATAATTTCAAGTAGTTTTCTAGGTTAAAATATGAAAATTTTCCAAGATCATATGATATAGATGTTTTACTGAAAACAGTGAAGTATTACACAGGAAATCCAGATTGACCTCTTGACGTTAAAACCTTGATAACTCAGGCCATAGATATCCAAATTGAGTAATTCATTCGGCCATATTTAGAAAACTTAAAGGGAAAAACAGAAATACTAAAAGTTTCAAATGGACGTTTATAGAGTTAGAAACATCGTTTTGAAAAGGACTCCAGAAACTGTCCCGTTTCTGCCTTTTGTCTCTTGTAAGGGAAATAAACTACAAAAATGTCTCTTAACATAACATGAGGGATATAATTACAAAATTTACTATTAATACCATATTACATCATGTCATGTACATATCTTTACATAGTACCATAAGAAAAATAAATGGAAAAACAGTCATCGAGCAAAACATACAAAAGAAAACTTTCGATGCAAAACATCTTTGTCCTTAATCCATCATCGCTTAAGCCAACTAACTTCCACCAATCCAAACGATCATGGATCTGAAAATTTAGCATAACATACTATGAGTATAAGAAATACTCAGTACAATACCATGCTTGGATTTTTATCATGATAATACTACACAAAAGAATGCAATCAAACACATACTTGCACATTCCGGCTTGCCGGTGCCCTTCGGACTTGTCCTAAGGCATTAATAGATATCTAACTTTGTGGACTTGTCCACCATAATCATATTATGTTTTTTCATGCATAGCTTAAGCATAAATATTACCGTGAAGATCATACCCCTTAAGCATAGAAAGTATCTTACCGTAAAACTTGAAGATCTTCGGTTGAGATGTAAATTGGAAGTGCTAGTCTTACGTCCTTCCCTTTCCTTTCTTATTTTCGGTTTTTGCTCTCTTTTTAAGTGTATAAGTGTTTTGTAAAATGAAGGAAATCTCTCTATGGCAATGGATATGGATGTATTTATATATATATAAAGATAAGGATAAGGCTTGATATTTTTTTTTCTTCTTTTCTCTTCTCCACCGCCTCACCTCCTTTTCTCCCTCTTTTTTTTTTCTTGTTTCTACACATGTTTAGTCTATTATCTAAGTGTATGGTGCTGATGGATGACAAGTGGGTTGATTATAGGGTAATAAGTGGCTACAAAACCTAGATTTACAAAGGAAGCCTCTTATCTTTTCTACTAATATAATCTAAACCCTCTAACTTTCATTATTAACAAAGCATATCCCAAATTTAAACTTGTATCCAACTTACATATTCAAAAATTGTAGATTGTAAAATAATTTAATCGTTTGGTCAATTGAAGTCCTAACAAAATAATCCACTTCATTCAAATTCAAACTTGACTTAAGTTTCGATTAACTAATAATCACTTCATGTATACACAACATTTAGTACTTCATGCTTGCATTCATTTGCTACCTCTAACATTAACCGCTACAAAGGTGGTGTCCCCTTGTCCTTATGGCCAAAATAATATTAAAGGTTAAATTGCTATCCTAAAGAAATTTAAACGAGCATAAAATTTCGAAGTATTACATCCCTCCCCCCTTAAAAAAAAAATTTCATCCTCGAAATTACCTTGAACTTAGTTGAAAAGTTCTGGATACTTGATCTTGATTTCTTCTTCTCTTTCCCAAGTCGATTCTTCGACATTATGATTCCTCTATTGAACTCTTACTAATGGAATTTCTTTTGTCCTTAATTGCTGGATTCTGCGATCCAATATTGATACTGGTTTTTCCTCATATGTAATGTTTGGTTTGATATCCAATGGTTGATAACTAACCACATGACTTGGATCTGAAACATATTGTCGAAGCATTAACACGTGGAACACATCATGAACCGCTGACAAATCTGGTGGTAGAGTGATTCGATAAGCTGCATTTCCAACTTTCTGCAAAATTTCAAAAGGACCTATGAATCTTGGTCGAAGTTTTCCTTTCTTCCCAAAACAAAGAACTCCCTTCATCGGTGCCACCTTTAAGAAAACTTTGTCACCAACATTAAATGTCAAATCTTTTCTCCTTTTATCGGCATAACTCTTTTGTCGGTCCTGAGCTGCTTTGATTTTAGCTCTTATTTTATCAACCACTCGACTAGTTTCTTCAATTATTTCGGGTCCTAGAACTCTTCGTTCAACTACTTCATCCCAATAAAGGGGAGCTCTACATCTTCTGCCATAAAGGGCTTCATAAGGTGCCATCTTTATCGTATCTTGGTAGCTATTATTATAGGCAAACTCTACCAGTGGTACATAATTTTCCCAACTACCCCCTAAATCAAGGACGCATGCACGCAGCATATCCTCTAAAGTCTGTATAGTCCTCTCCGATTGTCCATCAGTTTGTGGATGGAAAGCTGTGTTGAAGTTTAACTTGGTTCCCATAGCCTCTTGCAAACTTTTCCAAAATTTTGAGGTAAATCTTGGATCTCTATCCGATACAATTGAGGCTGGGATACCATGCAAACGGATGACCTCTTTGATGTATAATCGTGCGTATTGATCCATACTAAAATTCATTCTTACAGGTAGAAAATGAGTTGACTTTGTTAACCGGTCTACTATAACCCACATAGCATCATTTCCCTTAGCTGATTTTGGAAAACCCATAACAAAATCCATAGTTATATGTTCCCATTTCCATTGTGGAATTGTTAATGGTTCCAACAATCCAGATGGTCTTTGATGTTCAGCTTTCACTTGCTGACAAGTCATGCATCTCCTGACAAAAAGACCTATGCATCGTTTCATATTTCTCCACCAAAACATGCTCCTTAGATCACGATACATTTTTGTACCTCCTGGATGGGCAGTATATGGGGTTAAGTGTGCTTCTTCAAGAATTTCTTTCCTTAGTCCCTCATCTTTCGGCACACACAACCTGCCTTTAAAGAGTAAGGCTTTATCACTACCTAATTCAAAATCCTTTCGCTTGCTAGTACCAACTTCGGATTTGATCTTTTGCAGGAAAGGGTCACCATCCTGTGCTGCTCTTATTCGATCTCTAAGTGTTGGTCAAATCGTTAGAGCCGCTATCCTGGCACTAGTTTGGGTTGGTGGAACAATTACTTCTAGATGTAAGTTGTCGAAATCCTTTAACAACTGATCCTGCATGGTGATTTGTACTGCTAATTGTCCCACTGCCTTTCTGCTAAGAGCATCAGCTACTACATTAGCTTTAACAGGATGGTAATGGATAGTGCAGTCATAATCCTTTACTAGCTTTAGCCATCTCCTCTGTCTCATATTTAATTCCTTTTGGGTGAAAAAATACTTCAAACTCTTATGATCAGTATAAATGTCACACTTATTTCCATACAAGTAATGACGCCATATTTTAAGGGCATGAACTACTGCAGCCAATTCTAGATCATGGGTTGGGTAATTTTGTTCATATCGTTTCAATTGTCTGGAAGCATAGGCTATCACCTTTCCTTTTTGCATCAGAACACATCCTATGCCCTGTTTTGAAGCATCGCTATATATAACGAATCCTTCTGGTCCGTCAGGTATTGTTAACACTGGACCTGTGACTAATCTTCATTTCAGCTCTTGGAAGCTTTGTTCACATTGCTCCGTCCATTGAAATTTTATCCCTTTTCGAGTCAATTGGGTCAAACTCGACTAGTTTCTTCAATTATTTCGGGTCCTAGAACTCTTCGTTCAACTACTTCATCCCAATAAAGGGGAGCTCTACATCTTCTGCCATAAAGGGCTTCATAAGGTGCCATCTTTATCGTATCTTGGTAGCTATTATTATAGGCAAACTCTACCAGTGGTACATAATTTTCCCAACTACCCCCTAAATCAAGGACGCATGCACGCAGCATATCCTCTAAAGTCTGTATAGTCCTCTCCGATTGTCCATC